>NC_090703.1:4643125-4952500 GCF_040954835.1 Lepisosteus oculatus
TAGTGTAAAGTAAAGGCCCATTTTCACTTAAAGTGCTGGTGCTAAAAACCTAGCAACAAACAAAGACTTTCTGAATTGGAAATTTCCACACAGAGGTTTTATTTGTCTAAGCTACTCAACTATATGACATGGCAAAAATGTATATATTAAATATTATATATAAAATATTCTTGGGCACTATCTTTACTATAATTCTTTATGTTGGGTAATGTTAATAAAATTAAGAATTGCTCCGGATGATGTGTTTTTTAAATATTTGAAAGAAATATATTTAATGTAGAATGTGTCACCCTTTTACTATTTGAAATAATGTGATCATTTCTCCACTTGGAGATATTAGGCTATTGTAGGCGGTGTAGTTGGTGTGTTGCAGTTAGTTCACAGCTAGACAACATGCACCACTAAAGCAGGTGAAAATCCTCATCACCTGAAGTCTGCTCTTTTTCCAGGGCTTTTTATATAATCTGGAGAACAGAGAAAACTGATGAACCAGCACATGCTAACATTCCCTATGCCTTAGGAACAGGATGATGATAACAATAAGAAATTTCACTCATATGGCACTTTTCATTGCAAAGGATGCCAAAAATCTCTCTTACATATAAGAGGGGACCAACTCCATCCATTACTCAAGCAACATGTGTGCAGCCATTATGCACCAGTAGCCCACTACATAGCATATCAGCTGGTGTGGTGAGAAATTACTTTCCCTGAATTAAATTCACCCCCTGAGATAAAGGGGAACTACAGTATATTTGCCATATTGTACAAACCCAGAGTGGAATTCATTCAGGATACCAGGGTTGACACTGCATATCTGACCAATAGTATCAAGGGGATGTTTAATAACCAGATAGTCTGGACCTCAGTTTAATGTCTCATCAATAGTACCTCCAGTACAGTGTCCCCTTTGACCTTTCCTGGGGTATGGTTAGGAAATTGGTATCCAGAAGGAATATTGCCTCCTTCTGGTCCATTCACGACACCAAACTGGTTTTCTTTAGAGGTCTCCCATTCCAGTATTGGCCAATCCCCATTGTTACTTAGCTTCTGAGGTCTGAGGAGGTCTGAGGAGGTCACACTGTATAATGATGGTAATGCTGCTGTAATGCAGGGAATATTAACTAGGTATTTACATAGATAGTCACATATCTATATTGCTTTTCTTTGTTTTGGCCATATTAGTATTTTAATGTGTTACAGGCATAACTACTATATTTATTCAGGCTATATTCTAATATTGTTTAATTTCACCATTTCTGTTTCTAAGGCTGTTTCCTAACTTTTGTGTTTCTAGTTAATGGTAATCTACGCTGCTGTTTCACAGCTTCCTTGACTGAAACAATCATTCCAATTTTTTTATAACTAGATTTGTTCCTGTTGCACATGTAAACCTGGGACTTGTCTACATGCTGAAAATGGACCATCATTATGAGGCAATTCGGAGATTCACAAATGCCATAAAAGTGGATCCTACTTACATCAGAGCATATATTTGTAGAGCTCAAGCTTATCACAAGGTATTTTTTTATCACACTTGTTAAAAGTAGGCAGTGCTTTAGTCTACATTTTAACTGTTACTTTTTTATGGACTGCTTTGCTTTTACCTTTTAAATAGTGTCTCTGATAAATTATACGTTTATTAAGAAAATTAACCCCTAAAGCCTACACAAGCAAAACAAATGTGGTATTTTATTTCATGACACTTTTTCTAAATACATAATTTTTTAATTGAGAATAATGCATTTGATTGCCAAAATTACTGTTTGTTGAAAGGAACAGGTATGCATTGCAATATTTTAGCATGTAAGCATCATATCTATGGAATGAGGTTTAAAGAATGCTTGAATGAAAATGTGTATGTGTTTCTTAAATGGCCAGGTGCATGATATACAGAGAGCACTGAAAGACTTAACGCATGCTATCCATCTCCAGCCTGATGCACAGCATCTTTACATAATGAGGTAGGAAAAATGGACAAGCATTCGTACATGCCAAAAACACTCCAAAAACCATTCCAAATAAAGGAATTAACTTGAGATTTTTAACAATTGCCTTCAATTAAAAATCACAAGTTTAAAAATAAATTACAGTATGTTAGTCGTATTATCATTGGCTATCGTGATAATATTTTTGCAGTATGTTATTTTGGATAAAAACGTTCTTTCATACACATGTGTGTATCTGTATTCCAGGGGCCAGTATTTGTGTGACATGAAGGAATTTGAGCTGGCTAGTTTCTGTATCCAGTATGCTGCTGAAATGAATAAAGGTACAGGTGTATTGCAGTGTGTGAGCAGTCTCTGAAGAACCGATCTACCGTTAGAGGAATTTCACAAGCCAAACAAAAAAAGTATTGTTCAAGCTGCTTGTACTTACAAACAGTACTCGAATGGAAGTTTTGTTATTCATATATTTTCCTGATGCTTTAATCCAAAATGACCTACATTTCTGCAGCTGGGCCTCATGCTGAAGAAATCTGTAACTTGCTCAAAGGTACAATGGTTGTGCTCCACCCAGGAACTGGGCCCACAACGTTTTCAGTTCTCAGTCCAGAGCCTCCACTCACCGCTCTCCAGTTGCTCAGTGCCACTAGATGGCACTGTGGTGAAAGCTATAGGGTAGCTGAAATGAACTGTGGTTAGTTAATGAACCCCCTGTCTTTGACAACAGTGAAACGTTTTCTATGCCCTATACCTATACTGTAATACTTTAAATAAAGGCACTATATTAATCAATTAATCAACTAAAGAAAGACTAATACAGTACTTAAACAGTCACTTTATCACTTAAAGAGTCATTAAAATGTAATTGTAAAATTGTTTTTGCTTCAAAAGACATTTCATTAAAGAGTTTAAATGCACCTTCAATGCACTTCATGTGTGAGTGTTTGGCGCTATGCATTATGCATGAAAAAAGTTTTCTTTACATTTCTTGGAAGCATACCTTCTAACTATGAACATAAGTTAAAAGTGAATTGATTTTCATGACAGGAGACCTTATTGATACAAAGAAGTGTGTGTACACATTAAACGCCTTAACACTTACATATTGTTATTTTGACATAATACTGAAAGATGGTCAATTTAAGAGTTTATATATGTATGGATATTTAAAAATATATATATATTTTGGCTTAATATAAAACCGCAGAGAAAGAAATGTTAAACATATGTTTTGTGTTGTCACCAGCTATAGGCTCATGTCCTGTGCAGCAGGCAGCAGTCCACTCCTTCCTGGACAACAACACAAAAGCTATTGACTGTCTCGCCACAACCACAAAAACACGTCCCACCCCACCCATCTTCATCCTTCTTGGAAAAACACAGATGAAAGCCAAGAAATATAAGGTACATTAGCAATCTGTCTTTGTCTGTCTGTTCCTCTTTAATTATTTCCTACTTACTCCTCCTTTCTTTGTTGAAACACGGTAACAAAGCTTTCCTAAGATGAAGTTATGCACTAAAGTTTTTATAGTAAGGGTTCTTTGTCTGAAATACAATGAGCAAGAAAATCTGTTTCACATTGTAGATTAAAGAACACCGACCTCCATTCAATGAATGGATCCTCAGTTTGTTTTGTTTCAGAGTTTTTTGCCAAATTCAAGAACATATTTATATTTTATTGCAGGGTGGCCATAAAATCCTTGTTTTACTGTGCCTTTAGCACTGCTAATGCAACACATTGCTTAAACATCTCGTTTTTCTTGCTGCCCTGACGTAGCAGTGTTATACAAATTTATTTTATTAAGAGTGGCATACACTGTCGGATTTAGAAAGGCATACAGAAGCACGGGAAAATTTAAAGGTTCATCATATGTGTCTGCTGCATTGATCAAAGCTTTCTTGAGGTGTGTTTCTTTTACAACACATCAATCATCTTACCGCTTTGTGAAACTTGATTTCAATCATTGCTTTGCAGCTTGCACTTCAAAGTACCGTGTTGCTCTGCATTCTCACAGTATTACTACTACTACAGCCAGCAGCCATATCACTCTACAACTCACAGCTGGCAGCCCACTGAGGCTCAGCAGGTGTGAGCCTGGTCAGTACCTGGATGGGAGACCTCCTGGGAAAAACTAAGGCTGCTGCTGGAAGAGGTGTTAGTGGGGCCAGCAGGGGGCGCTCACCCTGCGGTCCATGTGGGTCCTAATGCCCCAGTATAGTGACGGGGACACTATACTGTAAACAGGCGCCGTCCATCGGATGAGACGTGAAACCGACTCCTGACTCTCTGTAGTCATTAAAAATCCCAGGGCGTTTCTCGAAAAGAGTAGGGGTGTAACCGGCCAAATTTCCCATTGGCCCTTACCAATCATGGCCTCCTAATAATCCCCCTCTATGAATTGGCTACATTACTCTGCTCTCCTCCCCACTGATAGCTGCTGTGTGGTGAGCGTTCTGGCACACTATGGCTGCCGTCGCATCATCCAGGTGGGGCTGCACACTGGTGGTGGTGGAGGGGATCCCCATTACCTGTAAAGCGCTTTGAGTGGAGTGTCCAGAAAAGCGCTATATAAGCAATTATTATTACTAGTACAAATGTTAACAGTAAAAAGTAAGGTTGTTTTTAAAATTCATATCATGCAGTTATTACTTATTTCACTTATTTACTTCAATATATATATATTCTATAATATATTTTAACACAGGATGCAGTCGAGAGTTTCAAAAAAGTACTGATGCTGCTGTGCCCCAATGAAGATGGGTTGTGTACTGTACCTGAGGCTGCTGAAGTGTTTTACTTCATTGGCCTCTGCTACATGGCCCAGGTCAATTTACTACAGGTAGGATGATGTTTGCTCCTACAGCATAATTCCGGTAGCATAAAAAAATATTATTTTCTTTCTTTTATTTGTTTTTCTGTTAAATTATACTGTAAGGAATGCAAGGTGTGCTCTTTTGCAATAATCTGATATATTTTTTGGCTGCAATACACCAGATAGACAACACATAGCATACTGTAGTGTTAACACATAAACAGTGGATTTTTTTTTCAGTGGGTTAAGCAGGGAGCATGTCTTCCTCTGGACAGGACCTTGTTATGTCCTTTGGCATTGCATTTAAAACAGTCCTAATAATTAAAGTTTCTCACAAAGAATTCTGACCTAGATAAACACATCAGTAAAGTGTGACATTCATGAAATAATGATTCACACCTTCTGTATGAAGAGCCTCTCTTTTGTTCACACACACGAAGCAGAGCATGATGTGACCTATTGTTCCAGGCTCTGGAAGCATTCAGTAATGCAGTGAAGATAAACCCTGATTATGCAGATGCCTTCTACCAGCGTGGACTTTGTCGGATGCGTCTTCAGCAATCGAAAAGTGTACAGGATTTCAATCGAGCTCTTTCAATCAACCCCAACCTTTTTCAGGTACTAAAACAAAATACTTTTTTAATGCTTAGTCCTTTTCTTCCAATAACTGAACTTACAGCATACAGTGAACTGAAGCATACAGTGGCATCAGTATGGAAATGAGGTTCAAGGGGGGTTAGTGGTACCTACTGGCATACCACAACAACCTACAGCATCAGCAAGGCTTTCCTTAGAAATGTAACCAGGCCCAGTATTGATTAGCTTCTGAGATCTGGTTTACCAACTGCAATGGAGTTTTAAACATTTAAGACCCGTTAGACCTTTAGATTACATGTAGACTTGGTTTTAATCTATTTAGATCTATTTAATTTAATCTATTTTTTATCTATTTAGAATAGATAAATAATTGTAAACTATTGCAAGGCTATTTCTTTGCCTTTTTGGTGAAACCTTTTGTCAGAAAAAAACAAGAAGGTTATTGTTATGCTATTTTATAAAGATAACCATGTTTTTTTTAATTAGAGATGTATGATACTGCTTTTTTATCACAGGGATTTGGTAAACTGAAGTTAAACCTATTTTGAAAATAAATTATTTCCTCAATATCTTTCTCAAGGTATATCTAAGTCGTGCTGCTTTCTATGGAGACAAGGGGCGCTACTCAAAGGCTATTCTGAACTGCAATGAAGCTATAAAGATCCAGCCCAAGAGTGTGAGAGCATATCTTTACAGAGGTGTGCTGAAATTCTACATGAAGGTAAGATCAAAGAGTTGTGCCATTAAACTCAGCTACTATCACATTATTTTAACTGCTGAGACCTAATTGGGTGAAAACTGGTCAACGTAGTCAGACAAATTAGGAATCAATCCTGAATCCTTTTCTGTAGTAATAAAAAATCTCTTGCACGAAACAATATCAATATATTTACAGAGCATAAATATTTTTTTAATTGCCTTTTTTATTTTCCTTTGACAGTTATACTTAAATGTAAGTGACAAGAAGTGACAAAAACACATTTTTGAAGAACTCTGAGGATGTTTTGAAGCAGTATTTTCCTATTTACAAATGAAATTTCAGATGCTGCTATTATACACCCTACTGTAGTGCTTTACAATAAAGTAATACATTTTTATAAAAGACAAATAAATCACAAGTTGAGGATTGCTACAAATATATTGGTTTGATGTACACTTTTTCCCCAAAAGTGAAAAACAAAATCTCAAACACAACTATGTAAAGGTCTTTGACATTTGAATTGTTCTTTTTGTTGCATTGTCATAGTGTTTTAAGCCTACAATCCTGAGACCTTTTAGCTTTATGGATGATTACAGAGATGCAAATTATGTTAATGATCAAGGAACACATCCTTGAGTCACTTCTCCAGTGAGTCAGGTAGATGTAATTGGTATATGTGATGGATTAGTCATGTTATGTCATTGGCCAAACCGCTTTATGCCACACGGTGTTGTGGGAAGCCGGAGCCTACCCGGCAAGCCACGAGCGCAAGGCAGGGTACACCCTGGACAGGACGCCAGTCCATCGCAGGGCAGGTGCAGGCCAATCATACAAGGGGACAATTTGGAGGCCACAGTAAAGGCCGAGGGGGGTAATTTGGCCTGGACACCGGGATATTTGCCTGGTCTTACTGAGAAATGCCGATGAATCTTCAATGACCACTGAGAGTCAGGACCTCGGTTTAACGTCTCATCCGAAAGACAGCACCCACTACAGTAGAGTGTCCCCACCACTATACTGGGGCATTAGGACCCACAGAGACCGCAGGGTGGGCGCCTCCCACTGGTCCCAGTATCACAACTTCCAGCAGCAACCATAGCTTCCCAGGAGGTCACCCATCCAGGTACGAGGTACTGGCCAGGCTCAACCCTGATTAGCTTCAGTGGGTAGCTAGTTAAGAGCTGCAGGGTGATATAGCTGCTTGTGTGATGGATAAGTGACTATAGTATTTCATATCAGCTGCTTGTATATACTTAGCATACCTCGAGCTGTTGAGATTGTGTTTTTGAATATTCCTGTTGAGGTGAATACATTTTTCTTTAATTAATTGATCAATCGGAAGGAAAAAGGAAAAACAGCTGTCCTTGGCTAATAACATTGACTGTATAGACAGAAATTGGAGTTAGAAATATATTTAGACAGTTGTGCTTTTCAGCACTGTGAAATGGTCAGAGCTAGTTAATATTCATATTCTCTTAATTCATTGCAACAGGCTGCTCTTAAAACCCTAAAGGATATTCCTTATAAAACATATATTTTCTAAGAAATATATATATACACAGAAATATAATAGACACAAACTTTGATAATTAATTATTAAGGTCAGCATCTAACATAATTATTATTAGAAAAATCAAAATGTTAGATTTAGGGTTTTACTAGAAGGATACAAATTAGCATACACGAGTGTGTTTTGGGTTGTGTATGGAGTGAGGCACCAGTAGTTTTCCCTTCATCAGTCTTGCTCTGGCCTTGAAAGACGACCAGTCTGCCGCAGTTGGTTCATATCATGCTGCTGTGTTGCAATCTTCCAAGCATAATGAAACACCTGCGTAGCACTCGTTCCAGAAATAATTCTGACAGGAGTTTTTAAAATGATTCTCACAGTTTAACTAAATGTTTAAGAAAACAGAAACATGCTTTACTTAGTGCTAGAAGATTAAATATTGCGCAAGGAGTTGCTAAAATTGCTTTTTATTTTCATGTAGACTAAATTGTGTTCAAGGTGTCGTACATCAATCCATACAAAACATGGGAGCTCACAAGAAGGGGCAAAAAGAAGGAATGCGTAGGGGAAATAATGAATGAATTCTGGTAAAAATAATGCAGCTGTCCAGGCAGATGTCGTGTTTGCACTAGCAGAATGTGGTCTAGCTGTGTTTCTTTCTGTAAGGATGATTTATTTAAAATAATGCAACCACTTGTGGGCCAAGGGTATCTGAGTCTCCCTCCAGCCTCATAAAACAGACTTTTTAGCTACTGATTTACTTGCCAGGAGTAACTTCGGAGCCACCACTGAGCAGGAGCAGTCACAAGGGCTCAGTGCCACAGTCACAACCACATCAGTCACGCGCACCCAAGAGTACTCTTCCAACATACAGGACATGCCCACAGTACCTTTACTGGGATTTTCAATCAAATAAATTCTGATCTGTACAGTATGTTGGGTTAAAAAAAAACTGAGAACCTGCGGTTTTGCTTATTTGTAATAAGTCAACACCCCTCAGTAGGCAGCATCATTAACCCAGCGTCTGTGTTGTCTCCCCTCCACCATTATGCCATGAGAGGCCTGTCCCCTTTTTTCACACAGGCCCAGGCAGCCGAACAGACAGCGTCTCTGCCAGCTGGAGGAGGCACATCTGTCTCCAAAAGCAGCCAGAGGGCCAGGATGCACAGATGCACAGCCCTTTTCGATCTGTTGACTTGTTTGTTTCATCTTGCTAGTATCATTTTAACTTAAGATCTAAAAACACTGCACTGTTTGTCTTTGTTCCAGGTATACAGGTATGCTGTGGAGGACTTAACCACAGCCGTCAGTATTGACAAGATGTGCTCCCTTGCCTACTATAACAGGGGTGTGTGCTACCAGGAAATGAAGGAGTATAAAAATGTAAGTATTTTGTGTATCATGTTCTTTGTAGAAACATTATATTACATTTTCCTTGCTTAGAATTTTAAAGAAGTTTTAAGTTTACACAAGTGTGTGTCCTGCCATTTAAAATCACAAAACATTTTGTTTAAATGTCACAAAATGAGTTGTAAAACTCATAAAACTATGATTTAGTTTTGTTTTCACACGTTTCCACAGGCAGACATATCTTTCTATTCCTACTGTTAAAGAAGACATGTGAACTGTTAACAAAAGATGCAGTCTAACTTGGAAATAAACTATAAACCACATTCAGTTTCTATAGCCTTCAATTCAGTATTGCATTACATAAGAAATGTAGCACCCTGTTTGTTATTTTACATTGCTTTATTTTTAGGGTTTTGTTTTAACACAAACTAGTTTATATCTGTACATATATAAAGATAAATATATATACCCTTAACTGGCATAGATAAGCTGCTACAATGTGATTTCATAAAGGCTGAGTTCAGCAAATTTCTTCCTTCACAGGACACAAATTACTGCCTAGATTGTGATGTACAAAAGAGCTGCTTCTAAATCAGGATAGTGGTAGTGATAGTTTGGCAAGGCTTGATATTTGAGAATTAGAAACACGAGGAATTTCACCAGTATTTTGCATCTTTGTATGAAACACAACAATAAACAACAATCGAACATATTGTATTATTCTTGTTTGTGATTTGAGGCTTTAAGAGACTATGGAATCGTTCAGCTTCTTGGAAGCAGGAGAGAAATAGATCTGAAGGTGTTGGTTAATCGTGGCCTTCTGTATGTCGAGCTGAATGACTACCACAATGCCCTCCAGGTAAGTAGACTTCTTATCCTCCTGTTAGATCCTTTCAACTGAACATTCATCTAACTATTTTGCCTGTTAATGAATCACTTTATTTTTTAAATTTCACACACAATATAATGTAATTTAGAAAAAATATGACCTTATATAACCACTTAATATAAATATAATTTGTGATAGTACAATTGTATTTCAAAGTATAATTGATAATATCACAATTCCAATTGTGAGTTTACACTAATTTTCCTGAACAATCAATGCCCTAGAATTTTTTTTATGGAATATATCTCAGGAAGGGGGCTTTCATGCAGACATTAGGCTTCTCCAGGCTTTAGTCGTGAAGTTTAAAAGGGAAAAACACAACATGATAATGTAGTTTTAGCAATGCAAGATGAATAATAAACTGTGGGTGTTCAAAATTAAATTAAATCAAAGATGCATTCAAAACGTCCCCGTCCAAGTACTTATTTGTCTATTAACTAATCTGAATTTAAGAAACTGTCTTTGTTATGTCTGTTTTAGTTATGGAGAAATTGAAGTTCTCATGAAACAAATAAGAAAATAAAAAATACAGGAGACGATATGTTATTTGTAATTCTATTCGTCCATTGGCTTAGCTGAGGTCTTGTTTAAGAAGACATCTATAAATTAATTTGGTCTTGACTTGCTGATAATATACTGATAATGTTTGAATGGCAAACGTAAGTCAGGTTGCTTTGGTCTGTTGAGAATAGGAATTTGTTAATTCTGGATTAAAACAATTTGTGTGATGGATTTCTGGTATTAGATGGGGTTTTTTTTTCCCTCATCTGCAAAGTGCCATGAACTGCATAGTCTAGAGAATGGGGATTTCTGACCATGTGTGTGAATGGTTAAGTTAAAGTTAAAGCCTTGTTAACATTAGGATATCTCTATACTTCAAATATCAATTTGTTATGTTGTTGATAACTTCAGTATTCCTAATATATGTATACTTCAGTAATATATATTATTATAGACCATAGTATACTGATGGAAAAAAGAAACGCAACGTTTCCTGGAATGAGAATACTATAGTTACAGCTGATGTACTTTCACAAAAATGTCAATTTGTTTTAAGCCCTCTGACCAGCAATACAGCTTGTGCAGTGAGGCATTGCAGCTTGCCAATCACACGAAAGGTTAGGTGCACTTTTACCCAACGAGGTCTAGGTGGAGCAATGCCTGATCGGTCGCCTTTAAAAAGACCTTAAATCAAAGCTTCGGACAGTGCAAGAAAAGGCCACCCTTAGAGTCAGTTTTCTGTGCATTCTATAATACCTCAAATTCCACGCAGATGGGAGGGTCAGAGTGTGGAGGAGGAGGTGTAGCTTTTCTTTTGTCCATCAGTATATATATTAAGCTTTGTCTGCATTGGTTTAGTCAATTAACTCGGGTTAAAGCAAGCTTAAAGTCAATGACTTGCCTGGCTCGGCCACTGCAGGAGCTGTCAGTCTCTTGGGAGAGTCAGGCCAATGGCTGTGTCACGCCCTCTGCAGCCAGAGGGCGCTCCTTCTTTGTCCTGTCCCTAGTTTCCGGTCTGCTGTCCTTCCTGTCCCTCTCTTTCCCTTGGGCTATATATTTCCGGGTCTTGCACTCTGTCCTCGCTCAGCATTGAGGTTCGGATGTCCTGAGACCCGCCTAGCACCAGGGCGCCCCACGGCCGCTCCCTGAGGGCATAGGTCTCTATACGGCATTCCTGAACTCTTTGCATGAACGAGCCCGGGCCTTTTTCCCGTCTCGCCGCTACGCATATGGGTCTTTTTCCGCTCTCCTGCTCCCCACGGTGAGTCCCTTTGGACGTCCGTGACAGGCTGCTGCTGACATGAAGGGGGAGCCGTTACACTTATTTTTCCCAGTCTGGCCTCCTCAGTGTTCAAACTTTCCAGGGAATAAACTATGTTTGTTTTATGTCTTAAATAATGTAGGATATACCATATACATTTAAGCATTGAAGGCAGCTGCGGTATAACCACTGCACTAAGCAGTGTGTGATTGTGGTTAAGTCTAATTACTTAGCATTTTGTTAGTATATAGTGTCTTTGTTGAATAATATACAATAATTTCTCAGCTTTGTTCAGTTTCATATAAGATAAATGATAAGCAGTAGAAGAATAAATATGTCATCTTTAGTAAACTACAGCTTAATTGGTCTATACATTCATCCGTGTAACAACGCAGGATTTTGAAGCCGCCTCAAAGAAGAGCCCAGAAGATGCCACTATCTTCCATGCACTTGGAGTCTACCACCACAGGTGTGTTCACTTTTCACCTTTTACCAATGAATATCCTGAAAGTTGCATTGTTGTTACAGAATATTAACATTTTAACAGATCTGAAGAGTTGCAATATCTTTTCAGATAAAGACATGCTTCCAGAATGACTTCTTTCACAGCCTTCATTTTATACACACAAAAAGGCATTTCTGTGAAAGACATTTTTCATCCAGTTATTGGAAAATAGGTTCTGATTTTGATTTGTGTAACATTAATAATCTAATGGATCATATAAACGAATATATTGTTTCTCCATACAGTAGTTATTTTGTTTGTATTATAGACATAAAGAATCACTGGATTCTGAACCAGTGCTCAGTAACCAAGAAGACCTCAGTCTCCTCCTGTGTGTTTTCTCATTCTTCAGTTTGCAATTTTTCTCTGCCTTGAGAGGTTTAGCATTGCTTATTGATTCAAAAAGAACCACATCGGTAGGCCTGGATAATTTCTGCCGTTCAAGCATTACTTTCACAGAATAAATTACCACTCCAAGACGTGCCCTAGAGACGTGAATTTAAGCGTCAGGGAAAAAATGAACATTCACTGACCCTAGAAATTGATGATTGATCATTTTAATTACCTTGTTCCATTTTAAAAAAATCTTTTCAGCTGAAAGATTAATGGTGTGCATGCTCACTAGACACAAAGTTTTAATGTGAAACTTTACATTTGTTGAATGATATACATACAGTATATATCTACAATGCTAGCAAATATGTTGAACAATTCAATGTAATTTTCTGTTTGGTTTATTAAAAAACATGATTGAATTTGACCTAAATGTTGACTCATTGACATATGCTTACACTTAAAAAGGCCATTCTGTTTTTTTTTTCCTTAAGGTACAAAAAAAGATCTGGTCATTAATTCAGATATTGATTTTTTATTCCCAGTGCACACAAAAATATCATTTTCAAGGGATACAAAGCAGGAAAACAATTATATTCACTGTTGTTTGGACCAGATGAATTAACCCTGCTCTCTCAGCTGTTTTGTCATTTTATAGACCTTATTAACACCCAACTCTGTAATTTCAGAGTGCTGAAGACTGAATTTTATTGTGCTTGACCGAGCTGTTATTTTTGGAATCCCAAAGGGTGGTATACCATCACACAGACCCTTCACTCATGTCACACTGTTGCCAGTATTGAATAAGGAAACAGCAATTTACGATCACTTTCAAGTGCAAAAGGCATTTTTATTCACCTTTCTGTGTGGTGAATAGGGAATGTCCACTTTAATTATTCTTTAGATATATAGAGAGAAATACAATGATGTAAACATTTTTTTCCATGATCAGAAATATAGTATTTGTCTATGGTAAACATTTTTTCCCCCCAAACTATGTTTTATATCTTGCTACCAGCAGAACAGGTTTTTCCGGTAGTAAAAAGATAAAAAACATGATATCTTGTTTTCAGTGTGAAGTCTCACAAATCTGTTGAAATTGATTTAGATGACACTTCTATCCAAAGTTATTTACATTTGTACCCATTAATGCAGCTGGGTATGAGGACCTTGCTCAAGGGTATAAAAGCTGTGCTAAGTCCAAAGTCCTAAGTCCTTAGTTCCATGGTTTTAAAAGATTAATTTATAAAATCATCATTCTGGAATGAAAAACATGTTTAAAGCAAATCAATCATTTTCTATGAATTTGATATTGTAGCCCGAGAGGGGATCTGTAAAAGAATACTGGAATACCCTTGCACTGTACCTTGCCTTATGGACTGGGACATGTTTTGTATTGAATGTGAAAATTACCCAAGCAAGGACTTGGACAAGGACAAGAACACTGTGTCAGGAGATACTATTAGTTCTTAATACTTAAAACCTCAGTTTGGACAATGAAACATTCTGTGCATGTGCATATTCTTTCTTTCAGTAATGAATTTTTAATTTACTCTGCTCGTTCTGTGTTCATTAGTGATGCACTAGCATATCTGAGCAGCCTGAGGCAATTGGATGTCTTGTTGCTGGAAAGTATCTAATGGTAATAAAAAAGATAGTGGTGGCAGGGCGTATTAGAGAAACAATACATGGAGTAGATTTGTTATATGATGGGCTTTTACTACAGTTATACTACAGATTCAGAGGAGGGGGGCAACTGAGAGACAACCTGGGACTCCTTGATTCTAAGCCCTCACTTTTGTTCAAATAGTATATCCCATGAAATTGGAAAGTGGTGCAATTCAATGATTGCTGTTTTGTCACTGTTACTATACAGTATTGCACTGTATTGTACTATGTACTATAGTACTATGCTATATAGTAATATATTACACCCTTCTGTACCCTTTATTGTATTGCACTGCAGTATATTATGCATGCTGCTTCAACTCTGTATTATTGTTCTCTTCTTTGGGAATACTTATTGGTGTAATGTCATGCCAATAGTGTCTGTTTGTATTATTGTATTATGAGCCTATGCAATTAAGATTCCACACAAATTATAAAAAGGCTCAATATTTCCCCATGCTTTTTTACTTTCAAGTATCCTGTGTGTAAAATTAGAAAGCACTTCTTACATATAATTCCAGTTGGAATTTTTCCTTTATGCTACCCTATATGAAAATAAGGCCCCCGAAATGAAATTGCACACAAATGGTAGTCTGACAATTTCGTTTTAAAAACCTTTATAAACATATGCCTCACTTAATGCCAAAATAGTATCTGTTCATATATTTCTATTTAATTCTTTTAAATGTAGTCATTTACCCTGTCTTATCTAAAACCCAGAGGTTTAACAGTTGTACTTCTTTATTCTTCAGACTTGGACATCTGGAGGAAGCTGCTGCTGCCTTTACCCAGGCGATGACGCTGAGCCCCTTCTTCTTGGATGCCTGTGTGGGACGAGGGAATGTATACATGGACTATGGCCATGAGGCGGCAAGCAAGCAAGCACAAAGAGATTTCCTCACAGCACTGCATTTAAACCCTCTGTGCACCAAAGCTAGAATCAACCTGGGATATAACTTCCAGGTGAAACCATCTGAACGAAAAAAAAAAAAATCATAAACCCTTTTTAAAGAGCAAAGAGTGGTGCTATAAAGCAACTTTAATGCCTTTGAATTTTGAGGTGGAGGTTAGACAATCTTATATTTTTATAGTCCCTTTAATAGCTATATCTGCTGGCAGATTTTAATCTAAAAAGGCATAGATTATGAATAACCCAAAGCAAAAGGGATGGGAATTGTTGTGTTAATATGTTCAGTATATCAGTTCCCTGAGAGCTGTCCTGAAGCTTGGCCTTGGGTGCCCTCTTGTCAGATGTTAAGGGGTGCTGTGCTATGAGTTAATGAGCTGTGGCATGCAGCCCCAATGAGACCTGACTCTTCAGTGCCTACCTTTCTTGTACCATGCACAATGCAACATTAATACAAGTAACAAAAACAGAGTTTTTGTTTGTAACAGAGAGAATAGTCGATTAATGTGGAATGTAAATGTGGAATGTAATGTGGAATGTAAATCTGTCAAAGACAATATAAAAACACCCTGGGAGACTTTTCAGTACCAGTATCTGTTATATTCTCAAGGTGAACTTCATTACATAGTTAGATTAAATTAGGGGTTGTTTGTTTCATGTAGGGGACTGCAAAGAGTAATCATATTAATATTCAATTCAGTGAACGCTAGATGCTTAAAGGTAAGTGGTTAACTCTATTAAGCACGGCATTTCTTTCCAGCTGTGATAAGATACATTTTCTTTCCAGGTGTTTGGGCATTTCAAGAAAGCTTGGAATCAGTTCACAATTGCATCCGACATCGATCCAGCTTGCTGGGCCGCTCATGAGGGAAGAGCTGTCATCAACCTTCAGATGGGCCACACTTATGAGGCTTTTCAGGACATCAATATGGCTTTGAAGGTGTTTATTAAGCATCTCTTCCTGACTCAAAACTTTATCCCATATGAAAAGTAAATCGATTTTAAACTAGATTTGGTATTTTACTATACGAAAGTTGTGTAGCAATGGACCAGCATGCTGTAAAATTGTTAAAATAATTCTAAGCTGATTAGAGATTTAATTTAATTGAATTTACTGTTTTACAGCATAATCCTGTTTCTGAGCTGTTGCTCACAAACCGCGGTGTCATCCACCAATTCATGGGAGACAATATGAATGCCATGAAGGACTATCAGAATGCAGTTTCAATCAACCCACATTATGCATTGGCCTTTTTTAATGCTGCAAACATGTACTTTTACAACAGACAATTTAAACAGGTAAGTGCCTGGTGTGTTTTATTTTCAAAAGTAAAAAAAAAAAATACATTGGTATTTTGAATGGTCATATGATTAAACTACATCTGTAAACATTTCATATGACCATATTACCATTTTTTGATCAAAGTTCACATTAATTAAGGAGCACTGCATTAGCTTAGACAGCCTGGGTCAAGATTTTATTTAGTATCTCACTATATTTCACAATCATACGTGTCAGTGTTTCAAGATAAATATGGAGTTCTGTTATCTAACACTGCAACAATCAATTTCTTACTGCAGGTTGGTTGGATTTTCACCTGAAATTGAGTTTGTGATATTTGTTTCCTATGACTATGCAAAAACGAATTAGCTTTAAAAGTTGTCAATTAAATTCTGATTGAGTGTAATTATAATTGCAGGTCGAAGTTCAGATTTTTGTGTTGTAATGTGACATGTAAGAAGCTTTTTGTTCTATTCTAGGCTATCGGTTAAAATACAAATTAGAAGAAAGCTTTATACATTCCTGTATTCATAAGTGCATTGGCAGTCTCCCTCCTTTCTAAACTTAATGCTACTGTTTGTTGTATGTGGCACAGTATATCTTATTTCCCTTCCCCTCCAGTTCTCACTACTTTCGACAGTTTCAACGGAAAGACTTTAAGGGGAAGGCTATTGACCTTCATTTTAAAGTTCAGCCTAATTATCTGTGAATGAATCTAAAGCAATTTCCTTTCCAGTTTTTTCTTGCTGTACTTTTTGCCTTAACGTGTTCTTTTTAACACAAGTTGACAGTGATTATGCACCAAACCCCTGAGGTCCTAATCAAAGAGAATACGTCTGTACTGCATAATGCATAAGCTTTTTTAATTACTAAAACAGATTCATAGTATCCTACACATCTGAAACCATTTAAGAACATCAGTAGATACTGCATCTCTGTGGACAGTCCATCAGTATCTTAAATATACTGTGATACTTGATGTGAAAAAAGGTGTTTTTCCATAAATTATTTTATTTTTTATAAATTAATTATTTTTATAATGAGATATTTTTTAAGATATATAATTTTCTGGTGTCCACAAATATATGAAAAGAAAATTGAATTAGAAAATAGTTTCATCTTATTTCCTACATGGTCTTCAGTAATTACTGTATGTCTCT
This sequence comes from Lepisosteus oculatus, assembly GCF_040954835.1. Classification (NCBI taxonomy): domain Eukaryota; kingdom Metazoa; phylum Chordata; class Actinopteri; order Semionotiformes; family Lepisosteidae; genus Lepisosteus; species Lepisosteus oculatus. The sequence goes on from NC_090703.1 coordinate 4,660,545, forward strand.
ATTTCTGATGTCTGCTTGAGTTCCCATTCTAAACAAAAAACATGTTAGATACAGGGTGAGTGTAATATATGTCACCGGTAGCTTTTTCTTATTTTGACATCTCCATTTCATTATAAGAGAAAATGGTAATGCTGTAATATCTTGAAAAGCACAATGTACTCTGTGATCCTGTTAAATCTATGATTAATAATGAGAAAGAAAAGGATGAAAAATAATATATCAACATACCATCTAAAATCTTCTTTGCATCCTCATTTTGAAGCATTTTTTTCACAGGCCAGCGATTACTATACAAAGGCGATCGATCTTGAACCAAGTAATGAGTCAGCGTTCCTCAATCGTGCCATCACAAGGAGTCTGCTTCGGAATGTGTCAGGAGCCCTAAAGGACTTTGACGAAGCCTTAAAGCTCAACCCCTTCTCAGCTCATGTATATTTTAACAGGGCTAACCTCTACATCTCTCTGAAGAAATACAGATCTGCAGAGAAAGACCTCTCTCAAGGTACAGTTTAATTTCTGACTGTACTAGAACTGGAACACTGGCCTCCAACTTACACAAGCTCCTCTCGCCTTCTTTTATTACATCTTCTATAAAACTCTGTGGAAACTGCCTGAGATGAGAATTCCACGCTAATGGAAATGTGTAACATTAGCTTTTAAATTGACTTGCCCACTCGTATTAAAGAAATAACTTTTCATATTGCTGTATTGTTGTTAACAAGGGTAGGTATTTTCTGTATTAGGGACCTTTCCTCCAAATAACAGCAGGAGTCTATCTGCTTAAAAGCTAATAGTAGTGGATTCCATTTTTTTTTTAATGAGCACAGAATTACACAAAACAGACTGAATTACCGAATGCAATGGAAACATTTCATTACAATCCTCATCCGCATGTGCCAGTGATTTTCTTACAGCTGCTGCTGCATAATTCATTTTCAATCTGTTTCTTACGCTAATTGTGTCAAGCAGACTTAAAAAACCCTGTGTCTTAGATGAACATTTAGAAGTATGACATCATCATTTTCAAAAACAAGAACCTACCCATTCCATTCAGGACACCTCCATTTGGAGCTGAACCTTCGGGGACTTTTTACCACACAAGTGGCCCCCCCAAGTTGGATGGGTTGGAGGAGTCTTCAAGTCTTGTCACTTGTTGCAAGTTATTTCCAGCATTTAAAGCTCTAACTGTAGACAAGATTTTTTATTTTTATAGTCAAAGTCCACTCGTTTCTTTATTTGGCTGCTGCTGTGTGAGACATGGGGTAAAAAGGATTAACTCTTTGTACTTGGTGGCGCAAGAAGAAATCATACAGAACTTTGTTATAAAAAAACAGCTCAGCTTTTTAAATCGTCTCAGAAATGAAGACAGCTTCTAAAATACCTGTAATGCTATGTGTCTAAAAAGTAGGTATGTCTATCGCTAATCAATATGTACTGTTTTTCACATATTTTAATGATTATCTATTTCAATCCATTCATTTTTAATAACTGGCAAACCCTATTTATCAGTATCAACATCAGTTAAATGGCAACTGTTTACTTTTTACTTCATTGTTTGAGCTTCACTGTAGCCCTACAGTATTTAAAAATCAAAAAGGAAGAAAGGGTTTCCTCCCTTTGATTTTGAAGTCCAGTGGAATAGAAAGAATCACATCAAACAATCAAGGAACTAGTGTATGAATTTGGACAGCATTCTTCTCTGGCTTTCACTGTTCCACTGTTCCCTTCTAAAAGGAAATCGCCATGTTTTTTCTGCACTATTGCATTCTGCAGCATACAAACCCCCCTGGGAAAACACAGCCATGGTGTACATTGCCATCGATTATTTATGTGAAAGAATGATGTGAGTTCAGTGAATGGTCTTAAGATTTGTGATTGCAAGATGTTACAGAAGATGAGTGTGGCTTCCCCAGGGGCATAGTGCCAGAACAGGGATCTTTTATAAGTAGGACTTTGGGCAACAGACATACCCAGCCGTAAGGTACAGAAACACTATTTACTTCTACAGTGAGATTTAAACTCCATTTTTTTTTCTATAAAGTACTTTCCCCAAGCTCTAATCTCTGATAATAGCTAGGCAACTCTGCTACTTACCAACTTCAAAAACCAACAACAGTTTTCCATATTCCTCTCAGATAAAATAAATGAACACAGTCCCATCAGTCAGCCTCTGCCTTGCTTCCTTCGCTCTCCGGATCAGCACATAATAGGAGCTCTGCTTTCCTCCTAGATAACTGGTCAGGTTTACTGAAGTTGGAAGATCATTCCCCATTGCCCTCTGGGAAATGTGGCTCTGACAGATCCCCACCCTGTCTTTGTCTTGGTCCCTGGTCCAAATCCAGCAGGTTTTATTAAATTCCAAAGACTTGCAACAATTTAGCTGTGATCAGTTTAACAAGTGGTCTAACTTGTGATTGTTCAGTTCAGGGAACTCTGACCCTCAATAGCTGGAGAGTATTTTGTTTTTTATTAACTTGTTTAATTAATCTATAACTTCCCATTGTTCATTAACTTTAAAAACAGATGTTTTAGAGTTTCCTTTAAGACTATGTGGAGTGGGACTGTCCAGGACCAGGGTTGGAGAACCAATATTATATAAAATGCTTTGTATTCAGAACATGACAGATGTTAGTTTGACAATACAGAAATATGATTGGTTTGCTGTAACCAACGTTTAAAAAAAAACTGTACAACCCACAGAAAAAGCAGTCTGAATTTTTTAATAACTGACAAACAATATATTTCAGATTGTTTGCTAGCATGGGTATCTTACTACATAGCGAAGAGGCCAAGTTAGCAAAAATAAGATAGTCATTAACAACCGACAACACAGCCTGTTTGGTTGATATACATTTTATATCCCTTTTTAAAAAATGTATTTATTTTTTTGAGAGGATAAAAAGAAATTGTTGGTTACTATAGTGACTGCGCAACTACTGAAATGAGGCTGTCACAGCTACCAGCATGATATGAAAAAAATTGTTGATCAAAGTGCTGTTGAAGAGCTTCCTTTCTGCCAGCACCCAATGACTCATTAATCATCAGAGATGTTTTTCAAAGAGTGATCCCTGTCTGTTAGTCCGTCTGGTAATGATACATTAGTTCTGTTCTGGGTAGAGGAACACTAATGAGTCACCAGCAAAGACAGACCAACCGACAGATAGGCAGGGATCAGTCTTTGAAACCTGTCTGCCTTTATATTGAAGTGGTACATCAGAAAGACCACAGATAAGAGGAGGTCATTAGGGCCATCAAGGATGTCTTGGTCTATTTCTCCATCACTACCCTAGACAAGGACAACTAGTAAATATTCTGCCTTAACCTGTCTTTGGAAAGTGACCATAGAAAGTTCCATGTGACTATAGCAAAAAGATGCAGGCTGGGACGGCCGTCTATTGGCAACCACCACTGCATCATTCCACACAATAAAAACTGCTATGTTAGGAAATGTTTCATAAGATTTGACGGCTAGCTCTCTGTAATGTGCCTTTAGTGAACTTTAGTTCTGCCGGATAGCGCCCTCAGTTCTGTTATTTGATTAAAACAGCAGTTTTAACCAATGATCTGATTAACCAATGTAAGGTAAGAAGATGGAATATGTCAAAACAACCTGTAAGACTTTCTATCTGTGGTTCTTCATTCATGCCATTCAATTATCTGCAATAGGATCATGCTGAATTCTTTTTCACACTTTAACTGTTTTATAAGTTTATCTTTTGCATGATAGTGGATCATGACAGCATTAAAATAAATATTTAAATAAAAACGTTATTTTTTGAAGATGCACATTTCACTAGCAGTGCTGAGAACTGTACACTTGTGTTCCTCAGTTTAAGTTAACGTTAGTTTACTTTTAGGTTGTTTTTTCATTTCCCATGGAATCCCAAGAAAATCAGTGACAATGTTTATACAGCAAGAATTTATTTTGCCACTGTTTTTTGTTCAAGGCAACTTATGTAAAAGAGTCAAACTCGAGTTTTCAAGGTAAACTGAATGTAGCACAGGTTCCATCTGAAAAAAGTGAGTTTCGTGGGAACCGCACCATGAGAAATATTTTGCTTGTTGTTTTTAATCTTTCAATATTTTCCATTGGGCCCCGAGTTCACCTGTCCTGTTTACCACATTGATAAAGGACAGTCTTATATTTACCTACAAATGGTTTGCTCAATTAGTAGGATTTCTCTTTAGAATGTATCTTGTATATTGTTCAAGTATTAAGTCATGTCATCTGCCAAACCACTTTATATCACACAGTGTCGCAGGAAGCTGGAGCCTTCCCAGCAAGCAATGCCAGTCTATCGCAGTACTCCACACATTTCAGTTTGTATGGAATTACAGTTGTGGGGCTTGGAGGTGTCCGATTCTTCTCCAGTGTTAACAGATGTAGAACTTGTTAAAAAAAATCCCTTCTTGTATTTTAATTCCAGGCTGTGGGTATTATTTAAATGAAGGGCAGCAATCAGGACTCATAACTGGAATGTTGTTAGTTTAACTCCCAAGTGGAGTGGTGTTGCCGTACCCTTGAGTAAGGCATCTTATGGTGTGCAAATACCTTCAGTCATATACCCAGCTGTATTAATGGGTGCAAATGTAAGTGACCTTGGTTGAAGGTGTCAGCCAACTATACGAAAAATAACAGACCACTTTAAGCTCTGAGGGAATGTAAATCATGCATGTGTCTTACTGGGCACAAAATCAATGTTTTCTTAATCAAAAGCTTCATTTTTTTTTGTGGAAGGCTTAAAATGCCTCTAAGGCCGAGACACCAGAAGTGAAATGTTGATTAATGTTACTTACAATTAAATACAAAATCATTTGTATTAATTCTAATAAAGCCAGGTTCTAATCATACTTAATTATGAAAAATGGTGATGCTCTTTATGCTTAGAATTTATGCAAAGATTCAAAAGCAGGAGTGATACTTTGACAAAGGATAAAGCGTCTCTTCTCTTGTGTTTTCACACAGCTCTTCTTCTCCAGCCCAGTGATGCTCTGGTGTATAAACTTCGAGCTGATGTCCGAGGGCATCTTGGGTTGACCGAGTTAGCCATTGCAGATTACAAGACAGCAGTTCAACTCCAGGAAGCTGCCCAGCATGTGTAAAAACAGGACATGATTGTACTTCTGACTTTCTGTTTAGAGGCCCCTTGTGATAACATTTTGTATGATGCATTTTCTATTTAAACTCTTGCTTAGTGATTAGACAATGTTTCTCATGTCTCAAAGATATCTACACTTTATACAAAGCACTGTATGCATGTTGTACAAAGGTTAGTAAATTACGGTCAATTCAGACACAGAATTAATGTCCAAGCGGTATTACATACAATAGAAAATGTGACAACACAAATGCACATCTACCAAGAACCAAGGAAATCTTATGCAATTTTCGTACTGGATATAAATTATTAAATGGGTGTCATTACAATTTTTTCTTCTTTCCATTTATAGTTATGGGGTATAGGTTTTGACATTTTATCGGACATCCTGTATCTAATTGGGGTCATTTTAACAAAATGTGTAGAACGTGCAGATGTATTGTCATTAACAATAACTGTGCAATAGAATTAAAATATAAATAAAATGGAAGCCTTACTAAATGCTTTATAGCAATTAGTTTGGCAGCTACCAATGTTATGTGGAGCTGAGAATTTTCCTAATTGGCGATATGACACCAGAGTCTGTACTTTACTGGTGTGGTGTCTCGTTCAGTTAGCATTCAGTTTCAGCCATGCAGCATAACAGTTCATAATAATGACTTTTGCATGCTTAATGAGGACTGCAAACCTGCATTCTATATTTCCTGGCAGAGATCGCAGAGGGGAATTTGACATTCTAAATACTGCTATTTATCACTGTTGACACCAAAATCCTATATCCTTTATTACTTTTTAATTTTTTTGCAAAGCATATCCTGCAATTAACTCATTCTTCACAGGAATACTAAACATCAAGTTCCCTGGGATGCATTTTTACCCTCTTAAAAATATAACAAAAGGGGTAAATAGATATAACCATTATGTGTGAAGTTTTTCTTGCATAAAAATCTTTTTTGCTTTTACTTCTGTTGCAAGATTCATCTTCGTTTTTTCAATTACAGTACCCTGAATTTTGTTTTGTGTGTTCACTATTGAATTGTGGAGCTAATTTGTTAAATAGGGAACCTGAATAACTTTCATAACAGACTCAATACAGAGACCTATTTGCTAGTGCATCTTGTTAACAAAATTGCCTCGTGCATGCAAGGGTCAACTTGTATCTCTGTGAATTTAGCTTAGTGTTTGCGACAGCTGTGATCTCTTTTTCTGCATGTCCCAATACATTCCTATGCAAACCATTCTTTTTTAAGGGCATTGTTATGCATCCCAGAAATCTTCTCCCTTCATCTCTCCACCCCACACACCTATATTTGTCATTTTCGGTCTGGTCTCTGCAACCTTACGGATTTTTTGTGGCAATTTTACATTTTTTTCCTTCGGTTTCCGAGTTCAATAATTCTGTGGTCCAGTGGTGATCTGTTCTTTCACAGTTCTTTGCTATTTTACCATTCTAGTACCACTTCTCCAATAATGAGGCTTTATGTGCTTTAATCCACTTACATCATTTAACAAATCTTTTGTCTTTCCATACTGTATATTGTGCTTCTTTTGGGTATCACTGTTTCTAATAGAAATGCATTAGTTCAGAATGGTTTTGAAACTAAATCTTGTAAGGCTTCCTGATATATCTTGCCTTTGCAAAAATGTCCACTTTTTTTGCAATTTTTTAAGCGCTACAAAAGGAAGTTCCATCAAGTTGAATATTAAAATAAGGTAATTTCACTGTGACAGTATGGGGCACAATAATTCAGTTTAGGTGTCCTCTGTTCAGTCAGGTTTATCTAATTGCATTTTGCAAACATATCCGAGGTGGTGATTGGAAATGTTTTATTTCCCTATTAGAGCAGATAGTATTTTCAATTGTATGTTGCAGTGTCTTTTGAGGCAACTCAACTTTAGATGTAGTCAGGAGGAGTGTCCTTTTCAATAGTTTGTATTGGTAAACATGCTTATTTAATTTAGGGATGTCAGATTTCAATTATAACCACTTTCTTTTGATTTCCCACTTAGTCAGAAGTAACATTTAATTTTGCATTGCTTTTAAGGTAGAGTACATGGAAAAATGTCCTTTTACAACAAACTCATAGCGAGGTCAAATGGTTTTTAAATTGCCACTACAACTAAACCTTTAGCAAAGAGCATAGAATTGTTGTAATTCTGCACTGAAATTCCACCTTTTTGAAACACTTCAATATGAAAATAATTTATCAAAGGTAAGCATATAAACCGTTTTATTCTGAAAGGATACACTCACGGTGAGATTGAAATGATTTTTCTGAAATCAGTGTAAACAAGCAGCGAGTATTGCCTTCACCTCTGGTGAACCTTTTCAGTTGTCAAAACAAGAAAGGTTAAAATGGATTATTGAATTAAGTGAACTTAAAAGACAGAACAAGTGGAATACCCTCCTCCATACAGAGCCAGGAAGTTGGCTAAAGAATAGGCAGAGAACCCATCAAATATTCCAGCAGACCACAAACGTTTCTAGCCAATATAACCGAGTCGAGAAGGGGGATCAAGGAACAGAACCCTGCCCCTGTCTGAAAGCCAATAAACATCAGTGTTTCAAACTACATCAACAAAGGAACAAGTAGGTTTATTCCAAGCTGAAAAGAGAAGAAAACAATGTTTTGGATGTGGATCCTTCTTAAGGTGGCTCCCAACGTTGCTTCCTTTCTTCTCTGTTCAGCGTGGATTAAACCTTTAACTTGTTCCTTTGCAGCCCACGCATGCTGATGCAGCTCCCTACTTGAACTACATCTACAAAGTACCCTTAAAGTTCAAGTCTGATTGATCACTTACCATTTGAAAAATTCAGAATAATGCTGAAATCTCATCTCTTTCTCTTCACATTGACAGGAACCAGTATTTGTTGATTAGAAAGTATATGACTAAGATTCATGTATATCAGAATGTCATTACGAGTGCGTGGGTAGTCGAGTTGCATTTCCCATGACATAAATTGACCCCAGATCATTATCGCATTAAAGAAAGGCTGCTGTTCTGCTTATGCTCATTTTCAATAGCATATGTGAAAAATGGAGATGGTTTGGAGAGATCAAAATATTGGCAGCCAAGTGGTCTGACTGAGAGATGAATTAAGTTAGAAAAGGCATCTCAATGCAGCAGAGCTCAGGCAAAGCAATTAGTAACAATGTGCAAGACTGTGAAGACAGTAGTGGAAACTTTTCCTTCTCTGTGAAAAATTACCTTAGCTCACTGCAAAGCACCAATTAAAAAGCAAAGGAAGTGTGTGATTCATTCTCTAGGCATGTTTAGTAGTTGTCCATCTTACCTGGCTGCCTGCTGGAGCTCTTGTCTGCGTGTGCTTAGCAGGATCAAGACATTAAGGAAAACTAACCTGTGCAGCAAAATATTCGACAACAGGCAACCAAGAGGCATCCCAGAGGGTGCCCACATGTCAAGGTTACTGGTGATTTTTCTTTGATAGCAAAAATGTTCTGGGGAGAAATGAAGCATCACAGAGTTGCTTGGAAACCTGAGGAATGAGATGAATAACCACTGAAAGTCCTGATCGATCGATTGCAATGCACTTTTTGTTAAAGCAACGTTCAGGCACAAGCTTAATTCGGAGATCTGGAAAGAAATGCAACTGGGTTTTGAAAGGTGTAAAAAAAGGTGACCAAAACAATCTTAATACTAAAATAATATTACAATTATTATACAGTATATATTAGCATCAATATGGTACCATTTTGTATATTAAACGTCTTTTTGTGTGCTTGTGTTCATAGCTGTGTATGATGGATGTATTTTAACTATAAGTAATTGAATCATAAAACCCACAGGGAGCTTGAGAATATGGATCTTGAAAATTGGCACTTGCTTCTCCATGTATATTCCATAACATCTAAAAAGGCTCCCAGCAGTATTGCTGAATTATTTTACATGAGATAAATCCAAAATTTACCATTGTTTTGCAAGAGTATTGAGCAATATTTTATTTAGAAAGAACTTTAAAAAAATTACACAAAATTAAATGATTCTTTAAATATCCTTGAAGCATGTCAATACAGTCTTACCAGAAATGACAAAAAATACCTTAAAACACAGTAATGTTTCATACCGACCTTTTCTGGCAGATTTATTTGATATTTGTGTTACTTCAGCAGATAAAATTCTTTTCTGAATGTTGCTGTAATAGAATGGCACATTTTATACTGTAGCTGAACATGCTGGACAAGAGAATACTACCAGAGCAGATGCATAGGCCTCTGAATCAGGTGCAAAAGAATTAGTTTTCTCATGCAAAGCTAATCTTTTCACCTAAATGTCTGGTTTTGTTGGAATTATAACCTTTTAATGCATTCAATCCTGAAATTAAAATGCAGCACAAAAGCTAATGTCAGAACTGATACGAATCGCAGTGCTTGCTATTTATAAATACTATTTCACAAATTAAAAAGTAATCTCCACCCTCTGCTTTCAACCAGCAGAAGAAAAATAAATGACAGCCTAAAGACACTTTAAATAGATTTATTCTATCAATCCAGAGCACACGGTTTTAAACCGCCAAAGTTACAATAGATGTAAACCTTATTCTCTCATACTGAGTTTCTTTAATTTTAACCATGTAGTGACAATGTATCTTATTTCAGTGAACTAATTTAAATGACGTAATGTTTTCATACACAGGGGAAATTAAATAGAACAGAAATGACTACCCATTGTGTTCTTGTGCTATGGATCCAGTCATTGTTTTGTTGTAGTCTATTTTTAGCCACACATGAAAATTTGCACTGAAAAATAAAAGCCTCATTTGCAATTACAATCACTTAACAGTTTCTGTAAATGCTTGGTTTATGTTTCTACTGCTAAAAAACTAGTTCCTTGTGTCTGCTGTTAAACCTCATCTCAACAAAAATTAGACTTCAGTTCCATAGAGGATAAATTCATCTTAAGTTCTTAAATAAAAAGACAAAATGAAACTGGGCACCTTGTCAAATGACTCTGCTTTTTAATTTCAACATCTGAATTACTATGAACTCAGTCTTGAGAGATATTTGACTTCATGGCATCCATGACCTGACTGACAGCACAGGAATGAGAGCTGAAGAGAGCACTGGGGGCCCCAGGTAAAACACTCACTTTTCTAAAGCATCTTTACTGTAGTGGGATAATGTGTTACGAGTTACAGAAGCCTAACCATGCGGAGAGATGGTCACATTCCCTCTTCCACCCCCAACTACCTTTCTTTGCTCTGTTTATCCATCTGCTTTCAAGAGCAGATGCTTGCTTGTTGGCTAATTAAGGAATCTAACATGACTGCCATAAGTCAGTTAGGGATTTCAATACTAGCTTCTCTTTCCCTGTGAAGCACTACAAGCCAACAACATAAACCTGCTTGCACACCCTCCTATAATGTCAATGCATAATAGCCCTAATACCCTTAGGGAAATGTGGATGTGTTTAATATATATGACACATGTATATTATGGCAGGCTATTTCCATTTAAACCTAAAGAATGGGCAGGACTATTGGAGTTTCAGGTTGGCGTTTTCCTATATTAATTCCACAAGTTAATTTTCCAGTTCCAGGATGGCAGAACAGTAAGGAAAAACAAAACAATTGAGTTGAGCTGTAATCTCAAAGTGAAGAAAAAAAGCCTTCACAGCTTTTTAAACGTTGGTTGAACAGCATCAGATCTGGTCTCAGACAAAATGCCGGGAGCTGTTTGTCATGCTCTTTTATGAAAAGGACTCAGAGACAACAGACATCACCTGCACTTAATGACCAGTTGAGCCCAGCAGCTCCATGGCTTCCTGGGAGTCAGACGTTCATCCACACAGTTGCAGCAAAGGACAAAACTCTGCCATGTCAAGGTTAAAAGAAGCCTCAACATTTCCAGACCTTTGGTCCATAATATTTCCCTTTTATATTCTTTCATAATATGTATTTAATTAAGAATTCCATCTCTATAATTATGCTAAAATGCCCCCCCGCCCAATTCATGTTATACAAACTTGATTTTAAAAATCCTGGATTTCATACAACATAAATTGTTCATTAAAGCCTCTCTTCATTTTAAACTCTCAACAATAAAGCTTGACTGATTCAAACATCACATACATCACTCCTTTCTTAGGACAAACAGTTACAACTTGTCTTCATTTTATTTGCCCTTCTGGGTACAAGGGGTGAAAAAAAGCACTGAAGTTCCACAAAGTAAGCATTTGGAGAAACAAAAAACACCTGGCAAATCGATCTGGCTTCCTTTCAAATGCCAGCATTGCGTGATGAAAATCTCAAGGTGAGATTGAAGCCATCTGTGCACACGAGAAATGCGGTGTGAAATGCGGACTAAATCCCTTTTACAAGTCAAAAGCTGTAGGTTTGAAATTCGCAATTTGAAGTTAACAATTGTCAATGTCCTACAGGATAGTAAACTTGGATATTATACAAATAGAAGCTTTTATTGCACATGACAGAACACATATAAACAAAAGGTCAATAACGAATAAAGGCTGATCTGCCTTTTCACCTGCAGTGTTCCCTGACCCACCAGCCATGAGTGTGACAGTCAAGGAGAGGCTAAATGCTGCAAACGTATGTGCTGCACCTGCTGTGGACACACAGAAACCAGTACGTCCAGCATGTTTGCAGAGCAAACACATTGGGCATCTTAACACACAATTACATGGATTAATGCAAACAGTACAGCAGACACTGATTGAGCTATATGCTGGTATTTCTTCTATATGACTTATTTTATACTGCAACGTACCAGCTTCATTGAGCACACGGCAAACCTCATTATACGCAGGCAATACATTTAGAGAAACAATGAGAAATCTAAATAATGCAGTGAGCTACTGTTCTGGGGAGCACGATTACGTAGGCCGTTTCCCCAGTATGCACCCTTGCTCAGGGGCGCCCCCATGCGCCCCGGTAAGGGAATCGCGCCCAGTGCCCAGCGGACAGGTGACGTTTCGTCTTGTAGCGGCATCAAAGCGGAGAGGAGTTCCCATGGCGTGTAAAATATTCACGTGTTAGTAAAACGTTTTAGTTTGAAAAACTCACATTAAACATAAAAACTCATTTTCATTGGGTTACTTCAAATTCATACTGTATGTATTCTGGGTAGGGCTTTTATTTCTTCGCCCCCTTTAGACTGGCGAATATTCGTTTAACTGCGGTGCGGTTTTGCACACGGATGATTAAATAGTACACGTATTTCAAAGTACAGAGCTCTGAGGTATTGTCAAATTTACCGTCATTTAGTTTATTTTGAACGTGAATTAACGCGTTACGTGCTTCCTACTGTAATGGTTGTACTGGTGTAGCGTGGGCAGATTCGCCACAACTACTGCCCTTCCCCTGCGTTGTGTTGGGGAATTGAGTAGGTGACCCAGACCAGCAGAAGGGCTATAAATAACAGTACAGCCCGGTTTGTCTGACAGGGGTCGACCTAAAGAACCACACAAAAATAAACGAAATTTATAGAACGAATATTTCGCATATAACAAACCTTATTTGAAAAACAAACAAATTACCACTCCCGTCTCGGATTCTTACAACCCCCACTTCACAATCTTATTTTAAACCAAAATACTAAATGATAACGGATATATGCAACAAATACCAGCGCACAAGAAACACGGCGGTCTCACCAGCAGAGCGCTCCCAGGCGGGACAGAGACAGAGCAGCGGGAAACGGGCTCTTTTAACAACTTTTCCCGCACGTACCACTAATTTGGCGGCATGTCCAGTTTCTGCTGTGGGCTAAATAATAAAAAAAACTATTTTTTCACTAATAATGATATTAAAATTAACACCCAACCGAAAAAAAAGTTAACGTATGGTACACTAATTAATATAAATTATATTTCCTTCCCACCCCCACCGCAAAACCTACAGTGGTACCGTTCCCGCCCTGCAAGGGATGTATTCCTGCGCAAACGAACTACTTATAAACTCTCCAGTAATTCAGTGGCCACAACTTTACTCTGTTACACTAGGGCAGACGATTTGAAATGTATTTTGTGGTACAAAGCTTTGAACAAACAGACTGGTTTTGCAGCATTTTCCTTGATTTACTTCGCCCGTTCAACGTGAATGAATACGGTGCGTCACTACTTCTGTAAGGATGGACGAGATGAAATTCAATTCAGTTCAGTCCAGTATCTTCCGACATGTACTCAGCTACTGAAAAAGCAGCATAATGAACAAAAGGCATTTTGCCCCTGAGCCGAGTAACACAAAGAGTAATGATACACCTCAGATACTCGAGCACTTGAAGTCCACGTTTGGTGTTTAGGGTTTAGTGTGACAATCGGGACACGGCCTTAGACGATGTACATTATATAGTCCTGACCTTCATTAACTTCCAGTTAAATACATTAACACTGCTCTTTTAAAATTAATCCTTTAGCCTCTTTTTGTCAATAGACATAAAAAGCACTTTTTTTTATCCTTGAAGTATTTGACATCTACATAAAACATGCAGCATTTAGACAGCATTCTTGAGATACTTGAAAAGTTGCAAATCATTTCTACTGCATTGATCAAACTAAAATGAAGAAGTATGTTTTTTTTATAATCCTTCACTTGAAGCTGTTGTGAAAAATGGTCTGAAGTCTTATTTCTGTGATGCAAGCATTTTATAGAGATGCAAGGTTAAGTGGCTTTTGGATCTCAAATCTAATACAATTCTGTGAAAGGCTACCAAGCGGCGATTGTACAGCATCACATGAAAATTGCCCATTTGCTACTGAGCAAAAAGCTGTGTATTAACAAACTGGCATGCAGATTGCCACATCCTCTTGTTTTGCAGAATTCACATGTGCAATAGCTCATTCAAAAAATGTATTTGTCATGCACATTAGAATATAAAATATAAAAACAACTCAGATGTTAAGTAAGCACACAGAATGCAAGCTTATGCCTAGTGATAACGTTCTATTTTTGTCTCAAAGACCTTTTTTTAATTATCACATTTCCTTCACAATAATTCTAACTGCTTGAATGAGCATGAAAAACCTTGGGTGTGAAGAGCTTTGACATGTGGCATACGGAGCGTCTCCTACAGACTGCTGGTTTGTTTCCAGAAGTGAGAAACAGTTCGACTTTGTCAAGAGGAGTGGCTGTTCCTCTCGGTTCTGCAATGGAATGGGATCAAGATTTCTGGGCTGACATGTGTCATCGTTTCATATGCATGCTGGCAAACACAGAAGAGGTCTGATGAAAACAGACGTTTTCTAATCACACGCTTTTGAAGCATCTATAATCGACAAAATGCGGTACATGAGCTGAATGGCCTCCCCCTATTTGCACCCTTTCTAATGTTCTTATTACTTTTATTACTTTTTTGATTTATCCATTTAATTTTTGTTCTCTTTGAATATTTATGACGCCTGCCACAGTGTTTTAGACATCGTGAAAATAACTAAATGGTTCATAAATGCACACTTTGCCTTTTGTGTCACCAGTATGTTGGCAGGTGAACTATGTTAGCCCACTCTCACTGGCTGTTTGGGGTGTTCATATGCAGCTACTGTAGTTCTAACTGGATTGGCAAACAGTCAATGAAGGGCCTGGATCTGGAAGACCACAAGTCTTGAGCGTGACGGTTTGGGCAGGTGTGTCTGGTTGGTACAAAACTCCACTTGTAGGGAGTGATGGCTGCCTGACTCCACAGGCCTGGGACCTCACCTGGTGCCCTTCCTGCAGGGTCGTCCTGATGTGACCACGTTCTGTCAGGACAGCGGACATCCTCATGCTGCTCCTTTAATGTCAGCTTTATTGCAAGATGAGAATATGACAGTTAATCACTGGATACCCGGATCTGCTTGAAGCCACCTGGAAAGGGACAGTGTAGATTAGCCGTTCATCTCTAACGCACTGTACAAGCCCGTGGGAGATGGGAGGAAACCAGTATGCTCAGCCACATCAGAGAAAGATGAGGTGAACATGAAATCTCCACCCAGACAGATGCCCCAACCCTAAATTGAGCCAAGAGCTCGATAGCTGATTGACAGCAGAGCGAACAATTGTGTCTCCAGGCTATCTCTTAACTTAAAGAATCTTAGGAACCAATTCATAAATATATGAAAACACATAACAAGAAAGCCATATTGCGTAGCACCTATAAAATGCCCTTTTTTATGCTTTAAGGCATTTTGTCAATTTTTACTTCTATGTGTCTGCCTGTGGAGCAGCTGTATGCAGACTCAGGGCCTGACCACCCCACAACTGCAGCATGAGCCTACAGAAAACAAGTTAATCATCTAATTCCTTTTCTACTGAGCTGCTTTGCTTTCAATACAGAATCTGATTATAATGAAAGGTTGATCAGTCCTCATTTCCATGGTTGCTACATATTGTATATTACTAAGTAGCTCACACAAGCTAGTTAAAATAGTTAAACAGTTCATGGAAGACAAATTATCAGCACCACATAAAACAGCTGTTTTAATTAAAGCTACAAGATAGAACAGTGAAGAAGTCACAAATGGTTCTTCCAGGATGCTATTAAAAGCTTTTTGTTATCTAAAAGCATAATAACACCTGCTCAACTTGCAAAACAGAAATTAGCAGCCCACACACAGTGAATATTATACATTAGCAGCTCAAGTCAAAATAAAAAAAAATATTGTCCTAGACTATAAAGAACATAGACACTTGAACATGAAGTATGAAGTATGACATTTCTATGTCAGGAAGAATTATTATAATTTCACATGGAAGAGAAAATACATGAAAAATGTGTGTATATCCACTGCATAATATGTATCTGCATGAAGCCTCACTCCATTATCTCCTATTATTGGAAAGAAGACAAACTGTCAGACCCCATTTACTACACATAAAAAGCACAACTGAGCACAATTATTCTCCTGTTGCTGTTCTGTGTGTGTAAAACTAGAGCATACTCTCGGTGCTGACACTTAGCACAGGCTAGGAGCAGCAGACAAGGAGAGGTGGAGTGAAATGTGTGCAGGAATTAGTCTAATGAGGCTCCATTTCAAGCCAAGGCTCTGTCAGCTGAGTGGCACAGTGCCCAGGCTGCAGAGTGAGCTCACTGACAATTACCCGTCAAATTCAAACCACGAGAGAAGGCAAAGAAAATCCAATCGACTTTCCATTCAGGACTCCGGTAATTACGGATTTTACAGTGGTGTCATGCCTGAGCTGAAGAGTGAAAAACCCTGTTTTCCAGGATTGCAAGATCAGTTCTGTAATGAGGAGGGCACTGAGCTACTGAATATACACAGTCTGACCGTGGGTTCGTATCAGTTACTGTTGGGGGGCTGTCGGCCCAGTTCCATCACTGACAACTGTGTCTGTCCTCCAGCTGGAACAAGCTATGCTTTCTTTTTTCATTACGAGCAAGTCAAACTGCCTCACAGTGGCTGTATCTCAGAGTGTATTTGTCTGTTATCTTCTCCACTCCCATGTTGAGTTTTTTGGGGGTTTTGTCGGATAGAATAGAGAGCGTCTGTATGTATTTAGAAGGATCTCAGCTTCTAAATACAATTCTAAATGTAATTTTATTACAATCATTTAAAATGATATTAATATCGTTAATTCTTTTTATGGACAATTCCACTTGTGTCCACAACGCCGCTCTGCCTGGACCAGATTTGACAGGTGTTATCTACTGACAAGCGCAAATACATTTTCATTACACCAGCCATAAAAAAGCAAAGTCTTCACAGAAGCAAATAGCTGTTGTCACATACTGTAGAAGGCCACAGCTCTATATTTAGACTTGCTTAGCCTCGCTGATTCAATAGCTTTTTTTCCTGCATTCTTACACTGCAGGTATAAATAAAGCAATTAATTTCCCCATGGAAACAATAACTTCCAGACAAAGAGGTAATGAAAGGGTTGCTAAAAGATACATTAAGTTATCACGGTTTAGAAAAATAGAACACAAAGTACAGTATTAGAAAGATGATCTCCCATGCACAGTAGGCAGTTCAGTGATGGATGTGTGGCCATCTTACAGCTACCCAGACTGCTTCAGAGGTGGACAGGTCTGAGGACAGACAGGTTGGGTGTGAAGGGGTGGCAGAGACATCAAGGAGACACTTTTTGCATTTTGTTAAGGCAGAGCAGCAGCTTCCTCTTTGTGCAATTGCACTGTTTTACCCACTGACTTTGTCTTTGTTTCTTACAGTCATTATTACACTTTACACCAACACCTTCCTGCACTTGGTATACCATGATAAATATTTAGCAAGGGAGAACGAAGAATTCTTAAAAATTATAGTTCAAGAAATGAAACACTTTGATGTTCCTTTAGCTTAAACTTTCTATTCAGTGCTTTCATTTGACCGAATACTGAAATAATGGTTAAATACTTGAGTTTTAAAACTGACTTCTGGGAGTGCAGTTCCAAGAGATCAAACTGGCTTTGAAAACTTTACAGTTTTGGTGCTTATCATTTAATACATTCTATGCAAACAAAATGTAAAAATTTGAAATGCAGGGTGAAAAATGGAATCTGAAGATTCTGCACTGCACAGCAACACAAGACTAAAGTTTTTCATCTCTGTCAGTACTTGACAGGACTGTGGTTATAAAGTAGTTCTGTCCCCTGGTATTTCTTCTAGCAGAAGTATCTAAAGGACTTCTAGAATAAAACCCTGAAGCTACAGGGCCTATGCCTTTATGAAGAAACAGATTTGTCCTATGGATCTCGTGAGTGTATATCTGTGCGTCTGCATGAGTTATTTAAGTCTTGGGGACTGTATCTAGGCAATTACATTACATTACATTTAGGAGGGGCTCTTAACACATCCTATATCATATAGGCAGAGAATTTTCTCTTTTCGTTTTCAGGGGTCTTTTGACCTTTAAATAAAATGAGATGTACTAAAAACTCAGACATTACCTTTATTCCTGATTTTGAGGGATTGTGATCTACTGAGAACAGTGTTATAATCACAACTCAGTACATACAGAAGTAACAAAACCTGCAACTCGTATTCTCTTGTCATATTCAGCTATTCAATATTCAGCTTGAATATTCATATTCGTGTTCTACTTCATTTCTTTAAAGCATAGTACAGTATAATACAACGGAACAAAGACATTATTTTTATACATCCAGTACTAAAAACACATTTTAATTAATAAGCCATGACTCATAATATTGCTCCTTAATTAGAGTGCATAAAGACAACATGGCTTGAGTAACAAACCAAAGCCCTCATTCTAATCCTAAGAATTAATATTAGATCTTTTGTCTCCCTTTTGTGACCAGAAACCCTCATGAAGCAGTGTTAAATTTGCCAATCAGTCAGGCTCATAATAAGACTTCTAAAGTTATTTGTTTCCATCGTACTGACAACAGAGTGTTTGATGTACACTTCTCAGAAGGCTACAATGGAGCCCTCTTGCAACTGTGAGTGGGTCTCTCCACTGTCGGCACTATAGCTGACAATGTGGACAAACAGAGTACTTGAGCTTCATTATACAAAAAGGAGGAGTTTCTTTCCAAACCATTAGAATTGAAGTTGTAAAAACACCTTTGGGGTCTCTTAAGTTTCCTCCCTCCAAGGCTGTGTGTGAGTGAGTGTTTGTATTTGTGTGTGTGTGAGTGAGTGTGTGTAAGCATGTGTGTGTGCAAGTGTGAGTGTGTATGAGTGAGTGTGTGTAAGCATGTGTGTGTGCATGATTGAGTGTGTATGCGTGTGCATTCGTGTGTGTATGAGTGAGTGAGTGTGTGTGTGTGCATGCATGAGTGTGAATGAGTGTGTGTGAGTGAGTGTGAGTGAGTGTGTTTGAGTGAGTGTAAGTGAGAGTGTGTGTGAGTGAGTGTGACAGTGTAAGTGAGAGTGTGTGTGTGAGTGAGTGAGCGAGTGTGTGTGAGTGTGTGTGAGTGAGCGAGTGTGTGTGAGTGTGAGCGAGTGTGAGTGAGTGTGTGCGAGTGAGTGAGCGAGTGTGTGTTTGAGTGAGTGTGAGAGTGTGTGTGAGTGAGTGAGCGAGTGTGAGTGAGTGTGTGCGAGTGAGTGAGTGTGTGTGTGTAAGTGAGTGTGAGTGAGTGTGTGTGAGTGAGCGAGTGTGTGTGAGTGTTTGTGAGTGAGTGAGTGTGTGTGAGTGAGTGAGCCAGCGAGCAAACGAGTGTGTGCATGCATGAGTGTGTGTGAGTGAGTGGGTGTGTGCATGCGTGAGTGTGTGTGAGTGAGTGTGAGTGAGCGTGTGTGAGTGAGTGAGTGTGTGCGAGTGAATGAGTGAGTGTGTGTAAGTGAGTGTGAGTGAGTGTGAGTGAGTGAGTGTGTGTGAGTGAGCGAGTGTGTGTGAGTGTTTGTGAGTGAGTGAGTGTGTGTGAGTGAGTGAGCGAGCGAGCAAACGAGTGTGTGCATGCATGAGTGTGTGTGAGTGAGTGGGTGTGTGCATGCGTGAGTGTGTGTGAGTGAGTGTGAGTGAGCATGTGTGAGTGAGTGAGCGAGTGAGTGTGTGCATGCATGAGTGAGTGAGTGTGTGTGAGTGAGCGAGTGTGTCCACGTGCCTGTTGTCTCCTCTAGGGAACCGCACCACCTTGCCTGGGGGCTGGGCTGCAGGCTCTTTCAGATCATGGATGGATAAGAGCACAGGATTCCAGCGGTTACCTGTGGAAGCCACTTTCTTTTCTTTCACTTTCCATGTACACTTGTGATATGAGCATGTGGGTTGGAGGAGTGTGCAAGAATGGAGCCCCTCAGGTAATATGATCATGAAGCCTATCTCTCTATTTATCAACTCTGTTTAAAGTCTATTAGCCTGGCAGGCTATTTTCCAGTGTGTCACTTGCCAGCAGTGCTGGTTCTTGTCCCTGTGTTAGGACATGGCCCATTCCATCACATTTTCATCCCTTGTCCAACTGGCAGATAGACAAACCGTCAAACCTTATTCAGAGATCTGTGACAGAAGCAGCGAAAATCTGTCCAGCTTACATTCAAAGTAATTAAAGCTCAAGATGTTAAACAGTACTCACAGCACTGTAGCAGTTATGAATGTATTCATGAAGTAAGTGATACGTCTTGCAGCAGGTCTGCTTAATGACTAAAACTTGCACATATAGTACAAGCCACCGCACAAACTCCCAGCTAGGAGCTCTGCTATAACACAATGGTATACAAACCACATGGTTGCAATGAATATTCCAAAACATTGCACTGATCTTTTACAGAAGAGTGCGGCGCTATTACTATTTAAATCTCTTTTGTTGTCATATCAGCAGTGTATGATATGAGGCGCTTTCAGAGAGCGCCTCCTGGGTCAATGGGACTCCTGTTACCTGCGATTTCACGGAACACAATAATACTGCAGGAACAAAAACTAATCAAACACGGGCGACTGGGCACAGAAACACAGAGAACACAGAGACTGCTATAGGAATGAAGACTAGCATGTGGAAACGTTGAACTGTTAACAAGCTGAAGCGATAATCACACACAATGTTTTTTCCTGCTCTGTGCCCTGTACCTTAAGTATGCACTGTATATCCTTCCTTGTTTGTTGTCAGGCTCCAAGCAATCAAGAGAAGAGATTTTTCTTCATTCTGAGCTCCAATGCACAGTAGTTCTTGCAGTCACATAAATCTTTTCAGGAGCTGTCTGTACACCAGCAGTAGAAAAGTTGGCTTGATTGTCTTCGCCTTTTTGTCCTTTTTTATTACAGATATCGTTGACATATTTATGACTGCACAACATAATACTAATGACAATTTATACTTCTTTACCATGTGAATTTACTTTGTAGTTTATACGCATGGTTTGGTGAATGGATGTACATCTACCATGAAATATATCTTTATATACAGTATATGGGGCCTTGCAAAAGTATTCACCATCTTCCAATTATGTTCCCATTTGTTGAATTAAAATTAAAAATTAAAAATGCAATTTTTAGTTTTTGTTCCTTCTTATAGTTTGGTGGACATTTAACTATCTTCACTTGTAAAAGTTATTAGTTTGAGCATTCAGGGCATTCACGAAATTTTCGTGTCTATACACGGTCTCAATGTCATTTGTCATTCAACAAAATAGGAAGGGAGTGAACACGTTTGCAAGACTTTGTGTATGAAGCCGAATGAGATGTGTATAATAAATCATGCTCTTCATGCTTCAGTTAAATAGGCACAGTATATACAGCATTGAATTGTCAGACATTTTGATAAGGAGATGAATCAACACGTGATTGTCTTTAATTTTAAGGAAGTAAAAAACTAAAAGAAAATGCTCGCAAATGCTGCTCATACACAGTTAATTCTTCAATATTCAGAAGATTGCATTCATATTCAAAGCATATAACAACATTTCTTTTAGAAAGTTCATTTAGGAAGAGGATTATGTAGCAGAAACACCTGACTGGTATGGCTTTTAATACTGTTTACTTGAGCTTTTACTTTCAGCCTTTGCAGGACTTCAGATAGAAGAGGGCACCGTAACCTGTGCAATTATTGTTTATAATATGGTTTCAGCATTCCTGTGTCTCTTGCAGCTTTGCTAACTCAGGAGTGAATGTTTAACTGATCAACAATAACACTAATGTGGATTTGTCCAGAGACCACAGCATTCCTGAGGCTCTCTTTTGGGATACCAGCTGGGGGGAGGAGGAGCTGATAAAGTTTAGGGAAAGTTAATATAATGTTGTGCAGTGGAAGAAAATTTTACATTGCAGATTTTACACCTGCTTTGAAAAAAGCTGAATATAAATTAAACAAATGTATATTCCAATATATAAATATAAGTAAATATATATGCCAAAACATCACTTAAACATACAAGTCATATGTTAAGGCATAGAAAGAGGTATAGTGCAAGTCAGAATATTTATATTGGAATACTTCTTGATAACTGAACTAGTTAGAAAGCAAAGCAATTTGATTCAAGTCAATGCCTCAGTGTAAAAGACTCCTCATTTCAGCCTAATTAAAGAACAACTCTGTGGACAAGGTAAGTGATTTGAAGTCCTAAAAACATTTTTGTAGATGCATGTGGCTGGGTGCCCATTTTCTCTGGCTTTAATAATGCTTGCGGCATTCCCTGGAGCTTTATTGTCTAGAGAAGGAAAGACATCTCAAGGGGCACCAGGTGCACATTTTCACACCTGTGGACTCAATTAGTTTTAAAATTAGAGTTTGAGTGCAGGCAACCATGTCTTGACAGGAAGCATTTTGTGTGGTTAAGTATCTAGGAAATAGTTCTGTTATTAGTGATTAACTTGGACTCCCACGTACAATATAAACTTAAAAGGACACTTCTTCACTTCATCATGAAGTTCAGTTTCTGCAGCATTCATATGATACTATTCTTAGCTTTTCTTAGCAACAGAAATGCTACTTCCATAAATGCGAGATATGTACTTGAGAAGTCACCACATCTGTAGAGAAGAGTGAAGAAAAATGTTAGTGCATGACTGGAAAGTAAGATTTTCAAGTCTGGGAAGAAAAGAAATAAAATACCTAAAGTACATGAAGGTTTGAGGAAAAGTAATGAATTTTTAATTATTCTGTACATCAAAACTGGCACAGTAATGCCACTGTGACTGTATATTTCTGGATGTTAAATCATTAATCATTAATCGTGCTTCCTGATAAAAATCCACAAAATAATCCAAGAATATGTGAGAACTCTTAGAGGGATGTTTATACATTTAAAGAAAGCATGGAGATCTTACCTATGTACTGGATTTAGCAATAGACTGGTTATCCTAAAATAGAAAGTTAACCTGATTTTAGACATTCAGTTTTTTCCCATGAATTGTATGTGTTTCAGGAAGGTTAAAAAATTAAACATGTAAATAGGGTTTTGTTACCCCAAAATAAATGAGGAAAATAAACTTGAAGTAATATAAAGCTTTTTAGATAGGATTTCAATGTTGCTTTATTTCATGAATCCAAATGAGATTTATGCTTTATTTACTAGACCTTTAGCACAAATACTTAATTAAACTCACATCCTGACAACAGACGCTTTTCAGATAGAAACATCTTCTCCCTTTTGTACAGCAACAGGCAGGATTACAGGAGGAACAAAGGATGCAGGCATACATGAAAGGGGATGAAGAGAATGTGCTAAAAATACACAACTGAGCAAATAAATCTCAGTGTCTTGCAACAATGATGACTTTATTCCTACAGAATATCAGCCATTGCTCGATACAGCCAGGACATCACTTATAAAGATAATACACTCTTTAACTTCAAGCAACAGAAATAGGAAAGTCTAGATAAACAAAATGTAAATTTTGGATTAGGAAAGCATTTTGCGCATGTAAAGGTTAGAGCACTGTAGGTACCAGTCTGCCAATGTTTATACTGTACTCAACTACACAACCAGCACTATTGGCTCATTACTATATTCCCCTCAGGCACAAGATTAAATATATACTTGCTTCATCAGTTCTCTTCACTGAGATGTCCTGATCAAAAGGAAATGAACATCGAGGACTAGATTTGGTAATTGATGGACGTTATGAGATAATGGATGCATAAATGGACACTTCAAAAGCTTTTGAGGATGTTGCCGTCAAATTCAGTCAAATTAGTTATCTTGTGCTATTGCGACAACAAAGAAAAAGGCGACTAATGAAACATAATTATCATAAAGCAGGGAATAATCCTGCATAACAATCATAACATGAGTCTAATGCATATAGAATTCCTGACAGTTGGCTTTATAAGGCACTGTTTTTATCATTGTCTAACAATAAAGAACTAGTCTTCGTTATGCCTTGACTTAAGAATTTCACAGGTGCTTAGATAATAGATTCTGACCTTGTTTATATATTGTAATTGCTATGATGGTGGCAATGTCAGGTAAAATAGAAGGTGACAAAGATGCTAAGTATATAGACTCCTGTATTGGTCAATAATAATAACACCAACACAAGGGGAGAATTAAGACTTCCTTAGTTAGCAGCTTGAGCCTTTTCTACATTTTATGAGCTTAAGCAACATAGATATTTATCAATCTGTACGGAGGTGACACTTTCAGATGTACTCGAGAATTTATTGTCAAGTGTCTAAAGCTAGTGAAATGCTACATCTTTGTTCAGGCCCTAATTGAATATCTTTTTTTATGCTGGTGCATATGAAGCTCGGCTGGCACGAACAGTAATATAGACGCAGAGTGTGTGAAGGCATGAATGCATTGCAAATGCAAAATGAATCTATTGTTGTAATGCCAAAGCAACCGGCTCTCCAGGAAGAGATTAGAGGTTTAGAAACATGAAATGGGTAGTCTTTTTTTATTGAACCAGATATGGCTTACAATGATGTCTGGGATCCATTCACTCAGCAGTGCATTTACTGGAGCAAAGTGCCTTCCTGTTTCCAGAAAGAACACACAAAAAATGGTATCCAGTAGACATGACTGTTTGCTCTTTCACTTTCATGTAAGAAAAAGCAAGCACATCTGGAAATGAAAACCGGAATTCTGTTGGATAGCCCCCTTCACAAGATAAGCAACCTCAGTGTTCAGTATCCTAGAAGAGCTGTTGACAGCCCATGAAAA
Source organism: Lepisosteus oculatus (assembly GCF_040954835.1). NCBI lineage: Eukaryota > Metazoa > Chordata > Actinopteri > Semionotiformes > Lepisosteidae > Lepisosteus > Lepisosteus oculatus. The sequence goes on from NC_090703.1 coordinate 4,685,114, forward strand.
ATGAATTTCTACTAAAATGAAACAGACCGTATTAATCAAATTCAAGAGGAAAGACCACAGTTTCAAAATGTAAAACAATCTTTTATTTGAATTGCTCGCACTTCATCTCAATTATAGCAGATGGTCTTTAAAACCTGCAGAACACACTTATTCTTACTGGTATTCTGTAATGATAGACAGTCAATGATTCTAAAAGAGGCACCTCAGAGGGAAAGGGTGGTAAAAGAGCAGTTTGCAGAATCTGTAAATCCAAAGGCACGAATTTTGCAAGAGCTAAATGAGGTCAATTCAGTACCTGTGGGTTTCTTCACATGATCATCACACGTCTACAGTTCAAACACTGTCAGACAAGAGGAGGCCATTCTGCCCAGCTAGCATGTTTGGGTTTTAGCAGCTAAGTGGTCAGGCATCAAAAGCATCTTGTCTTCAACAGTATGGCTTAGGAATCCTTTCGAACCACAACACTTTAACATCAGTTCTTGCATTGGTACTTCAAAACATGGATAAACCAACAACGAATCAAAGTAGGATTTATTGTCAGCACAATGTTTTCGACAGGGCATGGCCTTATTCCGCCTGAGCTGATAGGACGTTTGACAACCAGAGTCAAACGGTAGTTCACACTTCCTTCAGTAAGGTTCAATTTCCTTGTGATGTTGCCATTTGTTTTGAGCAGTGTTTGGAGTTGCCTTAACCATAACAAGCAATTCTGCATCATTAAGAAGCAATAGGGATTTACTTTATGTTGTCCACGACTGTCTGGAGTCTTTCTGCCAGAGCTTGACTACATGCTACATAACTGTCTATAACCAGGCTGACTCTCCATGCAGCCACTGGCCAAGTAGCTACCAATGTGCTACAGCAAATGGGTTCACAGCAAATGTTATTATTTTTTAAAGCTTTTTTTTTACTGAGATCTGATAAACTGTGATACACCAAAATGTATCACAGACAGACAATTCCCTGATTTCAGCTACTTCTCAGGTTGACAGCGATAAGAAAAGCACTGTTTAACTCCTGCTCTTCCAAGGGTGAGGAGACTGTGTATTATCACACAGGACAGTTCTTCCGATACCACAACCATTTTTCTTCGTGTTTGCTTGAAGTTCTACAAATTAACAGACAATTCTTCTTCTTCCCCTCTCTTCCGCATACCATAAATTTCAAAATTTTCATTTGGCAGAAATGTTTACCATCAAGTTTTATTGTTCATCACAAAGAAATCTCCATTGTTTTTTAGTATTTCACTCCACAATGACGAATGCTTAAGTAGAAACAAAAAAAAACTAATTATGAATGAAATGAAAGAATATCCCACCTTTCCATTCGCACAGGAAAAATAAAACAATCCTGAGTGTGTCCTAAGTTTAATGATGACCTAATTGCTACAATAAGAGCTCATGGATGTTACCACACCACTGGGTTAAAGAACAAAGCCTGAAATTTATACTATTCAAGATTTCCATGGGAAAGTATGACATACTGTATTTTCTGTGGTACAGTAAATAGGAGCATTATCCATTCATTTAATAAAAATCAAATCCAAAATAAACTGTTAAACATAAATCTGAGCAATAAGGTTTTATAAAATATAATTATTTTAATTTTTGATAATGCTTTGTGATGGTTTTATGGATGAACTAGTCAACTAAACATTCAACAGCTATATTTCCCTGCCACTCACAGCTGGCAGCCCACTGAAGCTCAGCAGGTGTGAGCCTGGTCAGTACCTGGATAGGAGACCTCCTGGGAGAAGCTAAGGTTGTTGCTGGAAAAGGTGTAAGTGGGGCCAGCAGGGGGCGCTCTCCTTGTGGTCATTGTGGGTCCCACACTAATGGGGACACTAAACTGTAAAAAGGCGCTGTTCTTCGGATGAGATGTAAAACCAAGGTCCTGACTCTCTGTGGTTATTAAAAATCCCAGAGTCTTTCTCAAAAAGAGTAGAGGTGTAACCCAGGCGTCCTGGCCAAATTTCCCATTGGCCTTTACCAATCATGGGCTCCTAGTAAACCCCCATCTCTGAACTACTTCATGACTCTCCTCCCCACTGACAGCTGATGTGTGGTGAGCGTACTTGTGCACTTTGGCTGCCACTGCATTATCCAGCGTCCAGAAAAGCGCTATATAAATGTAAGGAATTATTATTATTATTATTATAACTAAACGAAAATTTATTCTAAAATATTTCCTCAAGTTCCTGAAGTCCATTGCCTCCACTAGAGGGCACTAAAACGTCATCCAGAGTTTACTTTAAATGCTAAGTGCAATTTTATTTTTAAAAGTCAGTGTTCACGTTGTTTAATCATTTCCTCCATCTCTTTCACTTACCTATAAAATGTTTTAAAATACTCCCAAAAAGGAATCTAGTGAAAAAATAGTTGTTGCTGGAGTAGTGTTTAACAATTTTACGGAGAGTGAGCTCGCATGCTGTAGCAATTGCCATAGTGCTGTTCTTTGCTCAAGACAATTGGCTGCGATTGGAAGATGAAATTTCTTGTTTCCTGAATCCCGTGTGAATAATGTGTATAATCCCGCGTACAGGGCACACTGTTTTACACAAAGGTTTGTCTAGAGTCATAGGGATTACTAGGAACTAGTTCAATAAAAGTGCTGGTATGAGCAAGAGGCACACAGCTTGTTGTCTTTCACTCTTGCCCTATTATTATTATTATTATTATTATTATTATTATTATCATCATCACCCTAGCATCGAGCTGAAAAGTAACAATTATAAATGATTTTCAAGGTTAACCAGCTCCTTCATAAAAGGACAAGTTATAACATTTTGAAATCGTAGATATACAGTAGCTTATCATGAAGTCACAGATCATGCCTAAGCTCTGCTCTCATTGCCTACGCCAGCCACATCCAGTAACCATGGTATCCCAGGTGAATTTCAAACACACTCCTAACCTTCCTTCGGTGTTTATCTCCTGCTGAACCACCATAGAGGAAAAAGAAACTCTTGCTGCAAACATTACAGGACTTGAGGTACAATAAAAATCATGTGCACTTTCCATCTGGCTGTGAGAATCAATGTGCCAAAGTGAAGCTGCTGACAGTCTGAAAAGGCTTTCCTGTCATAAGCACTGAAAGCTTTGTTAGTAAAATACAACACAACCGCCCATTCACAGTACAAACATGGAAATCAAGTTTGCTGTGAAAGATTTTTTGCAAACACGGTGAAGGCATTAAAGACACTATATGGAGTTTTATCTTATTATCAGAGCCAGATGTGCTTTGTAACAGTGTTAAAGCTTGTCAGTAAAATGCAGTGTATTGCAAGACATTTACCTTCATATGACATCTAGTCAATGCAAGATTTTACCTAAAGTAAAAAGGTCTCGGTAATTCAGTGTGGGATGTACTGAGGGTCTGACTGTTTATCTGTGAAGGCACGTTAAAGATCTGATAAGAAGCAATAAAACAAAAGTATTAAATGACTTACTGGTATAGCTGAAATGCATTGATAGGGGGAAGATAAAACTGGGCTTTCCAAAATGTTTAAATAGGTGGTCAAAGGCTTTTCAAGAAAAGAAATCATCAAATTCACACATTCCTGGTTTATATTATCACAATTTAAAAATAAACTTAAAATATCTTATCTCCTTTACTGTATAAATGAACGTTCTTCATTGACGTTTGGGAGGGTTAACAACAGACTGGCCTATATCACCCAGCTGTTTTAAATCACAATCATGGACTGGCAGGAAATGTGTATCTGCATCTACAAAAAGGAGAAGGAATGAAAAATGCTGCTTGTTTCACATTCACCTCACACACTTTTCTTGCATGGGTCGCATTCATTCTATAAATGGACACACAACATGCAGAGAAGCAAAACTAAGACAGATCAAAACATAAACTACTTACATCACACTCCTTCCGCATTTGCTTCACATTTTTATGGCGTTCATTCTGTACATGGACTGTGCTTCAGGCAACAAGCAGGATAATGAAAACAAAAGAGAAAATACGCTGCTTGTCCTGCATTAGCCCGGCACAGTTTTGATCTATAACTGGACCATGCTCTTTAGAATTTGAAGCCACGCCTTCTCCCATCTTTCACGTCCGTTCATTTAACTCAGCTTGCTCTTCACTGCTCTCTTCTGCTTCCGTTCCCTGGCCTGGGTTCCTCTCTCTTGGCCTCTACTACCCCTGATGCCCCTGATGCCATCTCCTCGGCGGCAGGTCTCCTCGGCGTCCTACCTGCGGCTCAGCCAGCAGGCGTCCTACAGTTTGCTCTCTCCCAGTCCGGCCCCGGGATTCCCTCTCCTGGCCTTTGCTACTCCAGACACAGCACCTTGGTGTCAAGGATGTTGGAAAGGACGAACCGGTAGGAATGGTAGGAATGGCCTGTTCCATCTCGCAGCACCTGGGGTGCGAACCCGGGTCTCCGGTGTAATGCAACTGGACACCAGCCATGTGAGCTACAGGAGACCTCCCCCAGCCCATGCAGCAGATGACCCTGCTATGCGCAGTTAGGGTTCGAGAAATGCCGTATAGGAACCTATACCCTCAGACCATGGACAGGAGTGACCTGGTGCTAGGTGGGTCTCAGGACATCCAAACGTCAATCCTAAGCAAGGAGCAGAGCAGAGGCAGGAAGTAAATAGGCTACACAAGACACACCAGAAAGACATGAATAATCACAGGGAACTAGGGACAGGACAGAAGTAGGGCGCCCTCTAGGTGTACTGGACGTGACACTTGTCCCTGGGTCTGCCTGCTGTCTTACCCAGGCTCAGTCACCAAGCATCCCAGCTTCTCATTCCTGCCTTCTGCTTTAATATAAAGTCTGTATCTCCGTGTTCCTTCTGACCTATTTCTGCACTGGTGGTTTTGGGGTTCAATTGTTTCTTTTGGGGCTTAAGCAGCCCTGGGTCATGCTCTTGGCCCTTGATGTCATCTCTTCAGCCCCTTGTCTGTCCAGCGTCCTATCTCTGGCTCAGTCAGCAAGCGCCCCACAGCTTTAATTGTCTATCTTTTCTTTCTATCGTAACATCTGCATTTCCATCCAGTACATCTACACTCCTTCTGACTCTGTTTGTACATTCATGTTTTTGGGGTTCACTCGTTTCCCTTTTGGGGGTCAAGCCTCCTCATCCTATGGCCAGGAGGCTACCTCTTTATTTAGTGGGTTAAGCCAAAATTTTCTGTACTTAAATACTTAAATATTTGCAAAGCTATCTGATTCTTGGATGTTGGTATACTTTGTGAACACCCCTTAAGCATCTGCCAACAACTGGAGAAACAGAACACTACAGATCGTGGGTTGAAACCAATCCTTTTGTTCGATTTTGGTTCCACAATTCACAGGTAATTTAGTTTGCAGATGATTTATAGGAATGGTGTAATTCTTCAGCTTTGGCTGTTATTGGAATGGCACGAAATGATTTTTTATTTAAATGCGTAATTAAATCAATGCAGAAGGTTTTAATGCTGGAGTGCACTGATAATTGAGCAGAACACAGATGGAAATGTAAAGGCTGAAAGGACTCATTAGTTTCATGTAACACAAAATCAAAAGCGGACATTCATTAAGTTTTATAGAATGCTAAAGCCAAGGCGGAATCAGACTGCTTTGGACTGCTGTGCAATTTGTTCACATATTTATTTTCAATATTTGATGTACACTGAATAAAGAGAATCTTTGTCAAATGATTACGATGTAGTTAAGCATTGTGCCCCCCGAGTTGCAGTTTTAACAAGAAGCTTTAAAATGATCCATCTGGGAAATATTTCCCAGAAGGGGCAGCTGAATGGCAGGGGTTAATTATTTCTAGTGATGTTTGTCCGCTCACTTGCCCAGTACTGGACCTACTACAACGGTGCCCGAGTTACTCAGTAACTGTAGGCAGAACACATGGTGAGCAATTAGGGAGAGATTTCCATCTGCCGTCCTGCTTTGGCTCATTGGGAACTTCTGCCAAATGCGGTCTGGAGCTGAAGGCCGGGGCTGGCAGGAGACCCCCAGAGCCGTGGGATGGAATGAGCACAGAACCAGCACATGTGGGGCTGTTTTCAGCCCCCTCTCCATTTCTGCGTTCCGTGTTACTGGAAAAGCACCCAGAGCTGCCACAAGCAGGGTGGGCCAGAGCCCGACCTGGTAGACAGGGGGTGCAGGAGGAGCCTCCACCTGGAAGGCAGCACCCCCTTTTTTGCGGGGTGCTTGTAAACACACAGCAGCAGAGCCATGTGGCTCCTCAGGCTCATTTGGTTGCTAGTGGAGAAGGGATGTGATACTCTCCTCCAGCCTTCTCTTGAAGGAAGCCAGAGTAACAGTTTCAACAGCATGGCTGAGTGGCTTGTTCCAGACTCCCACAAGCATGTTGTGCGAAAAAGGGCCTCCTGTGCTCGGTTTTTAATGCACTTTCCCATTTGCCTTGTGCGCTCGGATTCACATTTCAGTGCCAGTTGTGGATAACCTCAGTGGCTTGACTTTGTGCTCTTCGGTATTTTAAACAGCTTTTTCTTCTCGGTACAAAACTAAAAACATACAGTTCTCTTTACTTGTTACCTGTCGGTCTGGGTCGTTCATTTAAACGTATCTCGTCATTCTTGTCGGGATTGGTTCCAAAGCAGCTGTGAATTTTTTGAGACTTGGTTGGCAAAAACTGCGATATTCTAAATAAGGTCATACTAGGGCATCGCACACTTTTAATTTACCATGCTTTGAACACAAAGACAACTTACAGACACCAATTAAATGTGGAAAAAATCCAAATGAACACACAAACTCCACACAGCAAGGACTCCCGCCTGATCGAGCGCAGGACCTCACAGCTGTGAAACTGTAGCGCTAGCCGCCAAGTCCGCCTACTGATGGCCATCGCTTGTGTTTGTGAAGATTTAAATCACAAAAGATGCAAGAAAAAGCTTCACCAGATTTCACAAGAACATTATTGTACGCCTATGATCTCGAAAGATTTATTGTTTCTGGTAGTGTATAATATTAGAATTTTCTTCAATATACGGGGGAAAAAAAGATGCTGACTGCTTTTAACGCAAAAAAACAAACATGTCGAGAAATGTCAAGATGTGTGTATTATGTGATCTAAGGCGTGTCAGTTTAATTTTTTATTAATATTATTTCTAAAGACAGAAATATGATGAATCTCCTAAGCAAAACAACGATAATTGATTTGGTTATTAAGACACCAATCGGAAGCCCTTCATAAAATACGCATAAAAAACTTTGAGAACTGAAAAGAAAAGTGGAAGTCATCCTCTTCTGATGCATGTAAAGTGGTGTCTATTACAGGTCGCAGTGCTGTATCTGCTAGTACAGACAACGTCATTTTGCAGCTGCTGACGTTTGGGCTATTAATCATTCACCGGCAAAGGGACAACAATTAATACTCGAGTATCTAACCGAGAGGAGCTATCCTTGGTGCTGAAGCACACCCGGCAGGGCAGGAAGGGAAGGCGAGCAGGCACACCATGCAGACTCTGAACAGCCTCAGCCCGATCCGTTCAGAGCAGGAGAGCCAGAGCTTCGTCTTGACATGCTGAGCGGCGCGCTTTGAGCAGAGGCACCGCTCGGGCACTCCTCATTTCGCTTCTGGCGAACGGGACTCCACCGAAAATGCTACCCAACAACTCCTCCAGGCACCTGAGCATAGAGGACGGCTATTATTTAATGAATTCCTCTGGCAACGAGACGCACAGCGAGTCTCACGGCAGCGCGATTCTGATCTCCTTCATCTATTCCGTGGTTTGTCTGGTCGGGCTCTGTGGAAACTCTATGGTTATTTATGTGATCCTGAGATATGCCAAGATGAAGACGGCTACTAACATCTACATTCTTAACTTGGCGATCGCAGACGAGTTACTCATGCTGAGTGTGCCCTTTTTGGTGACTTCCTCCCTGCTTCATCACTGGCCCTTCGGCTCGCTGCTCTGCCGGCTTGTTCTCAGTGTAGATGCCATCAACATGTTTACTAGCATTTACTGCCTTACTGTCCTCAGCATTGACCGCTACATTGCGGTGGTGCACCCGATCAAAGCTGCCAGATACCGGAGACCCACTATAGCCAAGATGGTCAACTTAGGCGTTTGGATATTCTCTATAATGGTGATTTTACCCATCATTATATTTTCAACAACAGCACCCAATTCTGACGGTTCTGTAGCTTGTAACATGCAGATGCCACAGCCCCAGCGTCAGTGGATGGCGGTATTTGTGATCTATACGTTTCTAATGGGATTTCTTTTCCCTGTCATTGCGATCTGCATGTGCTACATTCTCATCATAGTGAAAATGAGAGTGGTAGCTCTAAAGGCGGGCTGGCAGCAGCGCAAAAAGTCCGAAAGAAAGATCACCCTCATGGTCATGATGGTGGTGACGGTGTTCGTCATCTGCTGGATGCCCTTTTACATTGTCCAGCTGGTGAACGTTTTCGTCCAGCAGCACAACGCGACGATCAGCCAGCTCTCCGTGATACTGGGTTACGCCAACAGCTGTGCTAACCCCATTCTCTACGGATTCCTCTCGGACAATTTCAAAAGATCATTCCAAAGAATTTTGTGCCTTCGCTGGATGGACAATGCCGCGGAGGAGCCGATTGATTACTATGCCACGGCTCTGAAAAGCCGAGCGTACAGTGTTGATGACTTCCAGCCGGATAACATGGAGTCAGACAGCACCTACAGAAATGGGACTTGCACGTCGAGGACCACGACACTATAATGAGCAGGTCTCAACATTATGAATAGTTGGTTGTTAGGGGGTGGGTCAGTTTGGGGAGGATATAGGACTGTTATAATGTCATGAACAAATCTGTCAATTTGACCACTGTGTGTTTTTCTATTGCAGTTTCTTTTCCGTATATGATGTTGCTTTGGTGTCATTATATTTTACATAAACCGCGTGGATATGTCACTAACTTTTAAAAGACACAAAACATCTTTTTTCTCGTTGTTGTTCCCAGAGGAGACCAGAGCTCTTGTTAAAGTTGTGTTGGTCTGTTACAGTCTTGTACAATTTCTAGAGATCAATAAATTGCACCTGTATCCCAGGCGTTGAAAGCTGTTGTGAATGTGAGCAGTGTTTACATTTCAGGTGAAAGAGGGATACAGCATGAAATTTCAGGGAAAAAAAATAAAAATGTTTCTATACGGTTTATAAAAACATGTGCAGACGCTGGATGTTTGATTCCAGGACTGTATAATATTAGATAGAATTCCTGAAATACTTATAAGCCGCATAATAAACTTGTTTGCTAACCTCCCTCGCAAGAGCTCAAAAAGTTTATCAGACGCTATGTAGATTTAAACTCTCCTCACATCGTTTTGCTTTGCACTAGAACATTTTTTACATTTAAATACTTCCATTTCAAGAGGAAAATGTTATAGTCAAATAGCCTGTTGTGAATGTAAATATGAGGTTCCCAAAACCTACAGCTTTTATCCAAGAGCTTTTCTCGTCAGGCGCTGATCTCAATCAAGCAGAGCTATTAGCCATGAGATCTATTCCCAAATCTGCAGAAAGCCCTTGACGAAAGTATAGGAACCCTTATTTTAAAATGAGCTCATTCATTAGAACATTTTACTGCCATTTGCCTTGAGGAATATGTATTCATTTTAGAGAAGGTATCATCGACGAGTACAGTTGAACATTAGGGCATATATTAGACTTGTTAAATTATAGAATTGCCCCGTTTTAGATACAGGATCAACATTTATTCTATCCGTCTGTTTTCATGGACTAGTTACTCGTTAACATTTAAAAGGCTGGGATTTTAAAATCCTTTTCTGACTATTGCTAAAGTCTTCTCTAACAGTGTATTGAGGCAGCCCACTTTCTTCCTTGGAAACAGTATTTGCTCGACCAAAAGGGCAATTTCCGTTTCTTTATCTCTGCTAACACAGCCTGAACATTTTTTTCATAATGGCAACATTTCGTCACGGCCCTTTATCTAGTTTCTAGTTTATAAGGAAATGATTAGTTCTTTGCGTTGACGGGTAAACTTTATTTTGGAACCTGTTAATAAAATCACACGTGTGCGTCTTTTTTCCCCATCTAAACATTTGTGCTTCAAAGTGCCGCCTTAGACTTTCGCTTTTAAAGAAATTATGAATTCCAGATTTATTTATTTAAAGTGAAATATGTTTTGTAGGCTTACATATATATATATATTTAATCTACCATTAAAGGTAATAAGTTAATCTTTTTTAAAGACTCCAATATCGCGCCCCGTTATGTTTGTAGAAGACAAAAACATAACGTGTAAACCAGTCATCAGACAGGTACTTTGTATGACAAACGCAGAATAAACTAAAGCAATGATAAAGAGGGCATTTTCCTGCAGTTACGTGCGGGTACCTTTTTCTGCAATGACACAGAAGTTATCTGCACTTTGGATGTAGAGAATTCTGAAAGGATTTTGTACGGTTAAGGTATGAACTGAAACAGCTGTGCGGTGTCTCATAAGTGAAAGTTTGTGGGTTTAAATACCAGCTGGGACATTGCTGTTGTGTCCTTAAAAAACACTTTAAGACAACTGCTGAAGTAGAGGCTCTGCTGCCTAAATGGATACACTCCGGTTTGTCTTTATAAATTCGAATTTGTTCGCGGTTGGCTTATTTCGTTCACTTATAATTATATCCACAATACGGAATGACGTGTGGACAACAAGCCTGAGGCCAAGGCTCTTTGCGTCGGAGCCAGTGACGTTTGGTCAGAATTCACACACACGTACGCGCTCACGGGAGAATTCACTGCTAAACGGAGCTTCCCAGTCCAGGACTTCAGCTGGAAATTCAAATGACGCTTTCGCGAGTCTCACGAATTGAAGGCCGTGCAGTGACCGGCTCTGCTTCATATTTGACTTATACCCGATACGTTTTGAAAAAGGGCTCTATTCAAGTCTCTGGCGCCGTGAAATCCCGATTGTTCGAGCAGTTTTAGAGTCTCTCTTTCACGTCTTAAATCGACGTTTAAACTAAAAGTCAAAAGCGTATTATTAAGGGATCTTTAAAGTTTTTGCAGATACTGTATATACTATGTCCATCAACTGTGATCTATAACAATACCTGTTAGAGTAAAATATATATATTGTATAGACAAGCTATTTGTTGCAAAATCTGTGCCTTTAAACTTTTTCAGTGACTTTCAGAGTACTGGTAACAGATTTTGTCCTGGGCGATAAAGCTTTGAATATCCTGTGACGAGTGTTGAACAGAAGATTGATAGTTCGTGAGTGAAGGTGGCATTCGCTGATGACTGCAAAATCGATTACGGACAGAGTAAGTTAATTTAGCATATAAGATGTGTTTTTTTCCAGTCATCTCTTGGGACGTTTACTGCATTCCTTGCGAGCAACTGCTAGAGGAAATGATGAATCCCTCACTGAGATGAGATAAAATCAGGAGACTCAGATGATTTCAACAGTAAAAAGCCAGTAGAAATTACTTTCAGAATTAAATTGCAAGTTAGCAAACTGAGAATCAAGAGACAGCTCACAGACACTGGTAGGATAAGGAAAAAAGCCACTACAAAATTTTAAATTGCAAAAAAATATAAATCAATTTTTAAGAAACGTGTTTTATACAGATGGCGATGTTACATAGCAAATATTCCTGCTCAGCATTTACACGATAGGTTATGTTGATTTTTCAACTTGTCATATACAATATTGGATCGTATTTTCTATAAATTGTATTTTTCTGGAACAGTAAAAACAGAGATTAAATATGAAGACAGAATTAAAAAAGTATGTATGAAAAAAACCTGTTAATACACTTGCCATATCATAAACTGATTTTAACATCTTAGAAAAAACAGAGATGTCAAAAATAAGCATATCTCTATTCTCATTTAATGAAATGATTTAGAAACAAAGCAAAAGGACTTTGATAGTGATAGTTACATTGTGATCAATTATGATAGTGATGGAAACATTACGATAAACTATGATAGTATTAGAAACATTGTGATAGATTATTATAGAGATTCGTGATACGTAGTACATAGCAGAATATCACCAAGGAATGTTCCCAAGTCACAGTTGGACTCTTAGTCTAAGATTTCATGTTATTGTGAATTGTCCATTATGTAACATTACGTATCGGTCAGCATTACTGTCTTTCTCATTTTTTTGTTCTGACAAGTCCACACAGTTTGGGTCAAGGTCCAAGGAACCAGCTGATTCTTTCTCTTTGTTACCTGTTATTTTCTTGGAGTTCTTCCTAAAGCAACACGTGAGAATCCCTGAAACTATACAGTATCGCCCACAGCAGCCAGGACCACAGCAGCCACCAAGACTGGCTCGAGCACCTTGGGCCCGAGTTTCTGTTGAGTGCTGTGGACGTCACGCCGAAGGTAGAAGACGGGTCTCTCTCGCCCAGAGCCCGACGCGAGGAGGGTACGTGTGTAGAAATCGCTGCTGGGATCTGTTTGTTTGCCATGTCCTTGAGCGTAGTAGCCTTCTCCGCAATGCCAGGCGTCGTGGTGTCTGCTGGCTTGGATTTGCAGGATTTCCGAACTTCTCCAAGGTACCCAGCTTTTTCATCACACTCACAGGAAAAGCTTCCTTCCGTGTTAATACATTCATCAATATCAAAGCAATTCACCTGATCATCAGATCTGAAACCATCTGGGCACTGGCAAAGCTTTGTCAGGTCTGGTGCATCTTCATTTGCCAATTTCCATTGGTGATTGTGACACAATAGATTGATTTTCCTTTCAGATGAACAAGTGACTTCAGCCACAGTACTCTGTGGAAAAAAGGTCATTGGCACATTTGATTTCTTCACAGTCCTGTATTTTATATCCTTTATTTGTGGGATCTGAGGCGCACTACACATGCTAGGGGGACTGAGTTTGCAAATAAAGCCGTATTCCTTTGAACACTGTGCCTCCTCCCAGCCCCAGTTTAATAAATGACCCTCACTAAAGTCAACTGCAAACACTCCACAGCGTGTGGTCATGCATGTGTGTTCTGGTTCTTTCCTCCATTTACTTACTTCTGACCTGTCTTCATGCCATGCGATCCAGTTGAATCCACGGAGATTTACGTGTTCCTGTGTGCAGCTCAGTTTGTTTCTCTTCAGACCTATCCAGAAAACAAAGTTTCCATTCAAATGTGAAGAAGAGCTGGAGAAGAGTTTAAGGACATATTCATTGTCTTCCTCGGTGGCCAAATCTGTCAGAAAGCTGCTGTTCCCACAGGAGTGGGATGAGGTTTCAAAGCTGGCCTTGCTAGTGTGCAGAACATAGCAAACATCCCGTTTACAAATAATGCTGTCTTCTGGACTTGTGCAGAAAACAGCCTTAAGGAAGCACAGCAGATAGATCCAGAGATCATTTTCCATCTCTCCTTGAGACTCTTGTTCACTCTGGTTATTAATGTTGTTGCAGTTACAGTCACATCCAAAAGAGCAAAAAAAAAAAATCCATAATCTATCTTGGTCACTCAGAAAGCCCCTCCCTCAAAACCACAGAAGGAAGTCTGCTCGTGTTTGTTAAGGCTCAGATGTTCCTGGTGAGGTCAGGAAGGATGCAAAGACACTGAACATACAAAGGTTTGAGTAACAAATAAAAGAAAAATGTGAGCACTAATGAGATAAGGGGAAATGGGCAGTTTTTTTAAAATAAAAATTAAATTGATTAATATAGAGGAAAATAAATAAGCTGGAAAGACCGCAGGGGGTGGAGGGGGGAAGGTAAAAGGTGTTTAACCCATTGTATTATTCTTGCTATTGTCCTAATGTTCTTTATTATAACCAAAATAAAAATTAGCTATAAAAGTAAATAAGTTCCTTAAATGGGCAATTTAGAATAAGGATCGCTTATGTTTAGGTTTACCAAAACAAGCACTAGAATTGTACAGGCAATAATAAATACAACAAAAAAAGCTCATTCTTCAAAAATAATACATCTTTAAAGTCAATATGCTTATATTAATTCCATCCAGCAAAATAAAAGTGTGATACTTTAAATTAATAGTGCCTGTTTAATCTCCTAGGATTTGTGGGTAAAGAAAGTCAAATAATTTCTCGTTGCTAAACGTTTTGATGAGGTGTGTGAATTTTTAAGTATATGTAAACACAGTAGAAATGTGTTCTTTAAAAACAATTTCAGATGGTGCAATATGAGCAGAGTTAAGCTTAGTGCACAAGAAAACTGACCCTTTGATGTCGGTCCTGCTTACTGTATGTTCATTTGGCATTAAGCAAGAACACAGACACAAATGTCACAAGTACAGTAGCTCCTACACAACTGAAAACAGTCCAGTGTAGGTAACTTACCGACTTAATTTAAAGGTTTCCATCATTTTGTTCATTAAGCCCATCCTGAAGGTGAGAAAATAAATACAAGCACACATCTGAAGATCTGGAATTGAGAAAATGTCATTCACAGCCCAGGTCTCTGTGCACATTGGGGTGTTATGTGACTCCTCCATTATTTCCACAGTATTCTGTTCTGTTCTCCCTGCTGCTTTGATATCGGCACTCTATTGCAGGAAAGGGACAGATGTTTCCTGGGGAAGTTCAGGAGAATTCCAGGAAGAGCCAGTGAATAGCCTGTACTTTCCAGGATCCGTGTCTTTCAGAGTTCTTTATGTGATAAGAAGTACCCCCCGGAACTGGGATTGCAAAGAAAAGAGCACCAGTAGGTGCCTGGCAGTGAACCCATGAGGGTGCAGTGAAGCCTTTCCGTCTCGTTGGGTTGAGATGACCGGGATGTGAAAAAATGAGCACAACGGCAGAGGCAGGAAGACTCAGGCAAGGTCAAACAAAACAGCCTAATCAAAATGATCGCAACATGTATCATAAAATATAAAGTATTCTGTTAAAAATGTGATTTCCCATGATATTTTTTCTGGTAAAGTTTCTTACAGAAGAAAAAAAAACAGTTAATCTTTTCTTGAGCTTATGAGGGGCTTTTTTCTAGACATCCAACCACTGCAGCATTGACCTGTTATTCTTTTCCTAATTTACACCTGATTCACAGTGTTATAATAGCACTGCAGACACTCAAGGAGGTGTCAAGAGTGTTAAAGTACTGGGGATGCAATGTGTATAATAACTACAGCTTTGACAAATGAAAGTCTTTTCAGAATTCACAGCCACACAGCCAGACATACAGTACAGGCAGAAGAAGGCAGAAGAAAACGTTTCCAGACGTAATGAAAGGGTACTAGTTTGTCATCACATTATGTGGATTCTGTACACACTCTAGTGTGTACAGTATATAATGCATGGGTATCATACAGCAGCGAGGTGGACAAAAGCTGATATCGTCTAGGGAAAAGGTGAACTTGGTAACTGTGGGCAGAACCAAAGGAATGACAGAGCACGTACAGTATCACTGCTGGGTGACTGTTTCCCATATATCAGAAGAGGAACTTGTGTATGACAGGAGTCTCAGGTTTTTTTTTTTGACAATGTCAGATCCCCAGTCAAGAGGCAATGCTCTGAATTGGATAGGAAAGGTGAAGACAGCAGCAGGACTGGGTGGAGTGACACTGTCACAGAATCCTCGCAGCTGTCTTTGTTGGGATGAAACAAAGTGCAGGAACCATTCCACAAGCACCAAACCTGCAATATAGTCCCGTTTGTATTTCTCACAGATGGGGCATGCAGTGTTTAAACCCTAACCTCTGAATGCCAATGGCCAGAGACAGTTTCCTAGGATACAGCACTCCATTACCATTCCACGTCCCTCAAGAAATAAAAATAATATGATAGAAATAATATCTAGTCTGAGTGTTACCTCTTTGTGCTCCGCAACTGTTTTTGAACATTTCTCATGATGAGATAATCAGCATTGTTTGACACATTTACTACTGATCTCTGTGCCCTGAAATGTCTAACCCACCCATATCCTCGCATGGAAGCATTTCCTTTTCAGGATGTTTTTGAAATGTGTTGAAGTAAAGAATGAACTGATAAGGACACAGTCATTAGTCACTGTTATCAGCAATAATGTGCCTCCTGTCATTAGGTACAGTACATGTACAGAATAATAGTGTTGTATGTAATATAATATTCAATATAACTCTATGATTAGTAAACAAATATACGAAATATGTAAAAATAAGACACTTTATATAATGAGAGGCATGAAAATGTAAAAAAAAGTTGTTTTCAATTGTGTTTGCAATAATTCCCTAAGGGCGTTTTTAGCGGCAGAATGTTTGATTGTTTTTCAGTCCGTGGAAGGACCCAAATTCTTTGTGGTGATCACCAATGAACCCAGCGAAACTGCTGCGTGGGAACAAGTGGCCACAAGCACTGCAAATGCTCTGTCATGAGCAGTGAGGAGGAGCAGCAGTTTCTGCACTAGAGTGATGCGATGCCAAGAATTCTCATCAGCAGTTGAGGCTCAGTGTGAATTATTTATAGCCAGTGGTTATGTCTGCAAGGTGCCACTCTTAATTATTAGGTTTTTATGGACGTGACTGAAAAAATCAGGAATTGGCAACCTTTCAGCATGCACAGCTTTTGATTTTACCATACAATTTTAAGGCAGCACAGTTTTGGGTAAGATTTTAAAACATGGATTTGCAATATGAATACCAAATGGGTTTCGAGTTCACATGTTTAAAAACGAGGACGTCTTTCTGTTCTGGCTCAGAAAGAATAAGGAAGCCTCTATTCAAATAGAAGGCACTGGCAGTACTGCAAGTCATACCTTAAAGGTAGCTTGTTCTCAACATGGGAGTTGTAGCTTCCGGTCCTGAAACAAGTGGAATATCAAACAGAATTTCTAAGGTGCTTTTAACTCACAGGGCTTTCAGCTGTTGTACCTGCTGTGAAGTTGATGTGCGTTTCCAGTTTTCACTTCAGTGGAAACTTTTCTATATGGGAGAAACAGTAATGACAAGTGCAATAGTGGAAACAGACTGAGGTTCATTTAAATTAAATTGCAATTAAATTACAGAGTATTCAGTTAAAATGTTCCCAAAGTAACATTGGTAAAATTACCAGTAATCATTTTTATTGTTGTAATATACATGTATGTATATATGTTTTGCAATCACATGCATACTGCATATACAGTATAAAGAAAGGTAATAAGTAGTAGAAAGGTTTGCACAGGGTTAGAATTTAAGAAGCATAGCCCTTTATACTGGTTCAGTGTTAAAATAGAAGCAAAAACAGCCCCCTATACTCTATGATATGTAGTGTATATATAGGAAAACTTAGTCCATCATTTTTTTAAGCCGAATTAGTGCATCGCAACAGCAGCTGACAGTTCAGATATCTTTGTTGTAATAATGTTCTGATTTAACACACCCAGCATGCAGAGACAAAAATCCTTGAGGGTACTCATTTTCCTGTTTTCTAACATCAGATCATAGCAAGAATGGAAAACTCTATATTGTTGCATTAGTTATTAGAAATAACTGGCAACTCTAATTTCAGTTTCAGTAATCTCATGCTCCATGAATCCTCTTCTATGCTGTGTGTGAAATGTCGAGCGCAGACTCGTTTCCACATTACACATCCCAGTTTAACCATGATTTAGTAGACTTCCCTTTATAGGGGTGGCTGCTATCCTTAGCCCTGTGCTCCCTAGCAGCTCTCTGCACATATAACCACAAATATACAGTCACATCTGGTATATTAACAAGCAGATGATAATCCCCTGTTGCAAAATAACACCCAACATTTCAGCTGGGCCACACTGCAGGTGTGAGGAGGATGAAAGAGATGGGGGGAGAAAATGAGAAAAACAACAGGTGCTAAGGGGCAAAACTTCATGTTCGGAGTGGAATTAATCTCAACTTGATTCTTCTGAGCCCTGTGTGCTGATGCAGCTCCCCACTCAAACCATATATAATGAAACTTATTGAACTGGAACTTCCATCTAAATAAGAGGTCTGGCAATCAAGTCGCTATTCCAGGAGAGGACTCTGGTTCAGCTGTTCATTTAAGCCTGAATATTTGCCACTTAAAAAACACAAATGTTTCCCCTGAAGACGATTGGTGATTTTGACTCTTTTTCCAGATAACAGGGGCTAAGCATTTTTCCATAGATTACTTGCCAGGGACATCTTTCTGTCTCCTGTGATTTTGTGGTTATGCAATACAGTGTAGCTAGACGCTAGGAGCTAGAAGAGTCTAGCACAAATAACAGAAATGAAGTGTTTGAAAATATCCTGCAGCTAATACTAAAGCCTGAAACATCATGTGTTGTTCATTTAACTGTATAATAATGACATTGCTCCATGCCAAAAACACCCTTTGAACACACTTAAAATCCACACACATTTTGCAGGTAAAACTATTTAAAACTTAAACAATTTCATCCTGACAGACATTCAGTGAAATATAGCTCTGCTGTTTTAATTGAATAAAACACAAAGCAGTAATTAACACAGCATTGTTGAGAGTGTTGTGAAATTCATACTGAAAATGCAGTTTATGCAACACATATCATACCTTTGCATTCTACATTTTGCAGATTAAACCTTATGTTTAACTAAATTATGTCAAAGATTAAAACTTCCTGCAGTAAAAAGTGTTCTCAAGGTGCTTTCCTAATCCTAAAAATCAGCAATACTGTACATCTCTGAAGTGCACAGAAGTGGTAGTGAGTAAACACACTTGAATTCAGTTTCTCTCCGTTTCAGTAAAACATATTTGAGCTACAGTGCAGTTTCACCTGATTTACAATTGGAAACTGATATATTTTCATTTGAACCATGGGTCAGACGTGAAGTATGAAAAGGGTTAGTAATCAACTATGTTTTGAGTACAACTTCAAATCAATGATCCTTGTGTGCTAATACTCATCTCTTCATGCAAGACATTAATGTGTGATTAACTGGGATTGGACACCAAGCATGGGCTGAGTGTGCTGTGAAAGGGGTTGAAAGTTACCTGTATTCCACAGTGATGAATTTAAAATAACCCCATGACTTCGATGCCCTTGAAAACACATTTTCTGACTTCTCCTGCAAAACACGTTCATTTTTAATCAAATTCTGAATTTTAAAATCTATGCAATGGGGGTCTTCTTATTCCTCGGTGTATTCTAAAGCACACAGCATGTTCCTTTGTGAACAAAACATTCAAATCCGATCCGACAGGCACATGTCTGGTTTGTTATCTGGACACTCATTTTGATAGCAGCACCTTGAACTGACATCTTACTTCGAGGTTGTTTCCGAAATAGTGCAGTGCTTATTCCATAGCGAATGGCGGGGTACTTTTATTTCAAACTCATACTATTTTTAAGGATATTGTAATAATAGCACCAGGAACTGACGACTTCAGTCTGTCTGGTGAAGTTTCACGGGAGCTCTGCCTGACTCATCACAATGATTCACTTTTAAAAAATGCTGAGAAAAATGCATGCTGTTTGTTCCGTTTGCCATTTTGTCCTTCTCATATTACCATGAACAGGCATCTCCATTATTCTTCAGTCCGTTACAGTGGCTATGGCATTAGAGAAAAAGAAAGACACATCTGTAATGCAACAGAAATCTATTCATTCAGTGCAAATTATGTACCATTCGATTGGTTCAGACAGTGAGGTCGTCAAAGAACAAATTAATTAAATACTTCAAGGTGGGGAAAGTGGAATAATTGTCTGCTGAATAAAATTTCCCATGTTTTAATAGGGGCAGGGGTGAACTAGAATATAAATAATGAGCTTCTTTTGATTTCCATGTTGATGCTTTCTGTTCTTTCAATTAATTGTGGCAGATATAGATTGCACAGCTCCAGAATCGGCTGAAGGGAGGTGCAGAGAGTAGTTTAAAAAAGTTTTTGTAATAAGCATAAGCCTGCAGAGAACAGAAGTTCCATTTCTGATCCAAGGTGTTTTCTCAGCATGATTCTGAAAGGCCTTTGAAGCCTTTTGATTTACAGGGTCTGTGTTCATGAAAAAGTCATTTCTGTTGCCTAGGAAATTAGTCAAATATTTGTGATGTTTCTAAGACTAAGACTCTTGTTACATGTAAACGTGTCTAGCTCATTTTATAATAATAATACTTAATAATTGCTTACACTTATATAGTGCTTTTCTGGACACTCCTCTCAAAGCGCTTTACAGGTAATGAGGACTCCCCTCCACTACCACCAGTGTGCAGCCCCACCTGGATGATGCGACGGCAGCCATAGTGCGCCAGAACGCTCCCCACACACCAGCTATCAGTGGGGAGGAGAGCAGAGTAATGTAGCCAATTCGTAGAGGGGGATTATTAGGAGGCCATGATTGGTAAGGGCCAATGGGCAGTTTGGCCAGGACACTGGGGTTATACCCCAAATCTTTTCGAGAAATGCCCTGACCACAGAGAGTCAGGACCTCGGTTTTACATCTCATCCGAAGGATGGCGCCACAGGGTGAGCGCTCCCTGCTGGCCCCACTAACACCTCTTCCAGCAGCAGCCTTAGTTTTTCCCCAGGAGGTCTCCCATCCAGGTACTGGCCAGGCTCACACCTGCTGGGCTCCAGTGGGCTGCCAGCTGTAAGTTGTATAGTGATATGGCTGCTGGCCATTATATATTTAGTTCTTGTTCTTGATGGTTATTTTTACCACATTTGGCCACTTATGTCTCCACAAGAAAGGAAACTTGTAAATTGAAAGATAGCAAATGCACTGAAAGCCCCCAAAAAGTGATGTGATGATAAAATTTGCAGTAAGCACATTTTTCTCTAGCATAGACTTGTCCAATTAGATTTGATTTACATATCAGTGCTTATCCTGTGTTTGTTGTACATGAAAGGTGCTTCAACCAGGCTCTGAAAGAGGAAATTACCAACATTTTTCTTTAAATTAAAGAACACAGCACAGTTTTACATAGTTCTTCACACACCCGTAAAAAGTGATAATTCTATATACTACAAATAACCTACAACAGTTAAGGATAGCTTCATGTACTTCTATTTCCAAAATAATCTCAAATCAATAAAAAACATAGCTTTTAGGAATTACATTTTAACTTCATATATCTTGAAGCTGTGATGCTAGCATTTACATATTATTTGTATATACTGTACAGTATATGCTTTGTTTTATTGAGCCATATATGTCTACGTTCTATTTGCTTTATGATTCTACTTGCATTTTGATTCATTGACATTATACCTTCCTGGTTTTTGGAGGTGGGCTCTGCTGAAAGGTGTTACCTTGTTTAACATTACTGGCTGGGAATGCATCCAATTTTTAATGTTCCAAAGAGGCGATCCCCATACAAGAAACCTAACCAGTTTTGTCTAAAAAACACTGTGCTGATGCCTTTGTAAACACTGAATTTCACATCAGGATTAGTATTCATGGGTACCCTTGCATGGAACTGTTGAATATAACATTGACACTGTCATTATCAAACACAACAGGAATGTACCTTTTTTTTAATGCAATGACCTTAGCTGTTGGCATTGTCACAGAGATTTGTGTTTGTCTGGACAGCAGTGCAGTTTATATGGGGCATAAATTGAACAGGTAATCACAATATAATAAGAATTTACTGTAGCCCATTTCACTGTGTTAACAGCAATAGCAATACAATGGTCTTTCCATTTTCCTTTTAATGCTATGATCCATGTCAGGACCCACTTCGATCTTATTCATGGTCTGTGCCTGTCCAACTAATTCTTGAAAAGACATAATAAGCATTATGCGGATGTCTCCTCCCTGCGGATATTAACTGGATGAAGTAGTTTTATATATTGTATTACACATTAAACTAATTCAAACATGCTGAAAAAGTATACACATTTAATGCAAATAACAAAAAAAAATGTAATTTGGGTTTTCATAACGTTTTATTTAATATAATCTAGAATGATGGTGGGTATCACACAGGGATGCAATCTCAAGACGTACATAAGACGTATTAAAAAGGAACATGTTCCCCCTAATAAGATCTACTTGTAGGCATTAGAAGTTTCTGAATTTTGGACATGTAAAGACGTTTGACTAAGGCCAACCAGCTGACAGGTCTTCGCTTTCAATCGAAGGTGCAAAACAATGAAAGCTTTTCTCTTAAGTAAACCCTGGCAAAGAGGTACGTGCTGTCTAGTATGTATACTGTACTACCCTGCAACAAGCTGTATCCATTCTCACAATGTGCCCGCAGCCAAGTCAGAGACATTGACTTTGTCGTGTTGTTTTCAAAAGAACAATGCTTATCACAAATAAAATGTACTGTAGATTCCAAATAAACCTGTAAGGATGGGTAGAACGTATAACTATGCTCTCAGACTGTGGTGAATGACTATAAACTAGACAAACATACAAAATGCACAGCTCTGAACACCACCCAACATATGGCATATTGGACCAAAAAAGCTTTTGTTTTAATTTCTCAATGGATAAAAAAAACTGATTGATTTAATTCTTAAATACCTCATTGCACTGAGTTAATTGTATAACAGCCAAGAAAACATTATTTTGGATTGACTTTTTAGTTTTACAGCACAGGTAGGGTCATCAAAATATGCTTATTTGTGAAACCACTTCACTGTCTGGATCAGTCTGTGGGATTTTGGTATTGAGCTTTACCTCAAAAGCAAACATGATCTCAAAAGCAAACATTACGTTTCGCTTGGTGTACCCCACAGGCAGATGGAAACCTCACAGGACTGCAAGCTCTTGTTTCATTGTAAATGTTCACATTTACAAGATTGTGTGAGTTATTCTTTACTGAATCACTGAAACAACATCAGGAAAACAGAAACAATACAAGCTTAAAACTGTACACAAAAACCCATCCTGTTTCAATTCATGTAAAAATTGACAATGTTTTGGTGACAACTGAGTAATTGCAATGACATCATTCAAGTTTTGAACTTGAACTGAGCTAAACAGATGTGTTTTCCTCTCTGCAGAAATGTGAGCCATCTGGGTTGAACCTATTAAAGACCATCATAAAGTCTGTTCATTGTCTCAATGTTAGAGCATGGTTAACTGTGACCATCTCAAAACAGGTGTTACGACCCCAAGTGTCTAGGGGTAAAGGGGTGTAACATTTAGGATAATTTTTGGAAGCAGGTGGGTTCTGGTGAGGGACTAGGAAGCGTGATAACAAGGGTGGGTGCAAAAAGTGATCATTTTAAGTTGAATAAGTGACTGGTAAGACACAATAACACACAGGGGTAAGGAACTAGAGTGGTGCCAAAGAAAAGAAAATAACAAACAAAATGGAGCTGGCTAGCAAAGTGAGGGAAAGCTAACCTGACTACGGAAGAAAATCCAAAACACACGGTCTTCAGCGTCTTCAACACCCTAGCTAACCTCCACTGACCACCCAAAACCACACAAGACAAACGGCACTCACCCGTACTAAACTGGTGTGACTAATAAAAAAAATCAACTACGTGTGTAGAAGGTACCCAACAACCTGAACTAACTCTATACACAAAAGTTCACACAAATACACAAGTGAACTACGAATACAAACAAGAGTAGACAAGTAACAGGGTACAAAAGAACACAGAGGTTGATACAATAACAAGTTCGGGCAAGGTAATGCCAAAATAAGGATAACACAAACAAACAAAAGTACAAAGAGACGAACAGAAACCAACAAAACAACAAAGCCAAAGCTATACGAAAACACACAAATCAAAATCAAAATCAAAATCAAAATCAAAATCAAAATCAAAATCCGAAGCGAAGCGAGGGAGAACAATCAAAGTCAGAAGTGTGGAACAACAACAAAAACACACATACAGTAGATCACACACTAGGACGTAACAACAGGTAAGAGAATTAGCTTTATTGACTATTTTTCAGTTCAAATATTGTTCATTATCTCAGAATCTTTGGACACAAAAAGATCTAGAGCCTTAAGCCTTCAACTTAAAAGTGCAAAAACAACAATGACAACTAGAACAAACCTCACATTGATAATAAGTCCAATTTCATTGCCATGGTAAACTTCTAGCTTCCTTTCAGGGCTTGTGTGCAACATGTACCAGTAGGAAAGCTCTGTTATCATATCAGATACATCTTGACCTGGTGCTTCATGTCCTAAGGTAAATTAAATGTTGTCAAGACAATTTAGGACAAAACCCGTCTCACAGGAGCAACAGCAGAAAATTTGTATCACCGAAGATATTAAACCTTATCTGTTAAAATCTTTTATATAGCATAATCTTTCATTTGGTGGTAAAAGAAGCATTTGTATCTTTGAGAAGACTTTATCTAGGTAAATCTTAGCCATAAGTGTCTTATTAAATCATGCAGCAATGCAAACAGCACATGCAAACCCTATTTAAAAACTGTACAATGACCTAAGAAAAACAATACTTAAAGGTTTGAGATTTGTAATCATCGACTCAGAATGGAGTAAAGTGGGTTCTTTCATTTGTGCAAAGTGCTTATATAAGTAATTAATAATTTATATTAATATCAATATAATATGATTAAATTAATATTGATATAATTGTATTACATATTTGGCATGTTTCTTGTCCAGAATTATCATTCACATTCCAATTATGGTCTTAGTCATCTACCCATTAAAACACACCATAGAATTATATCAAGAACAAGGATATTAGTCCACGGCTTTATTAAAACCAAAGCATACCTGTGAGCCATACTATTCAAACACTAATTACAGTTGATTCCACGGTGATATTTACCTTGTAAAAAAAGGCAAAAGTTTATCCCTCATAAGCAGAATGAAAAATAAGTCATAAGACAAATGCAAGCCCATTAACTAAAAACTAAGCACCGACCAGCTAAGATGCACTGCAAGCAGACTAGTAAAAATACAGGACAGCTCATTTTTTGACGGAGGCTATCTTAAACACGGCTGTTTAAGTATCTCAGACATCCCTCCTCCCTGGTATATCCCATTTGGTGGTGGATGTGGGCTTATGTTGTGTGGTTGCAAACAACTTGGTATATTAATTGTAGAGCTCTACTGTACATCAGTTGGGTTTTCTTTTGGCTCTGCCCATTAAAGGATGGCAGATCTGTGTACCTACTGTGATGTCAATTTATACCTGTTGAAGGCCCTTCATAACCAAATAACCATGGTAATAACTTTGCATTTTGTCTGTTGCATGAATCCATGTCAACCTTCCACTCATAAAAAGGGATGCAGGATGCATTTTCTAAGTTTTATTTTCTGATGCATCCGTCGTCTTAGTAAGAGAGAAGTTCCAAACCTTGGTTTCAGACATTTCCCAGTTACAAGTTCAGATTCTGCTGAAAGCTGGAAGCAAATGTTTCTGTTTGCTGAATGAAGGTTGATTAATTTAAGATAACCCCTAAGTACTGTATATAATGACATATACACAAGTCAATGATAGAAATGCAATGTTCTTTTAAGCCAAGAGGATGTCAATTTCCTAGTAATCTGCAAATAGACTTCTGCTTTTATTGTATTCTAATGAATGTACATCCAGTTGTTCAAAATCATTTTCAATCTTGCATTATTAAGTGTCCACAATAAAAGTATTCCTATTTTTACTGTGAATGAGCTGTTTTATTTTTCCTACAATGGATTGCGCCGCATATAGATTCATAGAGATACAGATATATATGAGAGATATTAATAATGCAAGACTGGTATTGGTTTCAGTACTCATTTGTTGCATTTTTAATGTTCTTCAGTATAGATTGTAACAGACTGGACTATGAAGAGACTGTTATTATCAGCAGACTTGCCAGCAGGGCCCCCAAATTAGATCTCTATCACCTGTAATTAGTAGCACAGGATATTAATTAACTAAATAACTAGATCGTTGATGGGTTAAAAGTGCATATTCTCACATGGGGTTTGAAGCATGATGTTTGGGGGAGTTAAAGGGTGTCATGGTGTTAGTGGCTGGTTGGGTGGAGGGAAGCAATATAGAAAGGCTTGTTTTTGGTAAACCTGCAAAATCTGGCAATGAAGTCCTCTGTGCCCTACAGTTGCTTGCCGTAAAGAGATTTTCTAGTGCTCAGATCCCTGGAGCCACCAAGTTCAAGGCAGGTGTACCTATCCTTCCAAAACAAATAGGAAAAAATCTCACGAGCGGCTTGGTCCCCTTCCAGCTTCAATTATAGATGCGATGCTATAAACATGACATGACCTCCTCTGGAAGTCCTTGGAAACAGAGGACAACCGCTGCCGTCATACAATATACGAAATCTTTTGTCTGGCCCTTAGATTCAGTGTCTTGCAGCCTTAATTGCACTTTCTGTTGTCTCTCCTTTCAAATAAGCCATTCTCTAATACTCTGGCAAGAGTTGACATTTTAAATTTCTATACCAGCTAAAGACTTGTTACAGCAATGGGAGTTTTTACTGTGTATGTGAAGCAAGGACTGCTTTCGACAGGTCTCCATAATGTTTCACTCATTATGTTTGCCCAATGTGATTAGCAAGGCCCACTTATTTAATAAAGAGCATTCCAGGCTGCATATTCATCAGGTCAGTTTAGAACCTGTTCTTTATTTGGACACATCCATGTCATCGTTCTTGGACAGAAGCTGATAGATTACAATCTGCCAATTAGAAGCCTAGCAAAGATAATGACTCAGTTATCTCTCCGAGGGCAAAACAGGCAGTCAGCTCCTACTAGTATTTATTTAAAGAGAGAGCTGTTGCCATGAAATATGTTTTCCAGGGATGTTATCAGTATAGTCACACTAGGTTGTTCATACTTTCATGAGGAAAATGCCTCCCAAAAAGAAAAGGAAAAAGTATTTTTTTTTTTTGAAGAGCCAACAACAACAAATGGTGTTTTTGTTAATGTATTCTTTGAAAGATGCGATGCTTCCGAAAGGCTCAAGAGCAACTCCTGTATTTTCATTGTACAGTAATGCGCAGGAGTGGCAGGGTGAGGCAGTGGTGGGCATTGCTGCCTCTCAGTACTGGGGTCCTGGGTTCAGTTCCTGGGGTGCTCTCTGCATTGAGTTTTTATGTTCAGCCCATATCCCCCAGAGACATACTGGGAGATTAGCTGGTAGATAACTGGGGAAACCAGTCTTTGATGTGGATGTATGTCTGTTTACCCTGTGAGGGACTGGCGTCCCATCCAGGGTGTGTCCTGCCTTGAGCCTCTTGCTTCCTAGGAGAGGCTCTGGCTCCCCAGCAGCCCTGAATTGGATTAAGTTGTTAGAAAATGGATGGGTGTAATAACGCGCTGTTGGCCACGTTTCTAAGAGTATCACATTCTTCTTAGCCCCTTGTGTACAACAAACAGATTTACTAGCAGTGATGCAAGATAAACTTGTCATGTACTCCAACACAACAGTGTATTAAATTATACACACCAAAAATTACAGAATAACTCTAAAGGAAGGTGAATCAGGAAATTCCTCCCATAACGATCATTGTTTTTGGCACACGCCCTGTAGTCATGGAGTACTCACTGCCTTTGAGGTACAGCTCAATAGTTTGAAAAGACAGGCTGTACGAATCATTTTGGACTCACTGGGGATTCAGAAAATCTATATACAGCATAATGTATCTTTTTTATTTTGCCAATGTCTTGAAATTGGTGCATAAAAAAGGAAAATCAGCTAACTTCCTTCCTCCCCTGTAACCTCAGACTTAGAGCTGAGGAGCTACAACCCGTTTGTAAAAGTTTCACTTCCTACTGTGAACGAACGTCAGCCTTTTAAAAATTCTCATTCACACCAATATTGTAATGAAGAGGATACAAATTACATACTGTATATACAGATGAATACATTTGAAATAATGCAAATATCACTACTTATTAAATGTTTATTAACACAACTGATTTCTTACAATAACAAATGATTACCATATTAAGGAACAATCAAATGTTAATACCACATCTTACCTACAGTACACTCAATAACCTTCATTTGCTAATGCAGTACTGAAAGAACAGGTCACTGAGAAATTGACTACTATGATAGTTGTCTTGTATGAAAAGACAAGGTTATTCATATTTTAAGAGCTGAAACAGAATAAAACCTGTCTCCTTAGAAACTGTTACTTTTTCCTTACCTCAATAGAGCAATTACTCTAATGGTGAAATGCAGGAAGAAGAATCAAACATTCAAGTGGAAAATATGAATCTGCAACAGCCTACACCTCATCAGGAAGAACAGATGAAAAATCCGAATGGACCCCACTGACAAAAAAATCCATTTAGCATAGCACAGTCTGGGCAAATTAATCTAAAGTATGATTGCTCTAATTGAGGGCTTTATTATAACTCTTGCTTTTTGGATTGTTGGGACGGAGTTGAAGAGTGGAAATTGGTATTTAAAAAGAGATTTTTCTATACCTTCCAAGGTGAAACATTTTTGGCAAGACAAGGCTCTATACAACAATGCCTACTCTGTCTATGGTACACATGCTTTGTGTTGTGTTCTACATTATTTCTTTATTGAATTAAGCACCTTTAAACTCCTGTTCATCAAAACTTTAGCAAAAATGTAGAATTGAAATAAAACTGTAACAAAATCAGTATTTAAAATTTGAATTAAATGTTTAAATGTGTGTAAAATGAAACCAGACACAAATTGACATTTATAACACCAGAAGGGTGATAACAGAAATATGATTGGATAAATAAAGATTTATAGTTTCCATAATTTTTTAAAATCTTGACACAGAAATTTAAGAAGCATCTGAAAAACAATTCATCATCTTAAAAACAATTACCACATCTTCTATTTTTAATATTCTCAGTTCTCAGTTATCTTGGAGATGGCTATAATAGTCCTTCGTTAGACAGAGGTACGGTCAACTCAAGAGTTACTGGCACCCTTCATGAAACTCAGCAAAAATGATTGTATAAAATAAACAATACACATAATGATTGAAATGTTCTGTTCAAACGTTTGGGGAAACTACTTACCTTCGCTATAATAAAAGTTATTCTCATTAAAAAAGTTGTTTTATGAGTAATAGTATTTTTCTCAAATACATAGGGGTATGTATGTGGCATATATACATACCAGTGGCATCTGGTATGAAATTCTATGCTTTTTTGTTGTTTATTTTTTACATTCTGTTTTGCTCAGTTTCATGAAGGATGCCAATGATTCTTGAGTTGACTGTATGGTTTACACGAAACAAATGGATTGATCACTTAACCGATGTTAAATGATATTAATGAGAAATGAGACATTAGTTTGTGTTCAGTCCACCGATATCATTAACATCCTTCATTACACCAGCAGCTGAATGGATTGTGAAGGCAGCCACTGATACTTCCTTCTTAACTGCCTCCCAGCGCTTGACTTGGTCCTTGTCATTCTCAATGTCAAACAAGGCGTCTGTTAGGCCAGGAAAACTTGATGACCCATAAGCATCATGCTGACTAGGAGCAAAAATGGTGTGCCTGTAAAACAAAGGCGCGATACGATGAAGTACCGAATGTGATTCGATATCCACATTTCGAATCAAGAAAGCCAACCTCCAAACTACGAAGAAGCGATACTAAGAAAAAAAACGGAAACTTACAGCAGTTGTAGACAGTGAAGAGGAAGGAGTCGTACGCCTCGTTTCATATCAAGTGTTTGCGTCACATTCCGTTAATGAGTGCAGGTGTGAGCCGGCACAGAGATACACTTCACTTGTCTTTTCGCTATTTGTGTGCGCTCTTTTCGTGAGATTATTTGTGGTTTAGACTTTATCATTGACCCTAAAGGTGTTATGAAAATGAGAATTGTCCGTGTGTGTGTATTTACACAAAAAGCAAATGAAGTGGTTACTGTGACTTGGGTACGATTCATGATTTCTAACTAGGTAAGTAGTGTTTTCATCACTAAAAAACACAAGCCACAGCATGAATGTCAGTTATGATTGGTTCTTTTTACATTTTTTAGTAGAAAAAAGTAAAAGTAGGGGTATAATTTGTCCCCATTATGGAATGGAAATTTTTTTATAAGAAAGATTTTTGAGGAATTAATTCACTTTCATAAAAAGAAGTAGAAGTAGTACACTCTATTAACAACTCAGGCAATACTGCAGGTGGGTTTTGTAGGTATCCAAGTCTGGCAGAGTGATATTTTGGAGGAGAAGTTGTACTTTAACCTCTTGCACTTTTTTTGACAACTGCAGTACATGTAAACCATACATAGTTGCCCTAGATAAGGTTAGCTGCAAAGCAAGCAAACACAAAAATAACATTTTCCATCAAATATTTTGGCCTATCAGGGTGCAGCATTTTTAAATTTGACAGCTGTCAGATGCATGCATTTTTAAAAGCTGTCCCATTGCCTGTTGCCCATGGTACCACATTATATACAACACATTCTTTTCTCCTGCCCCCTCCTGACCACCATTTGTCCCCTTCATCTTCTAATGCTCAGATGTTATTGCAATTCTTCTGGGGTAATTTAAATGATTTGGAAACACAGTGCAATCAACTACACATTCTTTGTGACAAATACAGAACCCTTAAGGGTCTGGAGTGAACAGTATGACATTGAAGGAATGTTTTCTAATGTAATTTCTAATGTAATTCTCAAGCATGCTTAGTAATTATTTATATGCGAAGTTGTGACCACTTGAAATTGATCATGATCTGTTTCCAGGAATAATAAAGGGGAAAAAATAAATGTTTATATAGTCCTCCCTTACAGCCAAGTAGAATTTACACCAAGGCAACTACTTTTCATCTCAGAAGGATACACATTTCACACATTAAAAACTCTCCTAACAGGAGACCTTTCTGCCAACCAGCACTTACTCTAATGCAGACAAGTGGTGCCAGAGTTGTGCTCTGACTGCTCTGAAAGGTGCCCCGCTGTCACCCCGGTATTGCTCGTGGGACAACAAAGAGATCAACCTGCAGCCCTGGTCCTGTCATGACCTGAGCCAACCCCAGCAGCCTCTGCCAGTCATTCGTCTGGGAATAACGCTTACTTCTGATTCGTGCATTTCCCAGTGTGCACTTGTTTTCATGCAAATAGTAGACATGGACTTTACTTAGCACAGAAACATTTTGAAAGGCAGTGTCTCCGTGTCTGGGCCAGGGATCAGTCGATCAGTAATTTGTATTATTTTATTTTCATGCAGAAACAGCGACAATGGCGTCAGCAGCCCGGCAAGTATATTTTGTACTCCCCTTTGTCAACATACTGTACTTAAAAACAAAGACTTATTAATATTTAAAAATACATCTGAATTTTTTTTCTGTAATCAGTTTTGATATTGGTGTTCATGTTTTTCCTTCTCATTGAACAGCCTATGTTATGTTATCAAAAATATATATTTAAATATACATTTTGTTCAGGATTAAAACAGAACAATTAAATGAACCTAAAATATCGACCGAGATTAAGTACAGGATATTTTAAGCACTTTCTGGGGGTAATTCAAGAGACTATAAGATGACTCTCCCTAACTCTGATGGAATAAATTCAATAACTGCAAATACGTAAAGGACAAAAATGTGAGCGGAGAACAAGCTCATTCTTAAAATTCTAATTAAAATCATTTCATTTACTTAATTTTCTTTAAATTCTTTTAATAAAATGCTTTATAGCATTGCTTTTATCAGAGAACTATTAGCTAGGTCAGGTATAAAAATCTGTCTAGATCCACATATTTTCACATACAGTAATTGAGATTATGAAATTGCTCACAAAATGGTATTTAGCATTTAACGGAAGACTGTAGGAAAACGTGTGCATAGCCTCCACCTACCACAAACAATTCTGGCATTATTCTAAAGTTACCTGTAACATGAAAAGGCTGTTCACATAAAGGCTTTCTTTTACAATTTATCACCACTCCAGCAAACAAAAGAAAAACTGAATCTAAGCTTTATCTTCCATCTCTGATATATAGTGTTTGTGCAAGAGAGAGAGAGAGAGAGAGAGGGCTGTGTGCAAAAGGAAGTGGATAGAAATTCTCCGCAAGGAAGATGTGGTCAAATCTAATATATGAAGAGGTAGTGACCCTTTAGATTGTCCCACATGACAACGGAGCTTGAAGGACTATGTTCTCAACTCAATGGAAAGGAGAAAAAACACATGCGCTGGAAATGGGAGTACGTTTACATAATTCCAATGACTAATAAATCTCTTGGATGATTACAGAATTGGAAAGATTTATGAGTCATTTGAAATACTTTGCCTCCCACTTAATTTCAGCAATCACAACAGAACTGCATATTGCTGAACATCACTGCTAGCTAATTCATGATACAGGCCAAACTGACATAAAATCACATCATGCATTACTAAGAAATATACAGTAAATTACAGAAAATTGAATGTACCACCACAGTAATGAACTAGACTTAAAAAATGTTTTATGTGAGTTATTACTGATAATATCCCTGATTGCTGTTATGATAAAATATGCATACATTTCATCTTGCAAATACAGCAGCGCTTTGTTATAAATTGGTGTGATGTGGGGATGATCATTTATTAAGCTTCATAGAACGTGGTTTTAAAAGGTTTTTCACTATGAATTATGGAATATGTTGCAGCGTGTCTGTCATTCTTATGGTCTTAATAAAATAAACCTGACACATTTTGTTTTATTTTTAATTTTTCATTCTACTGCATTGATATTAGACATCCAGTGATATACAGTATGCTGGTGAAAGAAATGTTATAAGTAAACACTTAGGCTGATTCCTTGTTATGATTCAGACATGTGTGCTCATGCTGCATTGTTCCTTGTAAAGGTTTCACAGCCTCTTTAGAAAAGTTAATGATTAATGTTACATTAATATCAAAGGCTAATGTTAAAACACTCGCACATGTGCATTAGTTGGACCAGGATCTTGGTTAGTAATTATACAATAAATGATGTTGTTCTGTCATTGAGACACTAAATACACTATGTACAGTCTTTACTTTTCAGCTAAAACACTGGGATCAATTCTACTGTTATACAGTATGTAAGCAGTACCTCACCTGTACCACGGTCTGCCAAATATTCCCAAAGGATCAATAAAAGCTCTTTCCACTTCCATAAGCTGGTCGTTCAGTCTTCGCACTTCCAAAGGGCTGCAACCACAGAAGCACAAAAAAGGAAAGCAGTTGTTCAGAAATACAGATGATAACCTTGTTGCATTTAATACACTGCTTACAGTTTGTAGAGAAAAATCACATTACAGTACATTTATAGGTCAATTTGTTATACCTGTGTGTACATTTCAGTATACATTTCAGGGCTTTTTATGACTTTTTGAAAAGAATTCCACAATTACACTTAGGAAAATGATATGATTCATGGATCATTAGATAGGATATTGCAACTCTCACTGTGGATGGGAGCTGTACCAACAGATGAGAGATTTGCAAATTGAACGGCCATTCAGAGAAGAGGGGACAAAATCAAAACTGGAAACTCAAGACCATTCAGTCTTACTTCTGTTACAGTTACTGTGAAAGTTATATTTAAAGCTAAACTAGAAGAATACTTACAAAACAATGGCATTTTACTCGACAATGTGAATGTAAAAAAGTAAGGTCTTAACTTGCGTGCTAGAATTCTTTAAACAACACGGCCAGCTGATTAAACTAAAGCACATGACATACTGTATTTAGGTTTCCAGAAAGCTTTTTGAAAAGGTCCCTCATAAAAAGGTCAATTCTGACATTCGAAGCCATAGATTTTCAACATGATGTGTGCACACGGTTTGGGAACTGGTTACTGAATAGAAAACGTCATTTTAAGTGGCACAACGTCTAATTGAGCAGCAGTAAGAAGTAATATGTCTCAGAGATCTATTTCAGACCCATTGCTCCTCATAATCCATAACACTGTAGATGCCAATATAGTTAGTAAACTAGTTAAACTTTCAAATAATACAAAAAATAAAGGGAGTGGCAAACAGAAACAGTGGTAAGGGAGTTCTAAAAGTTCTAAAATACAAAATGCTGGATTGGGCAGACAAATGGCAGATAAACTTATAATGCTGATAAGTGCAAAAGGATCCTCACAAGAAGTAGGAAGTCACTTTACAGTATATGTCAAAGGGCTGATTCTGAGCTACAGGAAGTTACACATGAAAGGGATTTGATTGTTTACACAGATTCATCTGTCCTCATCAGGATTTCCAATGTAGGGAAACCGTAAATAAGCAAACAGAATGCTTGGGTATAGAGCAAAAAAAAAGTTCTGACACTTTAAAATGCACTAGTAAGGTCTCATTCTGAATATCATGTTCGGTTTTGCTTACTGTACAACACAAATGAGCCTTGGAAGAGCTCAAAGAAGAGCAACAAGCATTATTCTTGGTCTCAAAGGATTGTCCAATACACAGACTAGAAGACTTGATCCAAGTATACAAAAAATTTATAAAGATGGGTTCAACCTGCGGGGCTAGATCACAAGACTGGAAACTAAAAGAGAATTCATTTCAGACTGAGAATAGGAAACGCTTGGCTCCTTCAAGAACCAGACGGATAAAATTTTAGTGTAATTGGCTATTAAACTACCAAATGAGGCTTGGGGCTAAAGCTGGCCTCCTTTCATGTCTTATTAAGTCTTTTTTCTGTGTTCTTCTGTACAGTCCAGATAATCAGGAGCTGTCGGCTGGGAACTTTGGAAGAACCAACAAAAGAAATTCAGTCATGTCCTTTTGAGCCATTAAAGCAAAACACCGGGAAACTCTAGCGTGGCTCATTTAAGCAGTCAGTTCAATCGACGAAAAAGAAAAACCAAAAACACATGAATGAAAAAAATGTTATGCTAATGCAAGGACTATCTGAAAATCCTTATACATTTGATAAATAACGAAACTGATGAAAAAAATCAGCGCTTCTCCTCAAAACCTAAACATATTTATATGTTCTATCTAAATATTCATTGCATGCCATTATTACATCTATCAAGGCACTGGTATGAAATTATTTACAGTAATTGCTGTTAATCAATTTCTGATGCACTGAACTATATAAACTGATTCTTAGGTCTCTACTTAGCAGTACATAAAAGCAGTACACCAATTCTGGGTATCCATGGCTCACAAACCTGAAAGTATCACATTTAGATATGTTCTCCAGAACGATAGCCATATGTATGATAGCCCTATTTACAGTAAATATATACAGAGTCTTTCTTATGATGTTGGACTGTACTATTTAATCACTATTAAATAAAAGAGTGCACACTGTGTTTCGATCTCTTATCTCTTATCAAAAACTGCAGGTCCAAGTAAGCTGTAAGCTTGAGGAAAATCTATTATTACTAAAATGTTTGACTGTCCTCTAATTCAGAGATTCAATCCAATTTTCAATTCAGTTTTATTTGTATGGCGCATTGTCACAAAGCAGCTTTACAGATGTCTGGGCCTGAACCCCCAGTGAGCACGCCTAAGGCGACAGTGGCAAAGAAAAACTCCCTCAGACTGAAGCAGGAAGAAACCTTGAGAGGAACCAAGATTCGAAAGGGGGAGCCTGTTCTACTCAGGCCGGCACGGGTTAAATTAGAACGAACACACATGAGAGTCCTCTGTATACTATTACATGGTGGGAAAAGCACGATCATGTATGGAAATGTCCAACAGTGTCCCGAATGTTCAATTGGTTTCCTTCAGTTGAGATTTCTCTGGAAAGGGCTTTGGAGAGGATCGGCTGCTGACTGTGCGACTGGTGAAAGGAGATGGGTTCTGCACCTGGGCCTCCTAACAGTCCACCTCCGAATGGGTGGATAGAGAAGAGATAACAAAGATGACTTGATTTTGTTTAGTTTTTGTATTTAAACATATGAGTAATGCCTTGTAGACTCCGTCTCCACCAAAACTCACATTTGACAAGAGCTTTTTTCATTATTTTTAACTAAGTAGCTTTCTCTAAATTATAGGTTATGTGTATAATCACCGCAAATTACCAGTGGTGTGCATAAACGCATAAAAATAGATTAATAACGTGCAAAAAATAACCGAGTCAGGGGCACAGTAATGGTCTGTGTTGATTAGAGGGTGAGCACAAATCACATTATTGCGGAATTTGTACGCAGTCTAATTATTCAGACAGCATTTGGCAGAACTCCAAATTGTGTAGCTAGGCTCTTCTTCTCCTACTTTTCCATTTCGGATTTCGCTTTTGCCGTTTACAAAACCTTTTCCTGCGGCCGAACGGGTGGTCGATCTGTGAAAGGAAAGAAAAGGCGCCCCTCTACAGCCGTGAACCCGTGAGTCGACTCGCTTTCTCCTCCTTCTCGCACCTCTGGGGCTTTGAGAAGGTGGCCCAGTCTGATGTGGCCCCGAGACTCTGCCCCCGAGGTGTTTCCTCCTCTCGCCGTGACCAGAGCACAAAATCGGGGGAAAGGCCGAAGGAGGAGCTTCTGCTCCAGGGTCAGTGCAGATGGGATTCTTGATGATTCCCTTCACGTGGAAACGAAGCCAAAGCTCTCCACTACTCTGTACATCCACCACAGCAATCACCAGCCTTTCAACGGAATCTCATTGCAGGCCTACCGCAGGTTTCTTTTGGCATTATTTTAAATGGCAGGTAAACAAAGAGAGATATTGAAATAGGGGAGTAAATCTATTTCCTTCTCCCTGTGACAGCAACACCGCTGCCGGCTGTGAAGTCTCCAGGTCGTAAATGACTGTGCTGCCGTTGTTGAAAGAAGCCACCATGTGGGCCGGGTCACATCCATTGAAATCAACGGATGTAGGAATGCCGTGTTCTACGAGGAAACAAATACACGAACTGCGCGATCTTGGGACAAGTGCTCTGTGCAAAGCATTTGAAACGTGTATAAAAGCTTAATTAGACCAACCACACTCTGCACATCTGGGCTGAATAAAATGTAGCTGGTCTTATACAATTTCCAGAAGAGAGCTAGGTTAGAAATTCGCTCTTTCCACTCTCTGCAGTGTAATGTCATAAGCAGACAGAAGCACCCGCATCACTCTTGTGAGCAGAGGAAAGGAGTTTTTCCCAGTGGCTTGCAGCAGGGGCTAAGAAGGCCTATCACCACAGTATGGCGCATATTGCACCATCGGCTCATACTAAATTTAGTAAAACGACCCAAATTTCATCCAGCAGCCAAGAGCTAACAAAGAAGAACCCTTCCATTATATTGTTTGTGCTTTCCTAAAATCCTTGATCCATGCAGAAAATCATTGTATCAACTACATACAGTAAGAAACATGCAGTATTTCCTATAGTTAACAATATCACAGAACAGCTGTATATACTGTATACATATGAATTTGAATTTAAAAACTAACTGCACATCTGCATAATGTATTCAAAAAAAGGAATATAGTTTCACTTTTTATAGTGAATGTTAGAAACCAAATGCTGCAATACAGCACTAGAATACAATGCATATGCTCACAATTATTTATACATTTCCATCTTATCTTTACAAATAATTATTAATGTATAACTTAGGCTCTCTAAATATCTCTTGCAAGAAAAAGTATGAAACCATCACAGGTAAAAGAGAGAAAAAGAATTAAAAATTAATTAAATACCTGCAATGTATTTGTAAAATGTAAAAAATCAGAACATTTTCTTTAATGCGTGGGGAGAAAAACAAGTCTGAGGGGAAAGAAAATAAAATAAAACTGCAGTCTGATTCATCTTCTGGCTTTGAAAATACTATTCAAATGAGCAGTGGTTTGCATTAGACGGTGCTGAGAAATATGATTGCAAGGGCCCAGAAAAAAATTGTTTCCATCAGAAGTGTTTAACACCGAGAAGACAAAGATCCTCAAGGAAAAGACAGAAAAACATTTCATCTCACTCATTTTCAGAGAGAAGTTGGTGGGTTCTCTGCTCACTCTGACACCACCCAAACAGAAATGAAAAAAGTAAATAAAAAACAATCTGGTAAGTTTTCTTCTGCACGATGGAGATCATCACAATGTGGAAAATCAAGATCAGCAGGAACATGGCGTCACTGGTTCTTGTGAGCAGTGAAGCAAACCTATCAGCGAGCCCTGCTTTTTCCAGCGTCCGGTAACTCACAGCTTCCAGTCGTTGCTTTCGGAAGGGATCTGAAACAAAATTTACCAGGAACATTTCGGTGTACAAAATGCTCTGGCTTCACCATCTCATCCAAAGGACGGCGCCTTTTACAGTATAATGTCTCCATCACCATACTGGGGAATTAGGGCTCATACCGACCATGGGTGGTATGAGCCCACTGGCCCCACTAACACCAGCGACCTTACTTTTTCCTAGGAGGCCTCTCATCCAGGCACTGGCCAGGCTCTCACCTGCTGAGGTTCAGTGGGCTGCCAGTTGCGAGTTGCAGGGTGATATGGCTGCTGGCTAAATGGATCGAAGGATCTGCTCTCACAGACAATGAAATATATTATAGATTGATTTCCAGTCAATAAAAACTGTACTGGATCCCTGCCCCTTTAACACAAGTGAAATGACAGAATCATCTCATGCTGTACACACAGTTACGGTACCATTTTCAGTCAAGCAGACTCACTCTACTTCAAGGTATATCACTGTTATAGAGTGAACATTATGTATTCATGCCCTTGGGAAACTGCGCCTTTGCCGTGAAGCTTTGCTCTAGCCAGAAACCCCAGTAAAACATGGAAATTGAAAGCATGCTACAGCATCCCACTTACTATAATGTCCAGACTCAAGATCACATTCTGTACCGAGAGAGCAAGGTGGTAAATAGCATTTCCCAGGCCAAGCTACACTTCTATGGCTAATGCCATGTTTTCAGAACAGGACCCTCTGCAGAAGCTCAGCATGTCTATTTGCCTTGCCGATGCTGTACTGCTGTGTTATTTACCTGTAAGTCCATGTGTTCAAGGGTAAAGACAGAGAAATGACTGACTGATAGAAATGTGCTTTTGATACCAGTGCTTTTATTCCAATCCGTCAGTGTTTTCTCTGTCTTATATATATATAATGGCATCCACAGCAGACAAAGCCCCCTGCTGCATAATACAAAAGAAGCTGCTGGGTTCAGTTCACAAGCACAATACTACAGTTATTTTAAAAAAATCAGACACACAATTTGTAGGCACCCAATGTGAAACTGAAGCTGAAGCTGTGCAAATGAACATAATCTTACAAAATAAACATCCTGCTCAGACAGAGTAAACACTCTCAACCATATTTTAGTACTTCATTTAATTTACACACACATCTTTGCTTAATTAAAGCTGTGTGATGGAATCAGCTTAACATCCTTTCATAATTGGGAGGTAATAATCACTTTAATGATTATGTTGCAATTAAAAATAATTGAAAATGTTTTGTAAATGATGAGTGAAAGGAGTGTCCTGGATTACAAAAATATTTTAGACAGTATTAGAAACAAAAAGCTAGTATTATGTCCATAAGACCAGTAATACAAAGAGGAAATTCAAGATATTTCATTTGTTTGGATGCTAGCAGACAATCTCATCAGGCAGCTTCTTGAAATAAGCCTTGGATGGTGTCACTTGAATGTTTTAGCAAGCTAGTGTAGGACTTTCCTTTTAGTATGGACATCTAGCTGGCCACTCTTCTCTGATTTGATTCTAGAATAGGCATGGATTTTTTGTGATAAGTTAACCAAAAAGTACTGTACACATAATACTACTCACTTGTGTACATTATAAGTTATTGGACAGGTAATTACCCACTCTTGAATTTGATTGTTGTTCTCTCTTAACTTCCTTTGCACCTCGTACAATGTTTGCTAATCCTCTTCGTTTGGTATTATCTGCAAACCTGCTGCGTTTAATAATCATATCAAAATCTACATCACTGACATGACCTTAGTAATGGAAGAGCAGCTGTCCTAATACAGATCCCTGTGGTAATGCAGGAATGACATCGCCCCAGTCTGAGCATGCTTCCCTTACCTGTATTCCTGTATTTGCCCATCAACATTTAATTTCGAAGGCAGTGTTGACTCCCTTAGAAGGCTAAAATGGCTGAACTGTTTTATGATGTTAGTTTGGCGCTGTCTGGATGTCTTGAAATAATGTTTTGGACTCCTTGCTTTAACTTGCACATGCACTTGTCTCAATCCAGATGTGTCACCTTGACTCCTGCTGCCCTCAAACTACAAACTCTTAAAAGGGTCCTTGACGCAGCTCTCACTTTCAAGTGTCTCGGAGAACAGAGCCTTCAACAACCACCACTTCTCTTTTTCCCGGTATTTCACACACACTTCAGTGTTTCAGCTATGTTACTGTTAGACATTTAACTGCAGTAATTACTGGTGTAGCTTACAGGGGATCATTATCTTTACAGAAAAGTTTTTTTTAATAGAAAAGGAGGCAGAATGCCAATATAAATAAATATTGCCAATGGCAGCTAAAGAGACCCCAGTAACGTCTTATCATATCATGAGACCTTTTGCAAGGAGGCAGTCTATGATGTAGTTCAATGGACAGCACTACTGTTTGTTTCCTGTTGCCTATAAGAATAACAAGATGTGAAAAAAGGCAAATGGGCAGAGACAGACTGGATCCATCGATATCAGAATGAACATCTATTCAGGTTAGGGTGAGAGTTAAAGCAGCAGTTACTATGCATCATGGGC
Organism: Lepisosteus oculatus; assembly: GCF_040954835.1. NCBI lineage: Eukaryota > Metazoa > Chordata > Actinopteri > Semionotiformes > Lepisosteidae > Lepisosteus > Lepisosteus oculatus. Next base: position 4,725,444 of record NC_090703.1, read on the forward strand.
CTTAATAATACTTAACTCTTCATCCAATCACAACGCTATGGAAGGAACTGTCGTCCTACTTCTCATTTAGGTTTCCTGCACATGAAAAAGTAAGAACCTTAGTGCTAAAGAAGTCATCAATTGATTTGTCTCAGCACCACTGATCTGCATCTTTTTACATTAAAAAAATATTTTGGTAAAAGGTTACAATTTTCCCACAGGTAATAAAACTAAAATGACAAGCTCCAGAGGAATGTGGTCTGAGTGTGATGCAGTATGCATCCTTGCACTGATTACCCTTAAGTGCAACTATTGATTATTGTAAATTGTAAACTGAGGACTGGATTAATCAGTTAATGGAACACAGGAGTGAAGTCAATAAGCACTGTTAGGAGCAGTTCTTAAGATCCATCAACATCGTTGACACTGCCCTTTTAATTTCTAAGGCACTGAGGTAGACTACTGAGCGCCGCCAGGACAGGACAGGCTGGTGAATTCCAAACAGCCTTCAGCCAGAGTTAGATGAAAGGACAGCAACGCAGAAGAGGCCGAGAGAAAATTACAGCAGGTCATGCTTACTGAGCAGAGACACTGTTCTCGATGCTGCAGAGAAAGCAGATCGAATGCCGAAGGCGTTATTTCAAACGGTTTTCGCTCTCCTATTTTAGTGCCGTATATAGTGTAGCATGCATCACTGAAATATAAACTAGAGAAAAACCTCTCTCTGTGGCAGTGCGTTTGAGACATTGAAGGGTAATCAGCTAAAAGCTATCAGAGTGTCACCTTTGTCATCTCCTCTGCTATGGGATTATGATTTGTTCTATATTCTCCCAACAAGATCAATGATGATCAATGATGGTCATTTTTGCACATGGATACATTATTACTATAGAATGGTGCACTGGAAAACAACAACAACAACAACATGGATTAATCATTATGTGTACTTAAATCATGACAACTTAAGGGTCCCACATTCAGAAAGCTTTGTTTGATGCAGGTCTTTATAGAAAGGAAATCATCCCACCAGGCTAATCCTTGACTCATGGCCTTTTGCTGCAGGTGTCATATAACCTATTGACTAGAATCTCCCAGGTGGCTCATCCATTTGAGAGAGCAGAGGTGTGCTATAGCTGGGAGGTTACTGGTTTGAATCCAGCCTATATATTTTTTATTTTAGTGACACAACTGGGAGACTGCTGTCGGGTCTTGGATATCTGTGGTCACTTTGTGATCCCCGCTCTTCTGCATCCCCGATACTGTTGAATGTAAGCAAGGAATAAAAAAAAAAGAAAACTGATACCCTCTCGCCGGACCTGTTGTTTCATACAGGGCTGAAGTTTCAACTTGAGGGGAGTTAATGTAAAATAAGCAAACACACTGACCTACTGACTTATGTAAAACCTAACAATCCTCAGACTGTTTTCTAATTGTAGTAATACAATCTTATCATGGAGCAAAATGTCCATGTGCTCAAACGAAGGCCCTGGCATGAAGAAGACAGTGAAGTGTAATATTCTGCTGAGCGACTGAAGACCCGGGAACTGCAGGAACCCTGAGCCCCACAACAAACCCTCACGCCATCCTGGCTGGGATCTGTCAGGATTTCAGACTTCCTTCTCCCAGAATCAATTCTACTGTGTAATGGGATTTTCAAAACCCTCTTAGAACCCAATAGGCTGAACTACTTCAGTAATTGACGGGCTTACAGTAAGTGTTTGCTTTTTGTCTTGTCATTTGTGATCATATACAGAGTTTAGATAATTATTCAGGTTTCAAACAGTATACAGTATATATCAGTATACTGTATATTTATACAGCTTCAATCTGTCAAAGCAAACCATTGTAAAGAAGAATTCAAGGGCAGGGGGTTCCTGTCACACATTTCCCTGTCAAGTTACTGTTGTAGAAGATTCCTGGCATTTGTGCTGAAACTTGAAAACAAATGGGTAACACTTAATATGAATGTTGCTGCATTAACAGTTTCATAATCCCTTCGTATCTGCTACACAAGACATTATAATCACATGCACTGCGCTTCAGAAGGACGTGTGCAAATGGCTTCGAGAGTGAATAAAAGGTCTTGTATTGCAGTTATGAAGGGATTCCGAAGCCATAATGTACTGTAGCTAAATAAAGCATTACCAATAAATGTAATGACTAGGCACTTGAGAGTCTTGGTGCATCTCCCTGTGTATTTAGGTATAACATATCGCTCCATCGACAGTTACCATTTAAAGCCTTAATATAATATTACTATATAAAATATTCTTTAATAGAGTTTTCTTATACACATGTCTGATATCACAGTATCTTAAAACACCCTTCAACACTGATATTCATAAAAAAAATTTTTGTAATGAGATCTTTCAGCTTCAGAAAGTCGCCTCAATCTAGCTTTTCCCCACCAACAAAGTGCTTTTCTTTTTTACAGCCCTGAGATACTGTTGTGAAAGGCTGTGCAATTTCGTCTTTGTGCATCTTGTAAAATGACCATTCAAAGATAAATAGATAATATGGAGTGATTATTTATTTCCCAATTATTTGTGATTTTTCACGCTGCATCCACTGCATCTAAATTGCCAAAGAATCCAGGAACTGACAGCATGCAGCACTGCAGAGGGGCAAGTAGTGTAATGGGTAAATAGAAAAGGGTAATAGTAACTTTGCTGCACTCCACACAAAGCCTCTTAAGATCACTTTATTGGCCATATACAATTTCTTGAATTAGGAATCTCTTTTTCACATACCTGTCACGATCGCTACCCCCCCTCTTAAGGGCGCTCCAGCCCTTCCTCGTTCTGTCCCATTCCCCACACCTGTTCCTTTTCCAGCCCCTCTTTAGTTCCACCTTTACAGCCAGACGCAGGCGTTTGCCCGGGGCTTCTCATTGAATCCCGTTTCCTGAGAGCCCGGGTTCCTGCCGCGTCTGGCTCCGTCATGGTTTTAGTTTCCTGTTCCTGATTCCCTGCCCCGCCGGCCCCGACCCGGTTCTGGTTTTTAATTACTTTGGATGGATACCCTGGTCTTGGACTCTGCCTCCCGCATTGGATCCCCCCTTTGGATATACCCTTGGATTGTTCGCCTTGGATTCACTCCCCCTGGACACCTGCACTCCTTGGACACGCCCCCCGTCTCCAGACCCTTCTCCTGCATGACTATTTTCCCTATTGTATCCTCACAATTATGGATCGTCCGCATAGGGCCTGGAAAGAACTGATCGTGACAATACCCTTGCTTGCTCTCCATGAGACACACAGACAGGGAGAGAAGCTGGGGGTCAGAGGGCAAGGTCAGCCATTGTACAGCGCCCCTGGAGCAGTGGGGGTTAAGGGCCTTGCTCAGGGGCCCAACGGAGTAGGATTCCTCCCTCCGACTGCGGGATTTGAACCTGCAACCTTCCAGCCACCAGCACAGATCCTGAGCTATAGAGCCACCGCTCTGCTCTAAATGGTAGTTTTAGTACTTTACTTCCATGAAGAAACTTGATGCCATCTTACGCATCTGTGTGTAGCCCTTATGATACAGGACACATAAAGCACAGCAGGCATTTCACTCAGATACTGACAGAACAAACAGGAAGTTCTGCCTTCATTGCTATTTTCTTAGGGATGCCAGAAAACCTCTAGACAGAAGCGTGAGACAGCTGCGAAGAGAGAAATTTAGACACAGGCTACACCAGACGGCACTGAGAGAGATTCTGTGTAAATCACCTGTGAGGACACTTCAAATTCAATGAAACAAAATAAACGGTTTTTCAACTTAAGTTTCAATATTTAAGCACTTTTCCTAGGAGCTGATAGACAATACCTTGGTGAGTTCCCTTATCTATGTGTTTCATATTGACATTAGCTGTGTATAAAATACTTAAATGTTATAGACATATTTTGGAAACACACTAAAGTCAGTGAATGTACTGAAAAACATCAAAACAGGCATGCAATTACATCGTAGCTTAAATCAATAGTGTCTCCAAAATGCCCAAAAGCTGCGCTCAGACTTGGATGTTAACAACATACAAAGTTTAAACAACAGCATTTCAAGAGTAATCATACGAGTGAAAAAATATGACTGAAGCCAATACCCTGGCTTCCTTCAAGAACGGACTAGATGAGCTCCGTGGATCAATTACAGTTTAGTACTGTATTAACTACCAAAGGGCTATATGGACTGAATGGTTTCCTCTAGTTTCTAATCTTTCTTATGTTGGTATCGCTCTCACTCTTTTGCTTTGAATTGTTTCACTGTCAACATGCTCCTGCTCCAGAAAGACAACTGTCCCTTCATTTTTTATTAGCTATGCAAGTAGTGTGGCTTGCAAAGTCACATTTATTTTAAGAACCATACAGACTTGAGGTCAAAATTACACTTCAGCACAGAATTCTGGGGTATTCTGATACAGTGACAATCCTTAAAGACAGAAACAATCCTTAAAGACTCGGGACATTATGAGTCTATTGTTCCAATGATGCTTCCAAAATGGAAGGTAGAATTAATACAATTACTTTTCAAAGCCAAAGAATAAGTCGTTTGCTCTGCACAATTATAGACATCCTCAAGCTTTGTTGCACGGTAATGAGCAAATGATTAAATGGCAATGCTTTCTGCCTTTGAGCACTGAAAGACCTTTAGGGACTTAACAGGATTTTTAAATAGGAAATTGATAAAACCTGAGTAGCCCTTGTTCAGTAGTAGACTTCAGTCACAGAAATATTTCCCTCTAATCGGTATGATGTACTGTAGGTGTTGGAATAACCTTGGGATGTTATCAGGCAACCTGCAATAATGAAATAACAAAGACTGACCTCCACCAGTAAAATACTGTCCCTTACTGCTAAAAAAAAATCACATAATAAATACTGAAAATTGAACTTAGTTATTGTTATATAAATATAGTTTGAAGTGTGTGAGTTTTTAATTCAGTGGCAAATCAGGACAAGCAAATATTTAAATAAGGCATAATGTTACACACATACAACATACAAATTACACTATTTACAAAACAAGGCACCATAGAGGACTACATTTTAAGACTTAAAAAACATAGAATGCTAACCCTGTAACCTAAAATCCTATGTAATGCGGAAACAGGCAAACAAAAAATTACCTGTGTCCTAAATAAACAAAATTACCACCCATGACTAACTCTACCTTCCTATAAATCAGGGAGCCCACAAATGAATTGGAATCTATCTATTCTAAATGCATCATCAACTAGAGGAGAACAGTTATTAGCCTGAGGGTTCCACAATAAAGGAAATGAGAATTTCCTAAATAACTGAATTGCAAGATCTCTAAAACAAGGTTCAAATTACTTAGCCAGAAATTGCTCTCCACGTCCGATCAGAACAAGACTGATGTTAATGAAGACTAACGATTTGCTAAGAAGTTAATAAGAATAAATCAGAAATTTCCTTTGATGCTTTGCATCTACCTATCCCTCAAGATGAACTGCAACAGATACATTTTACAATACCTTCCCAGCCATAACAATATTACTGTTAATGCACTTTAATTTTGCACATGTTTAGGAGATTACAAAATCATGTTTGTGAGATTACAATAGGATTTCGCTGACATGATGCTAAATAACCATGCTTGTCCCCAGAATCCACAGTCAACTTAATCTGACTATTAATTATGATTCTGCAGATTTATTGTTTAATTAATTGTGAATCACAAGTGACCAACATTTTATCTACGACAATGTGCAGGATGGCTGCTCCCAATGATGCAAATACAAGAGAAGTGACATATTTTAAAAATGGATAATTGGAATTAGGAAGACGTGCTCTACAAAAAAAAAACACAAGCCCAAGTAATTGTACTTAATTTTAAGTTAACTTAAGTTTTTAATATTAACAGAAATCGATCTGCCAATCAGTGTAATGGCAGAAAGAAAGCAGGCACAAGCACGAGAGAAAAACTTAGAAGGGTCTGATATTTCAAAAAAGGGACATCAATGTTCACACAGCTCGTTTTCATGATGAGAAAGGAACATTCTTTTTACGAATAATGATGCGAAAGGTAGTGTCTAAATAACAGATAAAATAACAGATGGCACCATGTGACAGAAAGGTTTAGAAACCATGAACTATCTGTCACAACAAAACTTCGAGCAAAACAATGACCGTGCAAGACGTGTATAATCACAAGCCCTACTAAGAAAAATGAAACGCATTTAAGCGTTGCATATTCATGGAGATTCTGTTTCATTGGACATTGAGGACACCGTAAATAACTTCATTAGCGGGAGTGCAACGCAAGGAATGTATTCTCACTAATGAAGCCTTGATTTGCAGAAGGTAATTTGTTCCATCTATAATAATTTTTAAATATACTAACAGCTGGTTTATTATCTATTTGTAAACTATTCATTTGCAAACCCCCAAATGACAGTATGACCTAAAATTCAGTGGGTTATGAAGCAAAATATTATGCTTCTGTTAGGACTGAGCAATGCACTTAACTCAGTTAATAGCTCATGTCAACCTTCAGTATTGTGATCCTATTTTGTCTGGTTATCTATGTAGTTCAAATGACACCTGTGGAAGGAAACACTTGTATTCTAATATGGCCACAATAATACATGTATATTTATCCCAGCAGCATTTCCCAAAAGAGAATATATTAATTGCCCAATATTTCCAGTATAACACATTTTAATTTCCTGAAAGTAAATCATTTTTAGCTACACTGATTAAAACATATCATTCTTGACCTGCAGTCGTTGCTTTATATTTGTTCTATTCAAAAGGCAGCAAGCACCATTTATTTATCTTGAATTTTCCATCAAATACAAGCACTCTTGGACAGAGATTTGTATCCATTAGCTGATTAACCAAATCCTATATTTGGAAACTAGCTCAGCAATGAGTGACAGTAATGGCAAATAATCTTAGCAGTAATGTTTCCAGGGTAATTATATGTTCTATAAAAGATAATTACATTTTTTTCTTTGTCAATTTAGTGACAGGACTCCAAACAACCACACTGGTGCTTCTGTATCTCAGTTTGGCCTGTTTATATCTCTGCAAAGGCTGTCTGAAAAGGCATGCTACACCAGTGGACAGTAATGACCTTGACATTTACATCAAATTATAAATGAAAGCACAATTTAACTGAGGCCTACAGTATCTGCAGACATTTAAGATACGGTTAGCCTGCTATTGAGAATAATTTGTTGCATTTTTAAAGTGAGCCACATGGAGACAAAATTGTTTACACAAAAACACCTTCGCCAAATCTACTTCACTATAAACAAAATGAAATGGATCCTGTGTGTTCATGTTAGCATGTATTTTGTTTCAAAGGACAGCGAAGGGCAGAGTCTGTGTGCTGGGACCAAAGTTTAAATGTCTTTGAACAGGTCTGCTGGTGCAGACTTGAGGGTGTTTCTGGGAATGGAAAGGAAGTCGCAACACAAATAACCCCAGAGCAACACACCATTTTTCCACCTTCCAACTAATCCCGTCTTTGTTTCACAGAGCTATAATCTGAACACGGCACCTTTCAGTTACAAACCAGGGCTTCAAACAATAAGTCCCCCAAAATATCTGCAGTTGATTCTATCATCCTCTGCTATTGTCATCATTAATTAAAATACTTGGCACACTACAGGAGGTAGGAATGTTGTGCCTTAGTTCTTGGTTATCTTTCTATTATAGTTATATAATCTTTCCTTCATAATCACCTAGAGGATGTGACCTTTTTTCTGGTGAAATTACTCTGCCTTTTAACTTCATTACCAGCCTTTCCCCTGGTGGTGTCACAGTTTTATGTCTTATTATAACAATCTGACACATATTACACAACACTACTTCTCTCGTCCTGCAGGGTTCTGGTTAGAAAGTTCGAAATGAATTGCTTGTCTACACAGAGTTTAAATGTACAGCCTTGTGGGGGATGGGTAACATCACAGAATAACCTACTGTGATGACCTGCACAGACAAAAGCAAATATCATACTTAGTGTATTAAGGAAATGACATGCCATGCTTTATGTTACATTGCATGTTTTCTGTGATATGTTATTAATTTTGACTTTGCTTTGCCTCATGTGTGTAGAAGAATATGTTAACATAGAACCAGTTAATGTGGGTTAAAGCTGCCTACAGGGCTGTTAGCAGCCAAGGTCTCTGTTTCTTTTTGTATTTACTTTTTCTGTCAACGTGTGCAGCTGTCTCTCTTTTGGATCCGATTAGAAACTTATATGGGAAAGCAGAAGGACTGGAAAAATATTAAGAAGAAATAAAATAAATAAAAAAATCTCTGTTTTATTCATTTGATTTGATTATATACAGTACATTTATTGGTTCTCAGAAGCGAGATTTAGCCCCATGAACTTGCAGGCCTTGGTGGTAAGGCAAGACCTAACCATTTAGCTAAGCTTTCAGGACTTTATTTAGCTCTGCATTGTAATTTAAAATGCAAATACAGACAAGGTGCAAAATCACTAAAGTGGGGGACATTACTACTGAAACCTTTGTCAAGCACAGGAACATGGGGGCCAAGCTTAGTTGCTATGTGAGGAAACGCAAGAGTCTTGCTCTCTGGAAGGAAGAAAAACATCCTTTTTAAGAACCTTAAAGGCTGTGCTCGACCTCCTCCTCTTCAACATTCTTCACTAACATAATGAATGTCAGGAATTGGACACATCTGAAACACCAGGATGAAGCCATGAAGAGAGAGCAGTGACTGTGAGTTAATCACTGCAGAATTCTAACACGACAAAATCACCTTCACGGAAATGAAGTGACTTGTCTTGATAATTGCTAGACCTCCAAAGGCAACAGGTCACTGCGTTACACTATCAGTCAGGCCAATATGAAATCGTAACATGAGCAGCCACCAAACGATATATTTTTTTTCTTACAGTCTGTAACATTTAACAGCTTTTTTAGCTCTCTCTCTCTCTCCACGTTCCTCAACCTCTATGTCTGTTTATAGAAACATATCAAAATTCATGCCATCTGTTCTGTCTTCAGTCTACTGTATCTGACTAAAGATACAATCTCCTCATTAATGCCTCTGCAGCTCAGCTAACTTTATACCATATTATTTTTTTATCAGGAAGGGTTTTGTTTGTGCCCCGTGGCTGGAATTAATCAGGTATTGGTCAATAGTAGCCAAGAAAAAAGGAACATCATTCTTGATGTCTTCTACAAAAGACATAAACCGCGCCAAAGGTCAAAAATACAAAAGGATTGTAAGCAATTCTATTATCTCATTTTTCCTTTTGACATTATAACCAACACAGTAAATAACAAATATCTTTCATTATAAATCACTCATTTGTAAATTATTTTTATACAGGTCTTAATGCCTAGGGAGTGTGACAGGGGCCAGTTTTTGTTTGTTTGGGGATTTAAGCCGCCTCACGTAACCACACACCTTTTTACGCACCCCACACAGGTCTGCCCTGCCCCTTGAAGTCAGCAGCAGTGGCAAGCACCCCTCCCAGCCATTTCCTCTGGCCAGTCACTCCCTCACCATCTCCGTGTCAGGCGGCGTGCCGAAAACAGAAACGGCCGAGGACGCTACCGTTTCTCAATCCCCCTCCCGGGGCTGCAGCTCTGGCGCTCACCCCTTCCGGGGTTTAAGCCTTTCGCTTTCTGGGTTCCTCGCCGCCACGCCTGGTCGGGAGGGGCTGACTCCCCTGAGTGCACAAGGATTGCTGACCCCTGCACTGTCCAGTATAGAGGGACACCGGCTGCACACAGCTGACACCAATCCCCTGATGTCCATGTGCAAATTTGATCACATGGGACTTTCTCACCAGAGTAAAGGGCATAGATACCCTTATTAATTTAATAATTAGTGCAAATTGCTTACGTTTATTAGCATTAAATGATACACACAACAGCTGCACATAATCACAAGAAGAAAAAGAACAATGACTAGTACCTTCCATATCAGAGATATCCCAAATACTGTATAGAAAAGCATAAATAAAACAGCACAGATCAACATAGATAAAATCATAACATAGGGGACAATATATACTAGAAGTATCATCATCACATCACTTTCAATGACTTCCACAAACACACCAGGGACAGTTTTTACAGAAGCCAACTACAGTTAGTAACTAACCGGTATGTCTTTGGACTGTGAGACACAAACACAGGGAGAACATACTAATACCCAAGAAGTGAACCTGGGGCCACAGAGCTGCAAAGCCGCCATGCTAAACACTGTGCCAGTGTGCTGTCTATACTGGAAGTACAACTATAAAAATGCCACCTAAAACACACATCATTTTAAAACCTGACATGGACTTAACCATTCTGATCTCAATGTGGACACCATGGAGTGGGCATCCCGTCTCCCACAACTCACAATGTGATAAATGGTGCAAACAAGAGTAAAGGTCAAGAGGAACCGACTGGTAGACCTGGCATGAGTGGATCAGAGGATAGAGATATGAGAAGATAACTTTCATGGCTGGCTTAGTAGTACCTGTTTCAGGGTTGCAAATGCGTGGATCGATTTATAAGAAATACCATTAAGAGGGGGTAGTATTGTCTTCAAAAATATTTATGTACAAAAAAGGACTAATGACATTTTATTTTTGTTAATAATATGTTAATTGTTTACTTGTATAGTCACTGGAGGAAGGTGTATATCAGAATTCTGATTATTATATTGTATAATTCTTTTTTACTTTGTAGTGGAATATTCCGGGGGGAGGAGTTTAACCTAGAAAAGGGGCTCCTCAAGATAGGAGAAGAGATAGGAGGAAGTTGGTAGTAGTGCAGAAAAGGAGCTGCCTACAACAATCTATTTTTTAAATCAATTAACATATATATTATTGTACTATAATTTTGAGTTTTTTTCCCTTGGTTAGTTTGTATTTTTCACTTTGGGTTTTTTTGGGTGTGGACTTTGGGAACACAGTTCCTCTCAATAAACACCATTGCACTTCTTTGCAATTGTGGCTGTGCCATCATTATTGCTGCATTCAATCTACGCCTCTAAACTTTTGAAGGACGAGACTGTGACAAGTCTCAAAATTTGAGGTCTACCCAGAAACTCAGGTTTATCCAGAACTGACAGAAAACCAGATGAATTCTAAGACAGATGTTATATACACCATAGTGCACAGCTGTCTGCAAGGCCTCCACTGACACATTCCAGGTCACAGCAGAATAATGGCAGAGTAATGAACCTGACCCTCTGATGTCTGGACTGTGGGACTCCAAGCTGTGGCCTGAGCAGTCTCCCTTGTGAGAGATACAGTAGATATACTGAAACCCCTGGGCCACATTTTTCTAACCTCTCCTTCAAATTTAGCTAAAGTGGCTCCATAAAAACCTTTACTCTCGGTATAAAAATAGAGACTGGAGCCACTGTAGTAGAGTACATCAGAATTAAAACACTCTGCTATTATCTTTTTAAGAACTTAAAGCATGGAAAATACACCTGAGGTTTTTCCAAACTTTAAATTCGTTTTAGTCTATGAAGAATCGGTTTCCCTCAATAACTGTCTGAATGAAAGCTGGTTTGTTAAGAATAAAATTGGGCAGGAATGAAATTATGCTGCTGCTTCAATGTTTCTTTACAATCATTGTGAAATTACGTCTTCAGCTTCATTCTTATTCCACCAGCCAAACTGCATCCCAGTAATTGATTTCGCATAATGCATCTGAGCATTCACTGATCTAACAATAACTTGCAAGATTATTGTGCAGGAACAGATCATCTAAACTGAAATAAAGGGTGTACTGAACCTCTCATATTTGAGTGCGTATGTGACCTATATGAAGAATAGGGCTGATAACATTTCTAAGGAGTAAGACTAGATGCTTTCTCCAAAAAAACAGGGGAGTGCGCACATGAAATGTCAAAACAGAAAAGGTCCAATGAGTCACAGGCTCTCGCCTCACTGCTCTGAAACTCGGCCGTCGATACAATAGCAGTCTTTTATATCAAACTAATTTCTACAGAGCAGATCTAGTGGCTCCTGAGAAAAACAGCCCAGGGAGTGGAATCATGGCAACCTCAGTAAAGTAAAGAGCATGAAAAAGTGTTCACAGTGAGAAGGTAATGTTCAGATGAGAAGAGAACCTTCAGATGTGAAAATGACCCCAGCTAATGATAAGATCAATAGAGTACAATGCAACACTAAGACACGAGAGGAGAAGTGAAATCTTGTTTAAAGCTGAAAGGGTCAAATGGAAGCAGACTTGTCTCCTATAATATCCTTTACTGCTCAAGCTAATAGCAAAATCACTCCCAAGAGTACTTCGTGTTCTGACTGCATTCATCCCCTCCACAGCAGAACTAAATTATTGGACTGTCGGCTACAAGTCAAATTGGATATAATCAAGTTACAGCAGCTACTCTACTTCAGTGAGTCTTTGACATCTCTATACGTCCTGGAGGTATTGTGTAAGGTGCAGGGCCAAGGTAACGGCAACGCTTGCTTTCTTTTGTTTTAGGAATGAGGAGACTCAGATAATAGGAAGCTTTTTCTACCTAAAATCAGGTAAAGTTGCATTGAACGTCTCAGACTTTTGCCCCCTGTTCAAGTCAGCAGACACGTCAGAGCACGAGGCCTCACCAGCTGAGTTCCTGGTGTTGGGAGGTGAATTCCTTGCAAGTCTGCATGGGAAGAAGTGAAATTCTGCTTCCACAGTGTGTCTTCTCTCCCCAGGGACTACAAACACATGGAGTGATAATCATGCGGCTACGCTCGACACATTTATGAAGAGCTCGCTCAGCACGGGCACGCCACAAGGGTAAAGCTGCTAAGGACCCCAGGTCAAATGCAAGCACATTGAGGACAACTGAGGTGGACCACGAGTGCCAATAAAATAGAAAGGCCTGTAAGTAAAGCATGGAGTACTCAGCAAAGACTTAATGAAGATAAATCTCAAATAAACCAGTACTTGAGGATAACTAATAAGCAATGAGCAAGGGAGGCAGAAGGTTGGAGCCCATCGAAGACTTGTCAAGGGTAATCGATCTAAGAAACCAGCAGGATTCTGAGTGTCTGAGAATGTCTCAGGAAGCAACAGAGAAGTAACAACGCACAGAAAGATGTGTTACGCATTCCACTCGCACCTCTGTTCCTTCTTGCATTCCCACGCGCACACCCTGTAAAACAAGCTCACGCCGCAAGTAAACGCCAATCACCTTTCTCTCCCGTCTCTATTTTAGTTCTCCTTTTTCCTCACTTCCCCGCTCACTATTGCGGATTCTCTTCGAGCTCCCTAGTGCGCGTTTATCTCTTGCTTGTCTCCGGTATCTGATCTCCTTGCCTGCTTCTCGTTTTCGATTTTGCCCTGTGTTTTGGATTGTTGCTTCCTCGTTGACTCTCTGTGTTCAGACCTACTCACCTGCCTCCTGGTTTTCGTTTTTGCCTAGCGATTCAGCTTAGTGTCTTTCTCAGAGTCTTGAGTCCTGCATAGGATCATTTTGCCCTATCTGCCACACTCTTACAGATGTCTGCAAGTGGCTAAGGAGAAAAAAGAAAGGAAGTCTGAAAAGCTAAAGGATCTTACTTGAAAGGCAGGTGAAGAGCGGGATATGGATTTAGAGCAGGGGGCTCTCTTCTACACAAAGGGTGGTGGGGTTATGGAACAAGCCACCCGTGTTGTTGAAGCCGATACCCTGGCTTCTTCTGAGGAGCAGCTGGATCAAGTTCCCTGAATACTGAGCTACTAACAGCCAAACAATGGGAAGAAAATATTCCTCTCGCTTGTAATCTCTGTTATGATCTCCTTGGGAACATCATATTTACAGAGCAGTTATTGTAGAGGTAAAGTAAAACTGGTAAACAGTTTTTGATCTTCAGAACATATCCCACCATCGCTTAAAATATACAGTCTAGTAATGTCAAATTATATACAGTTTGTCATATAATATTTCAGTTCACGTTTTATTGCTTGTGGCTATTTGAGCCCATTAATATGTCCTGGGAGACATCAGAAACAATGGAGTCCTCACTAATTGCTTCCCTCCCTGGATGCAGGGATGAGCGCTCCCACCTGCCTCATTCCGACCCCTGCTGGCAGACAGGACAAGGGCACAGCTGTGTGCCACCCCCCCGAGGAGCGGGCCGCGAGGCCAACAGCAGGTGCTGCCAGGCGATATCCTGCGCAGGGATGCAGGTGGGTCACCTGCTAATTAAGGAAGCTGACCTGTGAAGTCTCCGCACTCATGATCCGGAAACACACTTCACTTCCACAACGGTTTCTAATCCCTTGCTGGAAGGTTAATCAACAGAAGCTGCACAGAATTAACTGGTCTTTATAGCTTACAGCTCTGAGGAAGCCCCCACACTTCAATGACTGCAGTGTTATTAAAGAAACAGCCAGAATGGATTTCAGCAGCACCTCACCACTTCTGCAAATCAAAGTTTTAGCAGGGCTGACAGAGTCGATCACCGCTACAGAAGTTGTCTCCTAGCCAGAGCGCTGTGCAGAGCTGCAGAGCTCAGATCTACTTCATGTGTGCTGCTAATGGAGCTGAAGGTGCCGCTCAGCACAGGGATAAACAGGGCCCGATGACGTCAAGAGCCGCTTCGCAGGCGAATCGCATTTAAAAAGTACTTAAAAGTGGCAATGGAGGGATTCGAAGCTGCCAGAATGTCAATGCGATCGTTTATTCTTCACAGATACCACTGTCTCAAGACAGATTCATGCAGCTTACTTTTCATAGAGCATCACCAGTGTCTGGCACACAATTCCTTACTCAAAGAACAGCACTAAAAAACATAGTGGAGAGAGAATAATAGAATGTGATCCATGCGCTGTTTCATGAATGTCAGCCTTCAAAACATGCAACATATGTAACTGATGATGATGATGATGATGATAATTATAATTATAACACATGAGCTACCAGTGAGGAGGAAAACAGAGTGATGAAGCCAGTTCATAGATGGATATTGCTAGAAAGTCATGATTGGTAAAGGCCACGTAGAGTCAGGACCTTGAGAGTTTTACATCTCATCCGAAGGATTGCAACTTTTTTTACAGTATAACTATCCAGATAACCATCACTTTACTGGTACATAAGCCCCACACAGACTGTAGAGTAACACCCCTTATGGTCCCACTTACACATCTTCCTACTGCAGCCTTAGCTTTCCCAGGAGGTCTCCCATCCAGATACTGACCAGGCACGCTGGCTGAGCTCCAGGGGGCTGTCGATTGTGAGTTGCAGGGTGATATAGCTGCTGTAAGCATTCATACCCAGACCAGCTGATGCGCTGCATAATGAAGCTGCCTCAAGGACTTTAGTTATAGAAAAAACATTTACGTACAGCTAATTAACTTCATTTTTACTGCGGAAAATAAATATTTCATACATATTTAAATGCTGCCAGCAATCTCACTCTTGTATTTATGTGCTAACGATCTCCCCATTTGTAATCAGCCTTTTTTTGTAGGTTACTAAATTGTTGAAACAGTTTAGCACAGTCAGTTAAATGTTCAGTTAAAATCTTTTAGCTTTCAGGCCCTCAGATCCTTGTATGTCTTAATGGAATTATATAAAAATCCATTTTAAGACTTTAAGTATTAAGTATTTAAAAATGAGAAAATACTGTATAAGATTTTGCCCTAGGTGAATTTTTTCATCCTAATATATATTTGTTATGCTATTTATCTATTATCCCAAAGAAAAGTTATATTTAAAACACATTTGTAACTTTATGAGGGGCTGGACTGATGCCTTAAAACAGACAAGCATGTTTTATTCTGCACAACACATTAATCCTCCACTCCTGCAAGATGGGTCAATGCTTTCATTTAAGAAAATTAATCTCATCCAAAATGCAGACCTATTCAAAATCGTAAAATTATATCCAACCCTGACCACAGCTTTGTGCAAAAACTGAACCTTTCCATAAAACTACCACAAACTGGAAAATCTTAAAACCTTATTCTTAGACCCAACTTTAATCCCAGCTCCTAGCTGGAAACCATAAATCTTACATTGACTCCAACGTTAACCCTAGACCTAACCCTTGCCCCAGCATTAAACTTAACCTTAACACTAGCTCCAGTTTAAACGCTAATACTATATTTAAACGAAAAACTGGTTTCTACTTTAACTTTATCCCTAAAGCTAAAGCTTAAAACTTAACTTTAATCCTAGCTCCAACTCTTACACTGCTTTCAACCCTGTAATCTTATCCCTAATTAATTAATTGATAGATTAATTGCCGAGTTCTTTCTAACCTTCAGCTTTTATCATAGTACATCCTACATTACAGAAGACTGAAAACTGAAGCCTGGGAAAGGTGTGTGCTACTGTACCTCCACCTGAAGTTTTAGAAGCACTTCCTGAGAAATTCAGCTTTTCTAAACTTTACTTTGCCTATAGACTTTGTGTGTCTATACTGTAGGTGAGAGTGGTCTGTTCTGTACTGTCGGTCAACTTGTAATAGATTACTGTGGGAGACAAAGTAAGCAACCACTGTACACCCTGATAGCTGAACTTCGTAAATGCACTGCCAAGTGAAAACATTTTTTATCAAAAACCCGTTACCATGGAAACAATTTGTCATCCACAATATATGTTTTATACTCCTGAAAATATTAAATCCTGCAGTTAGGTGTGAATATCTTGTTTGTTCGCTGTTCTGTGTCAGGTTAAACACAGAAGTATGTAAAGAGAATCTATGTTCACCTGCATGGTAAATGCCATAAAGAATCAAAATATAAATAAATAAAACAAAAAGATTGAATTACTTATTTATATTTTTACTAGCTATTTGTTACAAATGTGATTAAATGTCAAAGTATAAATTTAAAGCCTAAGCTAAGAGCTGTCTCAGCAAATGGTTTCACAAAACCAAGAAAATTAGCATCTACCATGCCACATGCCATTTATAAAATCATTGTTCCATTCTGTTATTGAAAAATGTAATTTGTATGGAAGTAGTCAATCAAATTAAGATGTAAGACTAAGTTTGTGTGAACAATTTTCTTTATCTCTATCTTCTTTAAGTTTTTTTATGGAGAAAACAATTGTGTACAGACACTGACAGAAGTACAGTAAATGAATTAGCTTGTTCCTTCTAACCACACAAATGAATCCCGAAAACATACTTTTCTATTTTTTGTACATAAATGACAACAAAACACAACTGAGAACAAATATCTATTTGTTCGAATGTCTGAATGCTGAAAAAATAAACACCTTCCGATCAGTGCCCCCCTCCCTTCCCAGTATTTTTTTTAACCGAAGGACCACAGAATGAAGTGCAGTAAAGATCTGACTACTTCAGCAGAAGTACCCCACATCCACACCGCCCCCCCCCCCGCCACCCCGGATCAGAGCAGTACAGAGCTCCATAAATAATGCCAAGACAGATCAGGAGGTCCCCAGTGATGCCACAGTTTTTTTTTTTAATAACTACCAACTGCAAACAGTAAAGTCCATTTTTCAATTTAAAGTTTTTTTTCTAAATCTCCCACAAGGTGACTTTCAACTTTCAGGGTCTGTGCTGTCAGTTTCCTGAGCTGCCTCAGAACTAGGCTGATATTATACGAAGGCTAGGTGCTCCGGTGGCACAGGTTAACGGGCGGCTCCGGCACAGCTCCGTCACTGTGTGTCATGCTGCCCTTTCTCGATATATGTGACAAGCTCCTACTGTGGCTCCAGCAGTCACCGTTAATAAACAGCTCAGTCAGCGATCTCTAATTCACATTGAATAAAACAGTTTGATGAATACCTAACTATATTACATGAAACACACAAAAACAAGCTGCATAGAATTGCCATTGGAAACACCTCTGCATGCGTTGGTATTGGAAATATCCTACATTTGTACTTTTTTGCCTATTTTACACAAGATTCTCTTCTGCAGAAAAAAACAATTCTCAATATTGACATTTCCACTTTTTAGACTTAGTGGTAGGAAAGGTGTCTCTTTTTACCCCACAGCTATGAATCATGATTAAATGAGGCTGTCAGTCCGGCAAGAGATGCCTGAGAGAATGAAGAGGGATTAAAATTCAAGCAGACAATGGATCAGAAAAAGTGGAACTTATCACACGTTTTCATTACAAAGGGGATGTATTGAAAATAACTCTTGTGGTTTCTCTGCACCATATTCATGCAGAACATCAAAGAAAGGATGAAATTAATTTAGTGTAAGGATACTTTTCCATCTAACTCCTCTTAACAATCAGCAACATAAACAAATTATACCGTATTTATATTTTATAGACAATTCAGGTGACACTTGACTATTGTGTTCAGATGAGACCCAATTTAGATGGAACAAGATCTGACAGAAAATATCACACATAACACCACACATGTGTATCACTTATATTTCATGTTATCACACATAACATGAAATACAGGTGACACCAAATTCTAAATATACTTGACTGAAATAAGAAAGGACAGAACATTTAAGCAATAACAGCATTTCGAAAGAAGACAGAATGAATCATAGGTCACAAACAAACCATATCTGTCTTCCAAACATGAAGACTATTAATCTGACCCTGGTTCCAGTCCCAATTCTGTGACAAAAGAATGCACCTAACATTGAACTTCTCTACTGATTAAGTGAATAAGTATTTTCCTGTTTGTTTTTAGTTTATTTTTGCTATTCTTGCCATGGTTACTGATTGAAATGGCAAGCGTGAAGGTAGAGATTTTAAAAGGCTCATTACAATAAAGCATATACAGTATATATGTTATATATTTTTAATCCAGTGTTCCTTTTAATTGTTAATTACGTCCAGCTGCAGTTCCAGGTTGTAAATGGCTAGTATAAATGTTCTTATTTGATTATACCAGTGCTGGAGTTCAATCAGCATGAAGTCTCAAAATACCACCCCTATTAAGGTGGTCTGCGCTGCATACTAATCAGACATCAGCACAAACTGATAAAAGGACAGCCATGCTCCTAACAGAACTTCTTTTAAACTCTAATATGCACTTACTGTACATTATTAGGAAAATCTTTCTACACTGAATGGATGTGGATTGTTTTAAAACCTTATGCCCAGTACTGAATGTAGAGTTCTGTAGAGACTGTCTCTGCCTAGTTACCACTCTCTGCCTTCTCTCACATCTGCTATACAACAGGTGAATTAAAGGAATGCCATGCTATTTCTTGTGAAAAGAAAAGTGCAACACAGTACCATGTTCATACCGTGAACATAACAGAGGACTGATCATGAGCAACATTTACAGTATGCCCACCAAATGTGGTACTCTCCAAAAAAAATAATTTTGAAAACCAGTGTAGCTCTTTTGTTGGTATAATTCAGTTTTACTTCTCCACATAATTACAGCAATTGAAAAACCAAAGAGAAACTGTAAAATAATGAGCCTCTGTTTACTTTGATTACACAGGTTCCAAATAAATGTAACATTAATCACTGTGCTTTATGTGTGCTATTGATGATCAACATTAAAGCAGTTGTTGCATTCAGTGCACTGATATGAACAAATGACAGGGATTTCAGGAATCTCTACTAAAATATGCAAACACACAATGAAAAAGACAGCTTATTCCAGCAGACTGTTCACAATCCAAAAAAGCAAATGTCAGAACAGAAAACACAAGATATAAATCATGCTGTCAAGATAAATAAAGTCAAACTGTATAATAATGCATTCTAAATAGCTATGCTGAACATCTAATACAAATAGTAAAAGAAACTTCAAAGATTAAAAATGCACCAGGAGATAAAAGGAATATTTAATCTTTCATAATGATCAGATGATTTGCAATGATAAAAGTAGGATTATTTCAAAACCAACTTGTTCTTCATTTTGGTGTAGTCTGAAGATGGGAGATGAAAGCAAAATTTAATCTGAAAACCTTACTTCTACTGGTTACATGGTAATGTAAAAAGGGTACTTTGTGTTCTTGTTAAAAACACATAAAACTAACAAAATATTGATTTTCTGGTCCAGATCAGGAGGTTTTTTTGGAGAAGACAGACCAGGTATATTCCTGGGGCTTAAAAGAACGTCCTACTGTGACAGACTAAAAGAGCTGGATCCTCTTGCACTCAAACAGAAGATCCAAGTGTTCATAATCCTTCCAATCTTTCTTTTTCAGAAGACAAGCTGAAAGGGCTACAGGTGGGTCTGACTCTCTGCGGACCCCTGGTTATTTTAATCATGGTGCTCCTACAGTATGTCCAGAGAGGTACCTGCAGTTTTCAAAGTCCGTTTTAGGCCACAGAATGCTCCAGCAAGGCACCTAATGAAGTGTAGTGCAATAATGTATTCCCAGACAGAAGGCCTGGGTATAACCTTTCACATTTGTTTCAGGAACAGAAGGCAAGCTGTGGGAGGCTCTCATTAAGACAGAGTATGCATAGCTGGAGAGATCTTCACAGCTCCTTTTTCCAAAACAGGAGCAACAACAACAGCAAAAAAGGTCTAAAGGCAAACAGGGATAGAACGGTAAAAGCAAATACAGGGTTGGACCCATGCAATCAAGCACAAACTTTTCTGCATGCTCCACTATTAGGCAGTTTCCCCCAACATGTGAGCTTATGAAAAATCAGAAATACAGCAACGTGGCCTGAAATTTTTCAGTGTGTAGTAACCAGGAAGAAAACTGAAAAAAAAAACATTTAAATGTGCAATTATTTTTAGTAATTATCAATCTAGTAAACAATATTTCAGATGAAAAGTAAAATCCAGTGCTTTTTTCTAGTATTGCACATACAGTAGTTGTATAAATGGTGTGCTGGGTGACAGTCTTAAAGAATGTTTTTTTATTTGTTCTGTTGTTCAGGAAAATGAAGCCCAGTAACACAATATTTAATCAAATAACTGCATTCATTGAGCGTCTTTTGGATTGACAGCTGCAGTTCAGTGCTTAAGTACAACAGTAAAACATTTAACAGTAGCTGACCATTTGTTTAAAACAAATATTAGAAATCCTTTTGTTGTTTCATTACGTGTTGGACAGATTTCTGCCGTTCTCCCTTGTCTTGGAGAGTGGTTTTGTCATTTGACCTGCTGGACAGAAGCCGTTGAGGTGTTGAGGTGTTTGCAGCTCAGAGTTCCCTGCTCAGATATGCAGTCAACAACTGAATAGAATCACCAGGTGTCTGATGACATCTGAGACTGGACCTTTTTAGATCTGTCCAGCCCGAGGTCATGTGATCAACACTATACTTCAATGGTAGACTGCAGAGGTGAGGCAGAGACAAGAGGTCAGGTGCTGGGGTGGCAGGGTTCCAAACTGACAGACAGTCCTGTCTATTAGGCACTGAAAGGATTCTATAGGGGCTTAAATTTAGAGAAAGGAACTGCATGATTCGCATTTGTGGAAATATTTAATTTCCTTTTGTAAACCTACCAGGCAAAGTTTGTCACTATTGCTTGTACTTCTACTGTATTCTTTTGTAGGGACCACGATTATTTATGGAGGATGATTTATTTCAAGAAATCCATCTTTCTACAAATTTATTGTGTTCTGGAACTTTCTCCAACAGTACATAGTAGTCTGGAAATATTAGTTTGTGTGTTTTATGTGTCTTGTGACTTAGTTTTATTTGACAAATCTTTACCTTTTAAGATACTGACTGTTCATTTCTCAATCAACAAATTGTTTGCAGAAAAACAGAGAATCTTCGTACCTGACTCAGATTTCCTGAATCCCTGAATGGGAATGTATTGCTTTTATGTAACCAGATTAGTCAATTTAGAACAAATACTAATTTCCAATATTGACCTGGAGACCCGTTAATACAGCAGGGAATTTGCTGAAGCAATTGTGAGTGAAGTACCTTGCTCAAGGGTACAACAGCAGGTGCTCCAGCTGGTTTTTGAAACCGCAAACGTCCCGTTATGAGTGTGGAAACCTAATTGCTACTCTGCACTGCTAGAATCTTCCCAGGATGCTGCAATAAGAAGTGCTGTACAGCTGGGAGCAGTAATACAACTCCCAGAATAGGAAATAAAGCTTGGAATCTTGTCAAACAACAAAAAACAACTGATGTTACAACTAGAAATCATTTTAATCAAAACACAAAATAATATTTTACATTTTACAACTCTTATTCACTAACGAAGCCCAAGCTTCAGCACAACGTGATGGATCGATCTGCTCAATGCGTCTTGCATCACTGACCACAGGAAACATTTAAAGAAAAATATTTACTTTTTACATTTTTTTAAATTCTTTCCCAGTTTCTAAAAACTGACACTGTGAAATAACATAAAATGTTCAACTTTATGAAGCTTTGTAAAGCTTCTAACCAGAGCTGCAGCAACTCACTGAGCCAGAGTTCATTCTGCGGAATAGAAAGCAGGTGAGTCCCCCTGGATGATACACAGGGGTACCCCCAGCAGTGCTGATCCCCCCTTACACAGCCGGGGGCGCTGGAGCCACGGGGGTAAAGTACCGCACTGAAGGAACAAGAACAGTTACTCAAGTAGCAAGGACTCAAAGCTGACACCACTGGCTTAGACTGAAACCCAAGGCAGAAGGAGAGAATGCAACCTTGACATTAACACATTGTCACAGTTTCTGTGATGTTTTAATTGTTATCCCCACGCCAAAAGAAAGGAGCAATCTAAAATACCCTCCAATTAGCTTCAGCCTTCAGGCAGAAGCCATAAAAGGCAATATTTCACTAGAAAAGAAACCACTGCTTCTCTGTAGTCTATTTTGGTGAATTTTCCATGACAGAATTCAAGAATTGCACTCTCTCTGTTCTTGCTAAGACTCTAATTGTTAAGGTCATGGTCAAAAGCTGAATAAGAGCTTTTTCAATTTACAGCACATCACTGTCCTCCAGCATTTATATAGCCACAATCATTAACAAAACTGCTTTGTACAGAAACTGTACAGTGAGTAAGCCTTTCACATACAGTACCTGAGTTACAGCATTGAAGACACGTATGAAAGATGATTAAAAACGTACACATCGTGATGTACACATCGTGATATGAATGAGCAATGAATTATCATGATAGTCATGCATATTTAGATACAAAGTACTAGCAAAATAGGAAAAATTAAACTGTGAAATCTGAACTCACCTCTGTATGAGCCATAGTTAGATCTGCTGTAGCCGCTAAACTTTATGAATTTGGAAACAGAGTGGAAAACACAACAGGAGCCCGGCATCAATGAACGAAACTAGGGTCTCATTTGGAAATCATGGCCATGTACTCGATGTTTTGGGATTGAGCTTTCTCAGTAACATTCATAACCAGACAAGGATTTTGTTATTTCAGGTTCACACAGGTTTAGACATTGACATCGAATGTGAAATTTGCAGGGAACAAAAACAGCAGCCTAAAGAGCCTTCTGGGCCTTCTATGAGTTTCCCAACAACCACACAGTCATTAAAAAAGGCCCATCACTTACTTGGTCACGTCAACAGTCTCAGTCATTGTTTGCAGATCTCCTGCAGCCTTTTTAAATTCATCAACTGCTTTCACCAGTCCATCTGTGTAGAGAACACACATATTTTAATCAGATCAGAAGATGTCAGTGTGACCAGTGGAACACAACACACACACATGGAAAAAAGACAGATGTATCAGAAACATCTTGTTCTCTAAATCTGCTGTTCATGTTTCCACTTTGCTTCACAAGCAGATGGGAGGGGTAGCAGTGGGGTACCAAGGCCACGTGCTGGAGTAACTATACCACATCTCTAAAGCTCAGTGCACAGGATTTAATTGTATGAAGAAATCAAATGACATAGAAAGTATGTTTTAAAAACTAATCCAGTTCATACCATTTGTGGCTAAAGAAAGACAAACAATTACTTCTTAAAAAATTAAATTTCCATTTATTATATGAAAATGTCATCTTTCCCCAACACCTTTTCATATAATTTGGAGTACCACTCATGAAATGTACTTCAAATTATACTGACTTCGATACGCCATATTTTGCCCACACCAGGAAAGTGACATATACGAGAACAAGATTTCTGACTTGGTTTCGACAACACTCTGAGCATTTCAATGGTTGAGCCCATTACAGTGAGGTGAACTCCTAGGGGCCTGGATAATATTAATTCCTCTCGCAGTTTTCTGGCACAGAGGACTTCTCCACTGTCGATAGCAGCACTGTGTGGCTGTGAAACTGAAACTGCCAGGCAGGGATCAGGACTGGCACGTGATTAATCAGTCAAACACAATAAAAATTAAGTAACCCCTTCTAATAAAACTTAATTGTAATTTCTCCTTATCACTTCCACTACCGATCAAACAACCTTTTATATCATTTGTAGCCACAGAACATACTCTGAAATTTGACTCAGAATGCAGAACAAAAATAGAAAATTACTGAAGAGGAAGAGTTTTCCCTGTGCCACGAAATTCCGTCCTGTTGCAAACTCTTATCTCTGACACCAGCAGGTCTGGTTGAGTCTCTTAATGTCTGATTCAACAGGTGTCAGTCAGAAACACGTTTATTTTTAGAACAAAAATGAAGGTCATGTAATTGTTGCAGTCAAGGATAAACTGCAGAATGGATAAAATGAAGATGATGAACTGCTTGAACCTGGCTTGAATGAACAAAAAAATAAATGTGCAAACATCTGTCTATATCAGTTTTTAAAAACATTTTACCAACGTTTTACATTTAAGTTACTGTGTTTTCGTAACTGGAGTCTATTTTCAATATGTCTGGAGTACATTAATATTGCAATGTTTTTAATTTAATAGTCATGGTTTGAATGGCAGTGATGGTCAATAACACATCAGTAAATATTCTGTGTAGTATTTATGGTCACTCTAAACAAAATGTGTTCTTCGTCCGCAATATCAGAGCAGCGGGGCAAAAGAGTCAGAGGACAGACTGGACAGAAAGCTGCAGCAGAGCTAACTACAGGTAGCAGCAGATCAAATTAATCACATCAACACTGCACATCTGACTTCTCCAAAGGTACCCCGCTGGCTGCAAAAAAGCAGCCCTATTTCTGGAATATAGCTAGCAGACACAGATGGCTGACCGCAACCACAGCCAGCGCTCATGAGGCCAGCCGTTGCAATCGCTCTGGACCTCGAGCCTTGGGGGTGCTCCATTGGTATTTAGCCTGGGTTCGAATCCTGGGCTGCTATCTGAAGGGAGTATGTACTGTATGTTCTCCCCATGTTCACATGGGTTTCCTCCCACAGTCCAAAGACATACTGGGAGGCTAATTGGCTTCTGGGAGAACTGGCTCTGGCGTGAGTGTGTGCGTGTTTGTGTCTGTGTGTGCCCTGCAATGCACTAGCATCCTGTCCAGGGTGAATCCTGCCTTGCGCCTGTTGCTTTTCTGGGATAGGCCCCGGCTTCTCCGCGATCCTGTACTGTATAAAACAGTTAGAAAATGGATAGATGGATGGATGAATTAAGGCTGTGAACATAACTTGCAACGGCAGGACCATGCTTGATCTTGTGATTTACTTGCTATGGAGAACTAAAGTGGCACTTGTGTACTCGTGGAGGTGTACTTGTCCCAGAATCCTGTGAAGTTCTGCGGCGAGTCCTGTCATGAGCAAACCCAAGCCCAGTGAGTGCTGCTGAAGGCTTTAGAAAACAGAATGCAAATTCTGAGTTAACCCTTTTACTCCTCTCTTGGAAATGGGATTCTAGCAGAGGAAATAACTGCAGATGTCAGCTGACACTTCACTGCTCAAAAGTTGAGGAAATAAAGACCTTATATTTTCCCATCCCAAATATTTGTCGAGCTGACAGAAGAAGGGTTGAGAATCATAGCAATCCTGAAGTGTGTAGAATGAATGAGGCAAAAATATGAATGAGTAACTGCCAGCTGGTGCCCAGTGCCCATGAAGAGGAGGCAGTGACACCTGTGGGAAATCAATAGCAGAGAGGAATACCCGTGCCATCGCCTCAACATTCATTTCAACACTTTCAGCTACATAGTGCCAGGGTGCATAAACACAAATATGAATTCTGTCTTCCTTTCAGCTGCATTCATCACAGTGTTACAATGTTTAAAACAACTCCAAGTGCGTTTATACAGTACAGTATGTAATTTAATTTCTAAGTAACAAAAGTGAAAGAACCAAACATAATCTCATAGCAGGAAACAAAACACAGTTTGCTTGCAGTTTCCACACTTTTCATTTTTAATAAACAAGCGTGCTTCAGGATGTCTATGATCCTACTCCTGCTAGGATTACTTTGTAATTTTTTATTTAATACCATTTTCAATTGTGAAGATGCTGCAGGGACATGTATTTGGTTAGGTGCTAAGTGACCAAAAAAGTCTCCGACACTCAAAACTGCTGACCTCCACTTTAGGGAATATATAGTTTACAGTTGATAATGTGAGTCTACAGATAAAAAATAAATCTCTCTTTTCTAAAGATCTGGGTCAGTTAGACAGGCAATCCATTAAATTAAGGAATGTGGAAATCATTTGGAATAAAAATCAGCTTCCCCAGGCTAGAGTTTGCTTAACGAAATAAATCACCTAAATCTTCTATAATTTATACAGTAGGTGTTCTTAATAATTACAAAACAGGAGAGATACTGCACGGCAGTCTATAAAGAATGTACATAAATATAGTTAAATGTGCATATCACAGAAAATATTATATAAAGTCTGTCATCAGATCATAAGCATACAGTTTTATTTTAGTGTATTTAAATAAATTCTTATTGTGCTTCTAACATTTTAACATTACTGGTTCGCTCTTCTCTATAGTAACACCTATATGTTAATTTGACAGTTTTCTCTCATGGATGCTACTTACTGTATATATTTGCTGGTGTTTTTATTTATAATACATTTGCAAATGAACAATGTTTTTTTTTAATAAATCACTAACACTGGTTCCTCTGTTTCTACTTAGTGACCAGCCTAAGTACTGAAGTTTGGTTGTTAACAATGTAATCAGCCAATTTTGTTGGTGAAACAAGACTTTTTTGCTCATCCTGTCAGGATGGACGACAGCTCATTGAAAGAACCTGTTGAATGAGACACAGCTGCTCTGAATGGGTAATTTGTGCCCAGATGGAGTGAAATTCTAAACGAGGGAAAGAAGCTGGATGAGTGAGTGTATGCCTATGTTAGCCCTGAGATGGACTGGCCTCCCGTCTAGGGTGTACCCTGCCTTGCATGCTCTGCATGCCTAACCTCCTTGATGGAAGGTTAGGACCTGGTGGGGTTAGGTATTGCTGGTCGGTGCAGCACGGCACTCTCCTCTGATACGCATCAGAGATGGGACTCTAGATGACAGGTGGGTGACCTTAGAATGTGATCAGACAGAACTTCAAACAGACCGTCTGAGACACAGGTTATTAAGATCATGTCCCTGCCCAAACAGGATCAGCTGGAAGATGGGATGGGGTGGGAATTAGAGTTTGCTAGTGATCTGGTGCTTGCTGAAGAGTTATAGTGCTTATTAATGTACAGATGGAGAACTGGATGATAAGGGTTAAACTGAGTTCAACACACAACTGTCTGAGTAAGTGACCATTTTTTGTGAATATTGCCAATTGGTTTCAAAGATTTAAATGATCTTAAATTCTCCAGTGCCTGTAGGCCAAGACAGATTTCAGAGTATTAGAAGCTGGGTGAACTCTAGTTCCCAGTGATTTATGAGGACTGAGTGATTGAGTGAAGGGCTTGATAAGAAGATATTCACTTGTAGGAACAGAACCAGATGAGGAGCAACTGAAAAGACCCAGGGCTGTGTGATCACCCCCAGGATCTAGGATCCCAGAGGGGGTCTGAAAGAAGCATTTCCAGCATTGTCACACAACCCTGCAAGAAACCAGCTCTAAGTTCCATATTAGATCTTTAGACTCACTTAACAGGGAAAAATATACAGTGTATTGTACATTTCTAAAAAAACAACAAATAGTCCTGCTCATTTGCAGGAAATGCAAACAAATTAGAACCTTGTACATTCCAGTCCACATCAGTGAACAACATATTGAACGTAAGGCCATAAAATGTTTATTATGCAGGGAACCAGCTGCAGCCAGCATTTCTGAAGGTTAATGGGAGTCGCTACTTCATTTATCTAGAGTTAGCCTGTAATGCTGGCTGCAATTCCAATCCCAAAAGCATGAGTTAAGGATTCAGGGGATGTCTAGACCCATCTTCACTTACCAAGGGTAACATCGTTCTTCTCTAACAGTGCCCCGTAGTTGGCCTTTATGTCCCTCACAATTCTTTCCAGTTTGCTGGCATACTGGGTGCAATCGAGGTCGAGGAGTACTTTGTCTGCCAGGGTCTTGGCCATCACTCCCCACAGCCGAGCCACTGCCTGGTGGTACTTGAAGCCTTTGTCCATTAGTCCGCTCACCAGGCCAAAGGTCTCGTAGGCAGAATGGTACAACGGGTAAGAGGAAATCTTGTAAGCCTGTCACACAGAAAGGGGACGGGCAATGTTTAGAAGAATATTATTCTACAGAAATATTGCAGGAACAAGAAATGGTTAATTCCACACTGAAAAGCAGAAAGAATAAATATGGAGCTTTGGCCATTGAGCCTTCTTCGGGTGTGAGGAGAGAGAGGAAAGTGGCGGGAATGTGGAGCCCAAGAGATCAGAAGACAGAGCAGGTGGAGGAAAGGGGAGAGTCTGGTCTACTGTGGGTTTAAGGATCATTTTGTTTTATGAGGGTTTAATTTTCTGGTGTTTATAAATGCACAAGCATTTCCTTATTAAACCTCTAAGAGCAAAACACAAAAAAAAGCCATGATAAAAGCAATCCGTTGTTGTAACTCTTAACAAAATCCAGTAACCGCACTTCCTCTGTGTAATCTTACCAGCAGGATGTTGGATGGTGCCTTGTACTGCACTGCCTGTATGTTGTTATATCTTCATTCTTGTGTAGGGCAATCCCAGACCTTCTAGTTTGACTGAGTATTATTTTATAGATGTATGTCTACCTTACTGTACCTGCAACATCGATCTTCGTATTTATACAGCTTGTCATGTAAATTTACTATATTGTAAGTCTCCCTGAAAAAAGGGAGTTAAGTT
The DNA here is from genome assembly GCF_040954835.1 of Lepisosteus oculatus. NCBI lineage: Eukaryota > Metazoa > Chordata > Actinopteri > Semionotiformes > Lepisosteidae > Lepisosteus > Lepisosteus oculatus. The sequence continues at coordinate 4,754,342 of NC_090703.1, forward strand.
CAGTTCAGAAAAATGACAAATCACATTTTAATTTATTTTTACCCACTCCTTCTCATAACTCATGAGGGACCATAAGCTGTCAGAGACATGCTAGAAGAAGCTCATATCTAATTCTTATAGACAGGACTGGGGTTCACACTGCCTTCTGTTGCACAAAGTCAATGCCCTACCGCCTGCAGAATGGCAAGCTGTCACATCATTCTTGCTGGTTCCTGCTTAACAGTTTGACTTTGTAACTCTGGACCCCAGCACTCCTTAAACAGTATCACCAAGTTTTAATTAATATAAAGCCCAAAAAACCCAGGTGGGATTCAAAAGTATCAATCACAGCACAGCTGCCTTGCCCTGGTGATGAATTAGGCACTAAGATACAAAAGACCTGTCCTTGATCCACCTTCAGAAGAAAAAAAGCTTTTCAAATTGGTGAAGAACCATGCTGATGTAATTATTCTGGACTCTATTGCAGTGGCATGACTCATGTAATGAACTAGCAAATACCATAGTGTTTACCAATATTAACTGAATATATTGAGGGTTACAAGCCAGAGAAAGCCATTCAGCTCTTCACGAAGCCTTTCCAGGAGGACTTTCAATTTTCAGCTCGGTAAGGAATTGTATTAATGTCACACTACCTTGAAACACCTTGATAATCAAAACAGAAGAGATTCTTGTCCCATAAAGGCCAAATAGCCAAATGACGATACACTGGCCAGATGAAGTACAAGAAATGTGAACCAGTGTGACCTCATAGGTAACTAGTATCCTGTTCAATGTTCTGGAAAACAGGAAATGGGTCCTTAAACCTGTGCACAGAGCAGGCATTTTTCACTTATCTCAAAATATCCCAGTGCACATTCAATCACAATTAACGTCATTATCCTCAGGCCACCCAGAGCAATCCAGTTTACAAAACCATCCAATCACACAGGATGAGATATATGCAAACTCTTTAACCTCACTTATAATTATGTTAACATTATGATTTGCAAAGCTAAAAATACGAGATCAACTGGAACACTTTAGGAAGTAAAATTAACAGATGCATCAATCAGAGCCACATCTCTTTTTTATTTTAATCTATTTCTGCAGATAAGCCTCATTAATATATTAATACATTAATCTATTTGCCCTGAAAACTGGTAATGATGTGTTTGAGATAAACGAGCCACTTTTATTCCTCTTGGGTGGACTTAACTGTCTGTGTCTTGCACAGCAACAGAGACATACTGTATAAGCAGCTATCATCAAACAGGATGCATTTAGTTATTTACTGTAAACAGAAAAGACATTCAATTTTCACTTTAATCAGGTTATAGAGTACAATGAAGTTGCTATAAACTCAAACCATTTAATCAACATGCCAAAATAACTGGGTACACGTTTTTCCTTTGAAAAACACATGGAATTCACAAAAAACTAAAAGAATTGATCTCAAAGGACATACTGTAAGGTCAATTTATACTACAGACTCTAAACACACAAAGAATCGTCTGAGGAACAAAAAATGATTCCCCAAATATCTTAATTGTAATAGAAACCACTCATTTTTTCTCACTCATTTTTTTCCAGAGTTACTTTTGCGTTCTATTTTGTCCACATCTTTAAATTCAACTACAGACCATTTAACTGAACACAAAGTAAATACCACAAATTAATGTTGCCTAAAATGACGACAGCTTACTAAATTTTATTACATTTTTAGCTCTCATTTATTCAAACTCTGAAAGGTTTGGGAATAAATTATTGTTAGTCTTCCTTGAACATAATGAAAAGGAAATGAATTGTGAGGATATTTTGGAAATTTAATGCACAGCAGTGCAAAAGAAAAAACAATGCAAAAACAGACATGAGTAACAAAAGATAATCAGTAACCCAAGATCACAAAACAACACAATAATGTCAAAGAAAACAAGCTGTGATGAAGAGTCCTATAATATCAAGGATTGATAGAAGGCAGTGACCCTTTAGTTTATCATAAGGCTGTTTCAACATCTTCACCCATGTGGCCAAGAGATCATCTCTCAAACCAATCTGGCTATACTGTAGCAAAATATCAATAAATACTTTTCTTTACAATCACATTATTGGGGGCTGTCTGCATTTTCTGAATGAGGCACAAGAGCAATTCCGAAAATATTTACCAACCAGTACTTTACCTTCCAACATGTTTTGTCGGTGAAAGTATATCATACAGTTTGAACTGTAAACAAAACGTTATTGCTCATTAAACAGGTACAGTATTATACTAAATGTAACGAATGAAATATAAAGAAGCTGAAGTAATTTGCATTATACAGTTCTGCAATGCTGTACTTTAAATGTAATTTGTGTTTTTTGTACTCCATGCTTTATTTACAGTATAACTTTTATAAATAACTACTGTATATAACCATACATAAACATTTACACATCACTCAGAAAGTCAACGTTTTAAACGACTGTGTAAAATTAAGCTACTACAAAAACTCTGATGTGATTATTGTGCTTTTAAAAAAAAATAATTGCTAGACATCAGACATCTACTGTAGATGTCTTGGGAGAATTTTTAATGGCAGTAGATTGTTTCTGTAAAAATATTTTGCCAGATAACAAAGAAGCCAGGGGAAAACGACTGTAAAAAGACTCAAAATAATTATATTATAATTATAAATATAAATACGTATATTTTAAGGAAATGGTAGCCTTGAAACAAATCCATCTCAAATTCTTGACAGGATGAAGGAGTCTTTTTGATACACCAATCGAAATCTTTCTGAATTACTTCAAAAGGAATGGTGACTCAGAGCAACTCAAAAGCACAATGCGGGTGTCCTTGACTTACTTCACTATTTTAACTCTTCCGTTATTGTATCGATTGACAGAGGAACAGCCTGAACATTCTGAGTCTTTTCATTTGCGTCTTTAGCGCTTTCGTTGGACACTTATGCTTTGTTTTCCTTGAATTAGGTACCAGAGAATCAAATCAATGCAATAAGAGGAAATCATGAATGAAAACCACAAAGGAAATGCGGCAGATGAAGAGAAGCCAGTCTGCAGTCTGACGTGAGCACATCACCTGTCCTTTATAAGGTGTATTGAAAACCAATACTTTTCATTATTTTTTAGGGCCTCAAGAAGGAAGTGGAAAATAGCTAATGACTAAATACTGGAAATGTCTGGAAGAGTGCTGGTTACCACAGTGATCTCGTGAAAAGCAATATCGCCTTACCAGAAAGACACACTGTGAATGAACACATAGTAAAAGCTGGAGACATGAACCTCTATCAGACTTAAATATAACCCGCAGCATTTCCTCACCACAGGCTCGGGGTCCGAATTTGGGACTCATCCGTGGTAGTGACACATGCATGCTTGCAGTGCTTCAGGAAAATAGACAACAACCAGATAAGAAAGGGTATATGAGAGGAGCCGTAGTTTGCTTAGTCGCTAGTAGCCTACTGCTGTCCTCTCCTTAAAAACTCCTGAAAACGGTAGCTGTGTGCAAAACCCAGCAGAAGCCAGGGTGACTTGGCCATAAAGGAATACTTTAATGCCTAATTATGAGCTTCATCGGTGTGCTGACAGTACCACGCAGCACACCCCAGGAACGTGATAATAGCTAATGACGGATGCCTTTAAAGTTACCAAGTGAGTGTTAAATTTAGAACCCAAGATCCTCCGTGGCAGCTTCTCCCCCTGATCCACCCACATCGTCAACTTTTAAGCACTTTACTTGATAAAACAGCTTTGATTGAAGATGTTTTATCCCATCTGGGGAATTCTTGATAACCAATAAAAAGCTCCCCGTGTACTTCTGAGTAAACTCTCACTGTGTTATTGATTGAGGTGACAAGGCCACTCCCAGAAGCTTTTTGCTCCAGATAAATAGTCATCAATCTTAGTCTGAATTTAATTGTAAAGTCTGAATCTTGAGCATCTGTAAAGAGAATACAGGCATGGAAGACAAAATACATCTTTCACTTCATTACTTCATTTGGGGGTGTTTTGTTTTGCTGTGTGTTCAGAATTAGAGTTTCTGAAGCAAATGCTTGAAGCAGTGCTAAAAGCTTGGAAAGTCTTCCTGGCGTTGTGCTGGAACATTGCAGGAACTGGTTACAGCTTGTTTTCTCTTCGTTCTCTTACTTCCATATCATTGCCTGTGCCATCTTGCAAACCCTGTCAGAGAGCTGCTCTGACCTGTCCTGGGACCCTAAATATGCTGCTCAGTTACACACTGTAAATAGCTATAAATCTTAGTTGCTTTAGATGAAAGTGCTGAAAGCTAAATAATGAATAATAATTAACAAATATGGGCAAGCAATACAAAACCAGAATACTAGTACAGTATATATAGTTAAATGACACAGAATTTAAATTGAAAGAATTTAAAGGATTGTTATATTGAGATTACTGTATACAGTGTAGCAGTAGGACCTCATTTAGAATATACTGTATAACTGTATATTGTACACTGTACTTTTGGTAACCACAATGTGAAAAAGATACTGCTGCTCTGAAATCAGTCCAGATGAACAACCAGGTAAATTCCTCAATTTAAAAAAAATGCCCTACACTGATGGGCTAAAAGAAGCCATCTTTGTAGTCTTGAACAGAGGAGTTCACAAGAGGATCTACTGTAACTCAAAAACATTCAGATCCCTAAAGTTATTGATAACGTCAGTGAAACCCCATGCAATTATTCAGAAACAATTAAAGGACACAGACGGAGGAGGAAGTGCATTTAAAACTGAGAACAGGAAGCATGCTGCTTTACACAAAGAATTGTGGGGGTAGGAAACAAGTTTCCCAAACATTTTGTTGAATACGACAGATGTCCTCAGATTCATCAGCTAATACGAAACAAACACTAAATGGGCCAAGAGACAGAATGTTTGCAAACTTTCTTATGCTTCTTGTTGGCCCTCACACTGCTTTGCTGTCAGTTGCGCTTCCTTTCCTGCCTCCTGGTGCTTCACCATTGCCCTTTGGAGACTTTTACACAATTCAGCCTCAGCAGATCAGCTGACGGCACGTGGAATGTTTTTGGAAACTTTATTCAATGTTTGTTGGTTTTCTGGCAGCCTTCTGTTCGAGCGTGTAACCCTCAGTAATTTGAGTGTGCGGAGGGTTAAATTATAGAAAACGTGAAGAAAACAATATCAAGATCTGTTTATCACAGTGCGTTTACACTGGAGTTTATTAAACCGTCACTCTGTTGACACATACTGTGTTACCAGGACCATTAGCAGATGCTGAAAAAAAAAACCCTATTTAAGGAGGCATACCTGGCTGTAGGTGTATCTGATATCTGTACATGGAATGCCCGCTATTTGGAGAAAAGCCGTGTAGTCACTTCCAGATCCAATTGAGTCAATCCTAAAAAAAGAAACAAAGCCATTGGAATAGATATACAGTTATGTTTCATATTGAGAAGTGTGAAAAATAATGTGTTTATGTATGGTTGTTTCCATTTGCGTACCTAAATACTCCACCAATTTGGAAATACTTTTTAAACACAAGGGAGCTTTTATTCAAAACACTTAGGTGCTAAACTAAATAGGAACCAATGGAGAGTTTGTTTCAAACGATGTAAAAAGGGTTTTTCTATATTAGAAATATATCAGTTAGTTAAGGTATCTATCCAGTACCCAGACACATCACAAGACAGCCACATCTGAACCTTTTCTTTGAAGATTACTAAGGATAGTTTGAGAGCTCTGTAAGACTGAGGAAACAGTACAGAAAACATACCCTTTGGACCTATTCTGTTTTTCACTGACACAAAGAAGGAAAATGCACAAATGAATAATCTTGTTCCAGAGGAGTCTGTCAGTGCACACATATTGTACAGATGTGACGAATGTGCGACAGACCTTTTCTTCAAACATACAGTACCTAAGTGTAATATCTAATATTTTCCTGTTAGGAACTGGGCTCTTATTTTTGGAAAATCTGGCTTATCCAACACCAACCAACCATTAATTAAGCTGGTTTTGCAGTATATAAATTGAAGCCTTAACGAAAATATGTTAAAAGCACAGCCTAAATGTGATTGTGATGGCAATATTACAAGCTTCAACTCTTCCTAGAAGTATAAATAAGCACAGGCAAGATAAATCCAACTAAGCCACAAGCCGTTCACAAGAGATTAACATTTATCTGAAGGAAAATGGTGCATTATAGTGTTAAAAACATTTTAAACACTTTTTGAACCACAGTACTTTAAAACTGACACTTTGCTTATTGCTTACGTTTTTGGAGTTTACCATCACGTTTTCCAGATGGTTCTGGCTTGAAAGGCACTGTTCAATTTCTCTAACAGTTTGAACATGTATAGGAACATATCTAGTGTCAAGCCCAAGAAAGTTATTTAGATCCTTATTGTCCCACAGTTAAACCGATTAATAGTACGTCTTAACTATTTAATTATCTAATTATGTTGTGTAATCTATTCTGTTGCCTCCGTTTTTTGTTATCCATTTCTGCTGCTCCTGGTGAACAGGCAGGGAGCTGAACTGATGTCCTTTGACCTTCATCTACAGTGTCCTCCCACAGCTCACGTGAATCCAAACATAGCGTTTCGTTCATGGTCACAGACTGCAGTGTGTGACGGTGTCAGGAATGGAGCTGGCCATGTCTGGAATTCAGGCTGCTCCTCCAGGGTGGGCAGGGTGGCCAGGTGTGGTTTAAACTGGAAACCGAGGCCGGTGACCACCGACACACAGACATTTCCTCCATGTTACAAAAAGCGGTTTGTTACTTTATGAAGGGAAAAGGCATTAGCTGGGGCTACAGCATGTTGAATAATTATCAGCAGCAGCAGCACCATCCTTCTCAGCCAAAAGTGTCCAGTTTGTATCAGTTTGTGCTGTGGGTTCTCCAATTACCAAGCATTCCTGATCTCAGGTTAATGTCTCACAATGTCTAATATGTCTAAAATATAATAATAATAATAATAATAATAACACCAAAAAAACGAATTCCTCTTTATAATCCAAAAACGAACTCCTCTTTTATTGGTTCTTATTTTATTTTATCAAAAGCATCAATGCAAATGTTAAAAAGAAGTGAAAAAGATTTCAAATTTCAGACTGTATCTGCAGATGCGTTTATATCAGACATTTCATCAAAGAACCACTGTGCACAGGAGTCTTACTGAACAATAAATAAATACATTGTAGCTGGAGTTCCTGGTTATATGATATCCTTACATTTTTCATTTGGGATTATATAAACCTATCTACGGTTTGCACTTCAAAACACCTCTACATGTTTTGGATGACTAGAACGACTCTCTGGTTTTCACACTGTCCAGATGGCCTACCTGATCGTGAATAATGAAAAAGTACCTGCCGCTTCCTGACATCAAGTGCTAACAATAATTTATTACCTATCATCAATTAGAATGGGTCTATGTGGTTCAAAGGCAACTTCAACATCCTCTGTGGTTTTTAGATTGCAATACAATAGTCCTCATTAATAATAATCCTTATTCTTGTCATGGACAATCAAATTTAAAGCTCCACAGGGGATGATAATTCTAACTCTTGCAGTGCTCATGGCTCTTTGAATCTCAGTTAATGCTGTCATGTTTTTTAGGTTGTGTGGTTAGTACTGATACATAACTTATAAGGCTTAAAAAAATGCTGTTTACACAATACCATCCAGGCCCTTAAACCCATCGGCAATACATCAGAGGATTACTAGTTGCTGTACGGTAAAGCAATCAAACAGACACCATTATCTTTGTTAAGCAGATGAAAACTGTGTCTCAATCTCAATTGGATCTCAGTGGGAATACTGCTGTGCACAATGCAATGTTACCTTTTGTGCAAATAATTCTTAAGCCCCTGACCATCACAGGGTGGGTGATGTAAGCCGTTAGTCTTTCATAAAAATAACCTGTTGTGTTTGAAGTTATTTTTCCTTTAAACTAAAATGTATGCTGTAAGTACTCACAGAGGATTACCAGCGTACTGCCAATAATATGCTGTGTACATACTTTCAAATGACAACAAATATGAAGCACTAGAAAGCACTTGCCTTTTTTTTTACATACATACAGTTTCTGTTACTTAGCAGAAATGCTCTTCACACAAAGAGAGAATTTTTCTCTTCACCCCTTCAAATCCAGGTGGGGTTAAAACACATCAATATCGATTCATCTGAACCAGGTACAGTGAAAGGGTGAATAATGTACAAATTAAATTTGGATAATGCCTGCCAAGATTTAATTGCTAGCTGGGCTTTGGTGTGCTGTTAGAATTTGGCAGCACATAAGCAGACAGGGGAGGCATGGAGGTCTGGCTGTTGGTGCTGCTGCTGCCTCATAGCTCTTGGGCTCTGGTTCAATTCTGGCTAGAGAAATGTCTATGTGGAGCCTGCATGTCCTTTCCAAATCCATGTGGGTTTTCTCCAGGAGTTTCTATTTCCTTCCATCTCCCAAAGAGATGCTGGCTGGTACCTTCAGCTCGCCCCTGTGTGCTTGTGTGCGTGCCCTGCTATGGACTGGCAACCTGTCCAGGGTGCAATCTAGCCTGGAGCCCTGTGCACCCGGGACGAGCTCCAGGTGGCCACAACCCTCACCTAACATACACAGCTCTGTGAAAATGGACGGGCGCATGCACAGTTCAGAGCTGCAGCAAGACTGAATTGCTGGGAACAAGAGATTAGCATAACCTGCGAGATAACAGTATGGGAGAAGACGATAAAGAAGAAAAACATTGTTCTGCAGCAGCAAGAACAAACCTTCCAGGAGGAACACTCTCTGCTGAGTGCCATCCCCCACTCCCACTAGCATCTCTCAGTGTCTCATAATTGCAAAGCCCTATTTACTTTCATGATTCCAGAACAATTAAAACCTTAGACTGCTGCTAATGAGAGCAGAACTAACAGATACATACTGAGGGAGTGCTGGATCATAATGAGATGGGCTATTTGCCAGCCATGTATCGAACACTGTCTTCCGGCCTCGTGCCACCTCTTCTGGGTTTGGATTTTCTACCTGAGGCAAATAAACATAAATTAATACCGTCACATATAATGGAAGAAAAAAAAAGGACTGAAACATGAAATCAGTCAACATCGCCTGGCCTTCAGTGCACTGCAGGGCTTTTAAGTGAAGTGGTGAGCTACAAGTATTGTGTGTTTGTAGATTGGATACGGACAGTTCCCAAATCTCCAAACTAAAATATAGCAGAGCATGCAATTTACCTTCTTTGCAGACTCGCACAGCAGCTTGTAGAGGTTCGGGGTAGCTGCTGCAATCAATGTTGCATTTCCTTGAGGATTTTGTGAAGAAAAAAAAAAAGAAAACTTGATTGAACTATTAGAAAGCTGTGACTCAGGATAACCTTTCCAAATCACAATCTTTTCAAAAACAGGCACTCTCATTAGCAAATCAGTTACCTTCAACCGCAATGTCAACATTTAAGTAAGCTACAGCTCGATTTCCGAGAGTTTTGATAAGTTCCTGAAAAGAAAAGAGAAAAGATATATTAAGAAGAGCTGTAGAGAATATAGCAATAAGCTGCTAACAAGCTGATATACTCACGTGCCTCTGCTTGCATCACTTCTCTGTGAAATCTTGTTTTTATAAAAATGCAGTATTAATTATATGCCCTGTTCAAGAAACATTGTAGCACACTTGTAAATACACATTAAGGCCAATCCCATACTAGAGTACAGTGGTTCAGATCAGGCCAGACCTCACTCTGGTTACTATAGCACGACTTGGATTGAGAGAACACGCCTCTGCCCCTGCCTGGAACACCAGCTGATTTCCACCAGCTGCGTCCTACAGGAGGGGCCTGAACCCCCAGCCCAGTGCGAGCCCTCAGTCTCACGCAGAGAGCTACGCCATCCCAATGCAAACCGCCGATGTAAAAAAGCAAAGCAGAGCGAGGCGACCTAGTAAAGCGGGAGGTTAGGTGGGGTTAGATTTGAAGACGCCAGTGGCCACAGAGTCTCTAGTAGACGGGTGCGGTGAGACACACGGACTTGGTGCCTCACATGTCTGACAGCGTAGTGTGGAGCCAGGTCTTCAGAATCTTTTCTAGGACTAGATCTTTTTTATTGCATTCTTTAATAGTGGTTCTTGGTACATTTGATAAAATATACAGTACAATTTAGAATGGATAAAACGTTACAGGACGAAGCCATTAATCCTATATATAGTCATTTGGAACATTAGGAAGTCTATTAACAATATGTAAGCTGCCATTAGAAGCTAGCGAGCTGACAATAAGGCGAGTCCATCATTTCTTTAGCAGCTGGCAAAGGGCTGACACTGCTTGAGGCTTATACTATTATAGTCTAGACATTACACACTAATTGTTACTATGGTTTATTGATATGAGTCATGCATAAAGACTTGAAACTCAATGTCGGAATGAAGCCCACTGGGTGAGGCCTTATTTGTGAAAGAAAAGCAGGAATTTGAAAGCTGAAAATGAAAGACACCGCATCAAAGACAAAATTTGTCGATCCTCATATTGTACATTACAATAGTGCTGTCTGGAACTTTTTGCATGATATGGTCAAATGTGAGAATGGTGTGCATTAGCTTGTTTCGCTAAAAATTCATGAAAAGTACATATAACAATGGACACATCATTTGTCAGTATTATTTTTAATTGTAACTGAACGAGCCGTGTGAGTCAATGAGATCGAGCAGTGATACAGAAGTTGAGTTCCTGAACTATCTGTACAGTATATGTACAGTTCTCATCGCTGGTTATTATACGTTCACCTTAGACCTCTTTTATCACACCAGAGTTGTCATGAGACACTACCACCTTTTTCTTCAGAAGTTTGCACCTTGTTCATACTGTACCTAACGTACAGGGTGTTGCCCACTGAGCTCACAAGAGTAAGACAGGTGGAAAGCAGCTACAAGCCAAGTCTCCAAAACAGTGGGCTATGCAGGTTGGCCAGTCTTCTCCGACACCACATTTGCATGCCAGACATACTTCACATTATTTTTAAGGCACTTTCAAACGGACAAGGTTCTACAGCTCCCATGTTAAAAAGCTGATAAGAAAGCACAGTGTCCCTTGTGCGCTCTTCACATTCAATCAGCGATTTTTTCTTTGACCTAGTTTTCTCTAGCAGCAGAAAGTTGATGTTTTTTTGCCTCACAGTCAAGCTTACATTCAAAAGATTTGTTTGATATATGCAGAGAAATAAATGTGGGTTTTTGTCCATCCATTTTCTAAGTTCTTAATCCAATTCAGGGTATCACCTCTATAGCCCTCTCTTGACAAGCAGTGGGTGCAAGGCAAGGTAGATCCTGGATGGGAAACCATTAAATCTGTGGAATACCTTCAGAATAAAAAGGAGCCAAAACATTACAGAACTCTTCCAAGCGGCAGTGGTAGGCAAAACCTGCAACACTTAATGCAAACAACAACCAGTGCTCTCCTGACCTCAACCCATTCAGTCGACCCAATCAGACCATGTTCTTCGGCTCCCCAGTTGCAGAACATGATGGATCGCCGAGGTCTCCAACCTGAAACCAAAAACCAAATAATTGGCTGTTCGATTAAGTATTTAGGACAGAGGCCTGAAACAAAGGAAGAGCATTCAGCACTTCACTTCTGATGGTGTTGCAGGTTTCAACAAGAGACGTTTTGAAAAAGGCAATAAAAAGAAGAGGCAAATGTTCCCACTCATCTTTGAGAGTAGGAAACTGCTCAGAACTGAAATTCATACATTATTTCATCCGGCTGTACCTGAACCTTTTGAAGTCCCGGTGTACAGATGGAATATTAACAGATGTACCTCCACACACACGACAGAGGTACGAATTCACATTCACTGTGTGCTGGCTCTGCATACACCTGCTGCTGCACCTTCAGTGATCTTTCCCTCAGCTGTGTACACAGGGTCCAGCACTGCTGGGGTAGGACCTGGAAAGGACTGAAGCCCCACCAGGAGGGGTGACATGCTCAGTTATCCACTTAACACAATGGACACTGGGGTGGAGCAGTAGCACTGTGGCTAAGGATATGCGCTTGTGGCTGGAAGGTTGCCGGTTCAAATCCCACGGCCGGCAGAGGAATCCTACTCCGATGGGCCCCTGAGCAAGGCCCTTAACCCCAGCTACTCCAGGGGTGCCATATAAATGGCTGACCCTGTGCTCTGACCCCAAGCTTCTCTCTCCCTGCCTGTGTGTCTCATGGAGAGCAAGTTGGGGTACATGAAAAGACAAATCCTAATGCAAGAAATTGTATATGGCTAATAAAGTGATCTTATCTTATATGCCCAGGGCTTATACAAAGGTCAGAGCATGTAGCTGAGAACACAAATAGACAACGAGCCCTCATTTCACACCAGAACAGACTGTCCTTATATCGCTAGCATTAGTTTAATGAGAAAGTTAAAGTTAAGCTACATATTTTAAAAACACAGAAATCTATTTTCCAATCACCATGTTTGCAATGGGTGCCTATTTTTAAAAATGTATTTTGACATGACTCAAAAAAGGGTTTCAACGAATGACAGCGATTTTTAACTGAGCCTCTAAAATCACGGACAGTATCAACACAACTAATTTGATTAACTGTGAAAAATATTCAACGACTAAGTTATTTACAAGATTTTTAGTAACCTTTCCCACCATGTTTTTTTTAATATTGCACAGGAAAGCAATTTATTTTTATTTCAGTCTTTGTTAGCAGCAGTATTTTGTATATTTTCACCAGTCCAGAGATACATTAATACTCATAAAAAATAAAATATTTTTTTTCCATATCACAGCGAAGGTGAAGGCGTGTCTTTGAAATATTTTGTTACACAGTTGTCAATGATTTTCTCTGAGCTGTGCTAGTTTAAGCAAAGGGACAGTTTTTAACTGCAAGATCAGGAAAACAAGGGTAAAATAACAGTGCAACACATTAGGCTGAGCTTCTTATGTAATTTTAATCATACATCTCCAATATCCTTCAGAATGCATCTAAAAATTCATCCCAGACATTTTAAACCAAGGTTTATTTTATAATGGGTATCGTTTCTCAGGAAGGATGTTCAAAACATTAAAATAGGTAAATGTCTGTTTTATTCAGAGTAAAATGTAAAGTATACAGTTTTTTGGTTACTGAAGATAAATTTAAATAATTCATATAAAAATCCACTGGCAATAAAATGGGAAGCTTAATCTGGTACACTGAATTAATTCAAATGCTTGTTATTAGGCAAAAGTCACATTTTTTACTTTGAAATTTTTGACTCTTTTTGATTTTTGTGGTCATTAAAAATCCCAGGGCATTTCTTGAAAAGAGTAGGGGTGTTACCCCAGCATCCTCTTGAACTTTCCTATTGGCCCTTACCAATCATGGCCTAATAATCCCTATCTATGCTTTGGCTTCATCACTCTGCTCTCCTCCCCACTGATAGCTGATGTGTGGGGAGAGTTCTGGCGCATTATGGCTGCCGTCGCATCATCCAGGTTGGGCTGCACACTGGTGGTGATGGAGGGGATCCCCATTACCTGTAAAGCGCTTTGAGTGGAGTGTGCAGAAAAAGCGCTATATAAGTGTAAGCAATTATTATTATAAAATATAACTGAGATACTGATTGTAAACATTTTTTTTCTCTGTATGCTTTTTTGGTATAGGTATTATTTAAATTAAAAAATAAGTATTTTTTTAACCACCAGAAAAGACACTGACCCATTTGATTTAATGAGTCACTGTAACTTCTCTTAATTACACTTGGCTTTATTTGAAACTCCACAATCATTGTAAATTAGCATAATGGATATTTCAATTTGCAGCTGTCTGGCAATACCCAGAAACTCAGTATCTATTGTCAGATCATTTCATTATACACCTGCATTATTCAGATGCTAAAAAACACATCTTTCTTTATATTCATTTTAAAACTAGCTATGTGTGAAGCAAAATTAGATTTGCCATTATTTGCTAAAGAGCATGATCTCAAACTGCACTGGAACAATTGCATACAGTATATTTCCCCACCAGAGGAACCATGCAATTTCAGTAAGTTCAAGAAAGAAACAAGACTGTGTCTAATGAAGCTACAGAAGCAGTATCATTGTACATTATATAAATCCATTAAGAGATGGTATTTTTTCAAAGGTCAAACTTTTATTGCAAGACACTCTTACTAGAGCTTAAATTAAGAAAAAAATAAATTAAACCATAATGCAGTTAAACAATCAGGCTGTGAGTCAGTTTAATATCCTGTGAGAGGGAATGCTTTCTCCCTACTCTCCACAGCCCACAGCACAACTGCCAAGAGATTCTCTACTTTTTCTGCTGCACATAAAGGTTTTAAACACAGGAAAATACCTCAGCACCTTTGGAAGGGCAAACAAAGACATTAGCAAACGGAAATGAAGCAAATCTTCATGGAAATAAACGGACAACCCATGATTTCCAAATACTTGTGAGACATGTAGTGATTCAATGGTTTGAATTTCCTTAGATAATTAGTAATTCGATCAGTAAATTCACAAAGCAATTCTATTGCTGCTAGGAATCAATGAAACAGAACAATTGGCAACGTTCACACATGGATTCAAAGAATACAGGATTTTACCACAATCATAAAAAAGGCCAATTCACCCGAGACAAAATAATACTGTATGCTGCCTATAAAACTGAAATGTTAGTCAACCTTGTAAAAACCGTCCTCAAAACAATCAGGAATCACAAACGTGAAGAGCACTGTCATGAAGTAACACATTTTCAGACACGTGCCGGGCTGGAGTCATAGCTGAGCTCTCGAGTGTTCGGACGCTCTGCGCTCACAGGGGTTAACACGCTGGGCCCGGAGACGCTTCCTAACGGCTGGACGGAGGGACAGCCGGGTCCAGGGTGACGCTGGTGCAGCGGGTGTGTGCTTGGCGCTGGGCTGGGGGGCCCGGGGAGAAGGTAGAGCTCTGCTCAGCACTCCGTGGCGAGGTCCCAGGACCTGGGGGCCAGCAGCCGGCTGGGACGTGGCTGGCGAGACTCTCAGAAAGTCCGTTCTCCAATACTTCCCATCTGTTCCCACTGAGAATGCCTTGATATGAAGTTCCGTCTGCTCAAGTCCCGCTGTTTAATTTTGGAGGTCGGGCTAAAACATAGAGGGCATCTTGTTGCAAAACTTCTCTGGTTTTCGATGCCGTCTTGGGCAGAATCTGGTGTGACGTCCAAGAGAAAATCTGTCTGATGACCTGTCCATCGAGCCTGCGGGTCTCTGGGTGCGAAGTGAGTGCTGGGCTGGGCCGAATCTCATCGGTGCAGGACACAGAAGGTGTGAGAACAAGCAGGGCATGCAGGCTCACCGAGGTGAGGTGCCGTAGGTGAGTCAGGCTGCAAACTCCTGCCCTGAATTTGCATACCATGGAGGGGCTCCACTCCACTCCAATCCACTTGCCCAATCCGAGTGTCGTCAGCTGGTTTTCAGACCTCAGGCTCCAGCTTCAACCTGGACATTTTAGAATACCTCCCGTCTAAGATAAATTAAAGTGGAGGAAGTATATCTAAAGATGAACGGATCTGTTTACTCGATCTGCAGAACGGGAGAACTTCAGTAAGTCCACGGTCTCACCAACAATTCTCAGAATTCGAAAGCAGATGCAGCCGCCTAAGAACTGTACACCTTTTTTGCGTCACATAAGGCCACTCATTTAACAAAAGGCTATTCATTCTAAGAGTTGTTTTTACTTTTCATGATCGTTACTCAAGAACCCAGTCAAGCGCATTCCGTTTCCTCCATCACCATCTCACCTGCCTTTCTCTGTTTATCATCTGCTCCCTGTTAGTAAGTTTCCTCATGATTGTTAAGTGTGCTAGGCTTCTGTAAGTCCAATTTAAATGTTCGGGAGACATGAGACATCACAGGAGACATCAACAGAATGGAGCAGACATCAACAAATGAAATATTTTGCTTCAGTGAATGGATCTACACAGCCCGATCCTTTCAGCTCTGTTGTAGAGTGCGCTGAAGGAACATGGAACAACAATCGTACAACACCACAACCTCAGCGCTCCAGCCATTCCCTCCACCCCTACCTTCTTTCAGGAGCTTCCCAAAAGCCCTGGCGAGCTCCATCATGGCCGAGGTGCCGCTGGAAGGGTCAACAGCCCCAAAAACCCAAGCGTCACGATGGTTTCCAATGAGGACATAACGATCTGCCAACACAGACAACCGCAATACTAAGTACTCTTTCAGAGCTTTCATTTGGCTCCTCCCCTCTCATCAGCTCTGTCTTCCCATCCCACTGCTGTGGACTGTGGTTAAATCATACACAGATACATGTTTTATGAAATAATGTGATGCTCCAGTACAACAGTAGCTAATGATGTACACGCCCCCTAGTGAACACTTTTCCTTCCAGTGAAGGAAGCTTATCCTGATGTGTATTTTCAGAAAATAACATTTGATATTTAGATTCTGACTAAATACAAATATTTTTTTTTATATTTTTAGATGTTTTGAATATTGCAGCTGTGTGTCCTGTGTATAGTTAAAACTTTCTTGAATCAACACCAGAAGCACACTCACCTGGTTCGTACTGTCCACGGATATACCCAATCACATTCTTGGTTATTCTTTTTTCACTGTATGTCTGTACATACAGCTTCATTTTACTGAAAAACAGAAGTTTCTGTGATGAGTTTCTCTTTTTTAGGATGCGGTGCTTCTTACATAGCCTCTGATGTCTCAGCCCTGTGCTTTCAAAACAAAACAGAAAAGCCTGTACCTAGCAGAAATATATCCCTACAACAAATTCAGCACACTCAGGTTGTCCAATAGCTCAAGATGTCAATTATTTAGCAGAAGTGGAACCTCCCAGACAATCAAAGTTAACCTTGAAAAGGAAACTTTTTTCACTCACACAAGTACTCCTTCATGGCTGACTGCACTGAGCCTGATGGAGAGATCAGCCATGTCAGAATCCCAGAGTGTCCGTGGTCAGCGGGCGGACTCTGCAAACTGCAGAGCAGTCCGTGATCGCTGGTGCTAAATTATTGACAGCTGCCAATTGAGAAAGAGATGGGGCTTGCTATGATGGATTTTGTTTCCAGTTGTGTCAAGACATCTGCATTAACATTCAGGTTATTCATAATTCCTCTCTTCAGAGCTCATCAAGCTCTCCAATAGAGTGTGACGCCTGGGTATAGGTCAGCAATGCACAGGAGACATCAGCAGAATGAAATATCTGCTTCACTTATAAGGTCAGTGAGTGGATCTGTGAGGAGCCTCACCAAACTCTCTCATTTACATCCCAAGGTTGAGGACTTAAAATTAAGCTGCTGCAGCCAAGTGGCCCACCCGAGGAGCAGTTATGATTGTTAAGATTGTTCTTAAGATGCTATTTTGTCTCAGATTACTCCGGACAGCTGCTTGATCAGACAGGAACTTGAAAACCTGCAATCTGGACTGCAGTGCAAAAATACAGGATTGAAACAGAAAAGAATTTGAGGAATTGAAAAAGACGCAGCGGATATTCCAGCCCAACCCCAATCCTCCCTCCTTTCTCTGCCAGACACGTTGCTGTACTTACACACCACGGAGTTCAACTACAAGTGGGTTGTCACTTTACTGTACTACAACAAAGAGAGGAACACTTCACTAAGATCGGTTAACTTTATCTGCTCCGTTTTCAAAAATTAAAGCCGATTCCATTTCAGTACTTCACCTATTTTTTTATTCATAATTCATAAAAAGTTCAAATGCAGCGAAGATATTTAAAGCAAATACACAATAGACACTCTTTTCCCCCCACACATGCCTGACATGGCCTGCACATTTCAAGAACTGTACTGAACCACCCAGAGTAGGCTGCTGTTTCCGATACCTCATGAGGATTGAGCACTGCCACCAGTACTCTAAGTCCTGCTGTACAGTACCTCTCTCAGCTAAGGAAACCATATAATGAAGATCTTTCTATAACTCCTAATGCTCTTGTCCCCTTGGTCTTAATTTACTGCAGGTTCCACGTGGAGATGTTACTTAATTTTCTATACACAACCATCGAAAAAAGTTGCTTGAAGAAACGAGGTTACGTGTACCAAACCGAATTCAGGGCTTACAACCAATTCTGTCCCCTTTGATGTAGTTATATACAGAAAACAATTCAGAACTCTGTTTTTGTATATTCAGAGATATGTGTTTGTGTATGTTGTTTTTTTTCAAACACCTTGTAGTCAGTCTGAACTTTAAATATACCTGTTGGTGGAATAACATTTACATGCGCCTGGCCTGAATCTGCTGTCTTTCTTCTCTAGTAAAGAACAGAGGTGCAATCACTGGGATCCCTTCTTTGGAGGGGTCAAATGTCAGAAGATATTCCTTTCTTTCTTCTCCACAATCTCTATAGATACATTATTATTTATTTACATTGGTAATTGGTAAATACATACATTTTCTGCTATGGCTATATGAAGTAAAGCACACTTGCAAAAGCGAAATAGATACAAGCAAAAAAGTATGCCTGAAAATGGACACAGGAGTCTAGTTAGCGAGATCAGGTGACAATTTGTCAAGCAAACAAAAGGAATGCTAAAGCCCCAGCCTCAGGATTGTTAAAGACAGCACGGATTACATGGGATACAAACTTAGAAACAGACTCATACTTTATTAAAAATAAACATCACACCTCATAATGTTGAATATTAAATCAACAGGAGATTTGTTTTTTATAATACATTGTTATAACGATCTGCAAAGTAGGTAACTATTCATCCTAGAAGTTTAATAGTAAACCATTCCACCCATTTCCTATACCAGAGACAATGCTGAAGATGCTAGAAAGGCTCATAGGCAAGAAATGTAGAAACAAGTGTCAGATCTCCTGACCACAAGAATCACACCAAAGTAGTTACTGCCTCTGGCTGGTGACCTTTAGTTAATATGCCACAGATTTATCCTAATGCAGTTTCACATACTGTTCCCTTGGGTCCTGATCTGCTCTAAGTGCAGATATTTTTCTCCAGAAAGGTAAAAACAACATACCGTATTCCTTTAATCAAACCCCAACAGCAAGAATCATAATTCTAATACCAATTAATCCTCAAGACAGGATGGTCAAGACTGAAAAGTGTGCTTCCAGGGTACATTTTAGCTGCAGCCTCTGACTCAGGCCTACAGGGCCCAGGGGGACAATTAAGTAGAAATGGTAACTTTGCATATTTGAAAGTTTTATGTGTACAGCTAACTCAGATTGATCATAGCCTGCCAGACACCTGGAGACATTTGTCTTCATCTGCATCCTTCTCTGATTAGAACATTTCCTTCTAAACCCCCAGTGATTAATCACTGAGCTCTTCCCCAGGGAGTAGAATCAACACGTCAGAATATGGCTCCCGCTTGATTTCAGAATGACTGCGAGCTGCTCATCAAGGAGATTCACCTCTCACTCCAGTAGTGTTTTATTTTTTTCAAGAAATATAATCAAGCAAGCAGCTTCATTTCTGATATGAAAGCTGAAGAGATACCGGGATTTTTTAAGCTTACAACTAGCTGAGCAGCATGAGAGACATGCACTGGGACTGTCAGTGCCACTGTGGAGATAAATGCATCATTGAGAGCCTTCACTGCTCAAACCCAGACTGAACAGAAACAGGCCATTAGATACAGTAGATGATCTTGGTCTGTCCTCCTTGAACACAAGGACGTGATCTCTAGACAGTGGTGTTAAATTTAAGCCCTACAGCCGATAAGCACATAATGAATTTTGCAGTGTGCTATAAAGAACAATCTCCTCACACTTCCACAACGCAAACAATGCATACTGACTGTACACACACCGGACATACCACATGTGCATACAGTAAGTTCGTGAAACTGGTCCTCAAAGAAATCTGCATTCTGATCTCTCTTCGTCACTTTTTTTACTTTTTTGCTAAAATTACGCAAGCTCCATAAGTAAGGACAGGAAAGGCTTAGGTACAGTATATCCAGGAAATCAAATGATGAAAAAAGCATTTTATTACCGACTATAATTGCCTGACAAAGAAAATAACCTATTGATAAAATCATTAATAAAATGATTAAAAAAATAAAATTTAAATAAAAGGAAAAATGTTATGGTCCTTGATGTAGGGAAGAAATTACAGGACATTTCCAGTACTACCTGTTACAGTACATACCAAATGAGGCAAATCGCAATTATAATTACTTGAAACTATGATTTCCTCACTTTCTTTTAGTACACAATTTCGGATCCTACACCTCTTATGTAAACACATACACTAGCTGCACCATGGCATACAAGATAATCTAAATGTCTTTTTTTGTTCCTTCTTTTCTTTGGGTTTTGGAAAGATGAGTCAGAGAAAGTCTGGGATGTCACTGCTCAGGGCTCTGCTAGTGAAATAGATTGAAGGCGGTGTTCACAACAGTATGGCAAGGTGCTTAATCAGATGTGTGCTTTGCCCCTGAAAGAGTCCTTCTTTGCAGCTAACTGATTAAACCACATGCAATTACTGGCTACAGGAAAATGCGCTACCCTTCTTGTAAGAGATTACATTCATTTCAGTCTAAGATTATGTATCTGTAGTTTACCCTTTCTTTTTCAAATTGGTCTATGAATGCAGTGCAGTGCGTTTCTCTTTGATTTTCAAGGTTTGCATGGCTTTTAAGAGAGATAACAATAATAATAATAATAATAATAATAATAATAATAATAATAATAATAATAATAATAATAATATAAGCAGCATCCTTCCTAGCAAGAAAACACATGATCCCAGAGCTTAACACACAGTACAGCGGGTACAGTTTATTTTCAGGCGGTCAGATTGTCAGTTCATATCAGCCCACACTGTTGGTTAGCTGAGGCACTGGGCAGAGCACCCCACTCTTGAGAACTGTGCCATGGGTTCTTTACTGACCGAGCAGTCCTGACCTCAGTTTAATGTCTCATCTGCAGGACAGCATTTCCACTGTTCCTACTCTGGGCATTGGTTTGGAAAGTCTGGCCACCCATCGTGTAATGGTCCACAGACACGAGTGAAAGCAAAAACCTGCTTTTCCTTGTGGCCACAGTTCCCGGAGCTGATTAATTGCTTTGAGCTACTTACAGCAGCAGTGTTGCTTGATCCAAACCTCACGTGAGGGAAGAAGACTGCTGAGTGGGACTGTGCTCTTGAGATTACAGAGAGGAGCCATCTACAGACTACGGCTCTCACTGACTCATCTGGTTCTTGCTCCTGACATTACCCGCTGAGGTCAATGGTAGCCAATGACTTTTCACTGAAAGACACAACACTTTGTCCGTCCCCAGGTGAAAGATATAAAGCACAATCT
The DNA here is from genome assembly GCF_040954835.1 of Lepisosteus oculatus. Lineage (NCBI taxonomy): Eukaryota > Metazoa > Chordata > Actinopteri > Semionotiformes > Lepisosteidae > Lepisosteus > Lepisosteus oculatus. The sequence goes on from NC_090703.1 coordinate 4,775,585, forward strand.
AAGATTATATGAAAAGTAAAAAGCAGCTAAACCCCCGGTATAATTACAATTTCATTAGCCACAAATGCCTTTTGGATTTAAAGAACAAAATCAAGCATTAGACAAGAAAAGGTTTCTATTTTTGATCATTTCCTTTGCTGTGCGCTGTTGAAACACAGGCTATTCATTTACATGTTCTCATAAACACGGCATATAAAATTCCACATTAATCCTTTTTTCTCCAGTTAAGAAAATGTGGCAATTTCACAACTGCATTATCTGCCCACTCTATTCAAATGAAACTAAATATGTGGGTGTTCTGTTTTTCCTTTTTATACTGAAGTATTTATGGAAGGTATAGTAAAAACAAAATTCCATGTAAACCTAAATTAGAATAGACTCAAAATCAGATTAAAATTATAGTTATATACAGGCTTTTAAAAAGACATTGCATTTACACAGAGATAATTGAAATACGGTACTTGGTAAATTGCTGCATTTCTAAAATTAGCAGTGCTTGGAGTGTTTGAGGGGTTGATGTAAGCTTCCAATGACAGGCCCACACACTCAATCATGCTTCTGAAGAGAGAGGTGGCAAATGATGGCAAGGGCATCAGGATCATAGAAATACAGGATCTGAACGGGATTTGTACATATTATATCTTTCATGGCAGAAGACAGCATCAGGCGTTCAGCCAGGTACTCTTCAGCTCCCTTTCTAGGCCCGAAACCAGACAATAACCTGGCCCTTTCACTGATTATTCCTAGTTGTCAATCTGTTACACAGCGGCACTAGACACTGCGTTTCTGAGATATTGAAGACCCGTAATCAATCACATTCATGCATCCTGATGTGGACACTTCATTCACTAAATCCATTCCATTTATTTAGTTCATTTAATTCATCCAGTAATACTATCCTATAAATATCAATAAAACAACAAAGATTTTCAAAGTAAAGTTTAATGCCATTTGTATTTTTAGGAAACTCGACTGTAACAAGACATTCAAGCCAAATGTTTTCCTCCCACAACATTCTAATGTTCCCAGCTGAGAATAAAAATGTGTTTTTTTATTCAGGCCCAGGCCTAAAAATGCAGTTTATTTATGAGTTAGCAAGACAGGGTCACCCTGATCCACTTTAAAAATAAATAAATAAATAAATAAATCACATATAGGTAGATAGGTGCTTAATATGCAAGAACAGCAGGATGAGCGATCGTTGTGAAATTTTACAGTTGTTAAGAAAATTCAAAGGCATTGGTGAGAAAGGGACACAACTTCCTTAAAAGAAGGCTGGACGGCTGCTGATAAAAACTAAGAAGTGCCCTGACCTTTCTGGAAATGTTAACGCTGCACTCTGGTGATGTTTTGACAATAGCAATGAGGATACAGTGATGCACAGGGTGTGTGCCCTGTGTGTGGTTTCCATGGGTACACAAACACACCACAATTCACACTAGGCACTCAATACAAAAGCCAAAATGACACTAGCTGCTAGTGTTTCTCTGATTTCTCTTGGTTTCATTTGTCAGATAAGACTCTTACATGACAAATAAAACACAAAACAATCAAGTCTGTGTCCCGCGTCTCGTGGGACATCATCATTGTCAAAGACATCCATCGACTTATAAACCATTAGCTGAATACCCTCTGAATCACTCCAAACAACCAGGATAGACTTATGGGAATACAGTGGATTGATTGAGGCACAGGAGAATGTGATTATTATATTGTGTGTTATGACATAAACTTTAAAGCTCTAAAGGTTGAGCCTGAAATCAGGGTTTATTAATTTAGAAGAGCAGACTACGAAGGAATGAGTCAGGACTTGAAGGTAGTGGACTGTGAACACAAAGGACACAGGGTCAATAGAGAAAGGATGAGCTGGTCATACTTAAAAACAAAATGTCAAAGAAAAGCGCAAACAAATTCGGTCCTCAACCAAATGAGGTCTTAAAGAATATGATTAAATGAAGAACTGAAAAAAAAATGAGATAGAGCTGGACAGACTGGAGAATTAGATTCACCTACAGTAAAAGAGTGCTGTATACCAATCTACAGATGCAGCTGGAAAAGGTTATTGCCAAGAGAGAGACAGAAGAGATTATTCCATCAGAGACAAAAATAACAAAAAAAGCCTATTTTTCATTTAATGCAAACATCATACACAATAATAAAGCGTCGCTAATAGAAGATGAAAAAAACTGTCAGTAGGCTGAATAATATCTCATAAATGTTTAGTGTTTTACAGTTCCATACCCCATGTTACCCATCAGTATTGGGTAATTTTAGCATAATTGACACGGAGGTTCTGAAGAACTATGGCAACTGAAAAGTAATAAATAGCAAGGGCCATATACTGTAGCTGTGTCCCAGCCGCCGCACTTAAGCAAATGAGTGCTGTTATTCATAGACACCTAACGGAGAGATTTCAGCTCTCACTGAGGATGGGAGCTTTACCGAGAGACTGGACAATTGCAAATGTAACACCAATTTAGAAAAAGGAGGAAAAACTGAAAAGGGAACCAAGGACCTATAGACCAGTTTTACTTATGTTACTAATTAAGTTATGGACGTTACAGCCAACCCAAAAGAATATTTACAAAAACGGCATTTTAAGATGCAGCCAACGTGGACATAGGAAGGAAAGGTCTGGTTTTGCTAGTACTGTACATTAGAATTCTTCAAAGCAGCAACAAGGATATTTGATTAAAAAAATTAAAGCATATGACATGATTTATTAAGATTTCCAGAAAGCTTTTGATAAGGTTCCTTGCGATAAAAGGTCCCTTGAAAAAGGTTAGTATTTAAATGAAAAGCCGTAGCAATCCAAGGTAATACATTCACATCGATTGAGAAGTGGTTATCAAAGAAGAATCAGTGAGTCATCTCAAGTCACACAGCCTCTAACGGAGCCAATATAAGCAGTGGTGTGTCACACAAATCCATCTTAGAAGAGACTTCACTATCCTGTTCTTGTTCTGTATTCATTTTGGAATCTGGTATACAGCAAGCTAATTAAAATTATGGAGGATATAAAATAGGGGCTGTGGCAATCATAAAAAAGAAGCAGGACACTTGTAAAAAGACAGAAAACATATAATATAATTGGTACAAACTGTATTACACAGGAAGTAAAATCCCAAATTAGTTTTAGTGAAAAAATTCAAATAGTTGCAGAGTAGAAAATGCATAAACTGCACAAAATTGAGATTATTTTAATGGTTAAATGTGCCAATAAAGTCTTGACATTTAAACGTCCAATGAAAGGTATTTACATGTAGTTCAGAAGATGCTTTACATTGAAAATGCAACAACTGAGATAGTGAGCATCTATAAAGGCTCTCCAATCAGCAAAATCTGAATGTCAGAGGTGCAACATACTGTAAACACCAGCAAGCATAAGAATGCACAGGGGGTCCCAAGCCAAGGTCTGACTGCAACAGAGAATAGAGAAAGCGGAGGAGGCAGGCAGGAGACTCACCTTTAATCCATCATATTTCTTTCCCTACAATGCACATGGCTAGAAACCTTCTTCTTTAATAGCCCTTTAAAATGCATTTCAAACATGTTCTCATACACTAAAGGGTTAGGAAGGCTTAATCACCCCTCGGTATAAAAAGAAACACTTCTCTCGCTTGACAACCTGTCCTTATCCTCCACACACGCAATCTGGAATATACAGTATCTGTGTATTTGAATAATCCCTCCAATTGAGAGAACTGCTGCTTGTCCTTCAGCAAATTGTCTGTGCTTTCTTGCTAAGTAATCTGCAGCATTTCATGCTACAGCTTGGATCTGTCACTGCCAGATGTAGCACTTGGAAAAGGTGAAACACTCCTCTGTCAGTTACAGTTCTCCAGACAGAAGTGAAGGTGACCTTTTTCACCCTCATTGCCACATCTTGCTAACTCAATCGCTGACCGCTGCAGCTCACAAAACCTTGTTCCTGAAAGGTGCCATGCGGAATGCATGCCACTGAAAATCCTGCTTTTTTGGGGGAGCATTTCTTAACCGGCAGGTCTAAGGGTTTACAACCAATTTCAAGTCCTAAATGGTCGTTTATTTATCATTTGAAGGGCTAAAAGTCAGAGGACAGATGAGAGTTCTCCCATTCACTTTCTGAACCATACTTATTGTTTTCTTTGTAACATGATCTCACAATCCCGACATCTGATTCTTTACCTTACCCATACAATAATAGCTTCAAATTAAATTTGGCTTATGGATAAACTCCAATCTTGAAGAATCCACTTGAACTTTCCTGACTCATGGCAATAACATCTTAAATTGCATAGCTGTCCTTGAAACACAGCAGCACAGATACAGTATATACATAGCTTTTGCTATTAATAAACTCTGCTGTCATCATTTGGTTCTTTTGATTTTTGCAATGTCCATGATATTTCCAAAAGGGACATAATTTAGCATCTTATTTTACATTTTAATCTTTTAGAAATAAAATGTTTCTACTTCTTGTTAGAACTTTGTAAGTAGAGATGAAAGCACATAAATAAGACTATGCTAACACTCCAGTTCTTATAAGCAGTATTTTGTAAATAAAATAAAAATAGGTACTATGTAATTTGCATTTTAATTGGGACAGCAATCTTTCTTGCTAAGAAATTGAAAAGGCAATTTACCATGCAGTACATTTATCAGCTCAAATATCCTAACTTAAGGAAATGGAAGCTTTAGATCAACATTATCACGCCATTCCACAGAGGAAACTTTTTAATGAAGAGAACACCAATACATTCCTGCAGCAAACTGTTCCAAAAAGTTAATGAGAATGTAAATCTTTTTGCATTTTGTTTTCTTGAATGGAAAGTGTCAAACCAAAATTTAGGACTAGCAAAATCCATCTCCTTCAAAAAGAAAAAAAATAAAACACAAGAAAACTGTCAACAAAGGACAAACTGGGGATAAACATGCTTGACTGGTTCAGCAAAAAAAAATATCTAATACCGGCACATCAATTTAAACAAAATATTTTAATCCATGTTAATATATTTTGCAATTTGAAAAAATATAAACTAGTTTCAAAGCAATTTTAGGTGATTTGCTGTGAATATATTGAGCTAGCCCCAGATACTTCCTAAATACTTCTAATCTAACTATTTGTCCTTAAGTAAACCTGCCATCTGATTAATTTACTTACACCCACACATAAGTGTAGATATAATTACACACATACTCATGCATTCAATGAACACTGAGGTACCAACCAGAGGACACAAGTGGACACTCCACTCAAGAATAGGAGCCCCTTTATGGCAGGGGCTGAAGGAGTTTGGAACAAGCTAACCAGTCATGTTATTGAAGCTTCCTTTAAAAAATGTTCATGGAGATCCAGGGAATAGTTACTGTATAGTAGCTACCAAAATTCAATTGAGCTCAATGAGCCAGATGGCCAAATGGTTTGCTCTTATGAAAAACATGATTCTTTGATTAGAAATAGAGGCAATTCGCAAAGATAATGACCACCTAAAATATCAGACAGTTTATTTTGCTATTACCAACGTTCACACCATGAAAGACCATTTGCCAGCATTTTAATCCCACACACCTTAATGTTTTTTACTTATCTGAGAAGTCAGACAAGGAGAAGGAGCGCAATTTGTCAAGCTGAAAAGGGGGTTCGAATTTATCATTTTAAAAGCTGGTGTCTGACAACCCAACACAACAGCTGTTGCTCCTGGCGGAGTTATACAGTGTGAATAAAAGTGTTCATCTTGAAAGAATGTTCAACAGAATGGAAACTCAATGGAGACTGAGCAAAGAAAGTTGATCAGGGACCTGTACTGACCCTTAGGGACTGCTTTGGTCACCTCTGTGATCTGAATCCACAAGTTCTTTCCCACTGGGGACACTAGAAAGGTCATGTTTTCCATGCTGATGCTTCCTCGAAGATATAGAAGTGGTATTGGAAGAACAAGATCGTTCACCTTCCTGCAAAAAGCATTGGTTAATTGCAGTATGTGTCTGAATGTAAAAGGCAGACCTTTTGAGCGATTTAAAAAGTAAGGATATGAATTTTCAATGCGTATGCACTGACATGGTGTATCTTCCTCAAATTATTAAAATATTGTTACTATCTGTGACAATCAGGCGGAAGACAATCCTGTATGTGAGAACATACTTCGGTACATCATACTATATTTGAAACACCCTATGAGATCAGCGGTGCTGCAGTGTTTCAGAGATCATTCTTCAAGGTAACCTTTCTTTCCTTGCTTTTTTTTCAAAGAATCTATGCGCTGTAGCTGAAAATACATTAGGGAGCAGATTCTGACTGTCAATGTGAATCTATTTGGCTTTCTTCTGTAATGTAGTTAAGTGAAGGTCTAACAGTCTTTTCACTGCAAGAATTAAAATTGGGCATTGCTCCAAAACATGATAGTATAAAAGCACAAAAAGCAATTTCATGTCTCTTCTGTACACCCCTTGTTTTTCAGAGGAGGGATAACTGTGTGTGTTTTTTAAGGGTCTTTATCAAGCAGCACTTTTCCTTCCAATTTTCAAAGCTGATATTGAGCAGGAAAAATACCTCCTCTGTGTTGCTATGGAAACCCTGACTGCTGTCCCTTTCCACCTCAATCTTCCACAAATACAACACCCTCGACAAGAATTGCATTTACATCTCTAAAGAGCATCACCTTGTCTTTGCATTTGCCCTGCTGCTAAATGAGCCGAGCGCCCAAGAATTACATTACTGACACTATTAATCTTCAAATGTACATGTTACAGTAGATCACTTTACAGTGCTACACATCACTTCACACCGTTCAATCCAAACAAGGCCAGAGCAGTTTCTTCAAGCAGATAAGCCACCAGCTCTAACATTCAAAATTTTAACGAAAGGCTGGCTGACTTTCGTTTTGTTATGTATGCATTTTAAATGAAATTAATTTATTAACCCATGAGAAAATCACAGTTCCATTTACTAATTGAAGCTTTGTCTGAGTGGTCTAAAAGGACAGGAAGCCCCATCTCCCCCCATCCAAGAAGGCAACGGCAGGACGGGAAATGAGAGCAGCGCGCGTGAGATGCTGTCTTGGTTTAATTTGATTCCGTGTACCAGGGCCTGTGCAAGCCTCAAAACCACGTGAGGCCAACACCAGGGGCTAGCGGAGCATTGCACTTCCGAACCCGAGCAGGGAAAAGGAAGAGAGGGCTGTGCCTCCTTTTCCGAACAGCTGGTGTACCTGTTGTCGTGAGGTGCTGTGAAGCCCGGACCGTGGCGGTATGTCACATTGAGCTGCCCTCTCCACGTGCTGGGCACATCCGGGCCAGCCAGTAGCCTGGAAAGCAGGAACATTTGTTCATTCACTCATTCGACATTGGAATGACAACAAATATTGGTAATTGAACCACTAAAGCAATACCTGAGGTATCTGATGGCATCATCGTAGCCGATTGGCGTCACGGGGATAGCTGACAAGACAGATATCTCCTTCTGATCCAGATAGTAGGCAGAATCTGGGAATATAGTAAAATAACAACAACAGTACTGATTTTAAAAATGAATTGTCCCTTCAATACTGAACATTTGCAAGTATGGACAGTTAAAAACAAACAGCAAAAAAAAAAGAAGCTTTTTCAAATATACACTGCATACAATACATGCACCATTGTGCCCCCACAGCTGGTGCTGTCAGCTGGCTTGGGAACTGCTGTCTCACCCCTCAGCTCACAGCTCTAGCCCTGTTCAGTAACCTGCAGGATGGCTGCTCCAGCTCTGGTATGGGCTGTCTCAGCCCTCCATCCCGCATACAAGCTCTGCTGGCTGTGCTCTGAGGTTCTGACATACAGAAGCAGGTGGCCTGACAACACACACCTCTCTGCTCTGGGACTTGTGGCTGAGTACCAGCATGGTGGTCGTTAACATTAACAATGGGAAAAAAAATAATTGCCCATTCTGAATGTATTTTAAAAATGCTTTTAAGGTAAAAAAAAATAAAGCATGTCAAATGAGAAATCCATTATTGTTTTGAAGGCTAAATTGACAAAACAAACATCACGAGCAATTATTAAGATCTTCAGCTTCCAGGAAATTTCAGTGGAGCTCACCATTAAAACAATGTGCTCCTCTGTATTTAGAGCACTTACTGTACATAATTTTAAAAAGAGAGAGAAAACATCCTGTTAGTGCCTGATTAGATAAAGGGAGCAAACTACAAACAAGGGCCTAAATTCTTTCTGCGGGTTACTGTACGTGCTTTTTTATAATCAAATGAGAGAAAAAGCCACATAGACAATAACACAAACACATCTCTTGCATTATTATTATTATTATTATTATTATTATTATTATAATTGGGGATGGAATAATTCAAAGATGAGCTATTACATGCACACTTTAATAATGTAAGAAGCCCCCCAGACAAATGATTTTGCACTTTGCAGGTTTTATGAGAGTATAACAGGAGATGTATTTAAGACAACACCTAAGAAGGAAGCTTTCAACACAAATTGTTATGGCAGGGACTGAAACAATCCACCAGGCCAAGCTGCTGAAGCTGACTATGGGCTCTTTCATTCAGCAGAAACAGTCCCCTGAGATCCCTCATGAAGCACCTGGATGACATTTTAAGATCAACCCCTTGTGGATGAGATTTTAGGAACTTGTGCTTCAATTAACATGTTCTCACTTAATCACCCTCATTTCAAGAGAGGATGTCTCCAGACCTACTAGCAATGCAAATAAGACACAGTGATTATTACAGTATCTACAGTAATACAGTATCTGTCAGTAAACAGGTTATCAAACAGGTTACTTTAATGTACAGTCCTTATTTTACCTTACAGACAGGATTATTTGCAGGATGCAGATCCATCATATACATATAAAAAGAACTAAAACAATGGTGATGTGGGGGAAGAACATGAAGCAGCATCTATTCTTGCTGACAACAAATGCTATTCAAACAGAGTGCCTATGGGGTCTTTTCCTCTGTCTTCAAATCATATCCATTAGACATCAATGAACATTCTAGTCCTGTGTTTTGATAATTATTGCGTTGCAGTGGCTATTGTTGATGAGAAATTACAAATGTGATGTATCCTCTCTCCAGAATAACAGAGTGAAGCAGCCTTGAACCTTTTCAATTAGTGCTGATAGGATGGGACAAACAATTCAGATGTAAAAACCACTGATTTTTTTTTTACAAATATGCCTCCATGAAATGGGCATAAAATGCTTTCAAAGTACTTAATATTAATTGTCAATGTTTGACATAAATCCATTTGTGTATAATAAAACTAATCAGTTCATGAGTTTGTATTACTCTATTAAATTTAGTCATATAATATGTTTGGAAAATGCATTGTAAGCCATGCAAATTTGGAGGTATTAGCTATGAAATCTTATATTTTCAATAGGTGCTATTACCCCCTGTAGATGGTATACATTCTGAAAAAATTAGAACTTGGGCGAAGTAGTGGTACTGTGGCTAAGGATCTGTGCCTGTGGCTGATAGGCTGACGGTTCAAATCCTGTAGCCAGCAGAGGAATCCTACTCCGTTGGGCCCCTGCGCAAGGCCCTTAACCCCTACTGCTCCAGGGGTGCTGCGTAAATGGCTGACCCTGCGCTCTGACCCCAAGCTTCTCTCCCTGTCTGTGTGTCTCATGGAGAGCAAGTTGGGATATGTGAAAAGACAAATTCCTCATACAAGAAATTGTGTATGGCCAATAAAGCGATCTTATCTTAAATTGACCACACATTAGTTACAAGAATGATCAAGGGGATCTTTGTATGCAATGTGATGGAGTATTACAGTCATGAAACTACATCCAACTTCATTGCACTTATCAGAGTTCCAGTACAACTTTTGGATATTGTAACACAAGTGCAACAAAAATACTAAGAACACCAACTCTTTCATTCATAAAGTTCCAGTGCTGTCTGTGTCTCCAAAACTTTTCAACTCAGATGAAAGCTGTGCAAAGTGTAACTTGTGGTGACATTTGTCTGTTTTCAGCACAAATCATTATTTCTGCTCCATACTGCTCCCACAATACTCAGACCTATGCCTTTTAGCTGCACTTGCAGAGCGCTGAATGATGATTAGAGAAAAGTCCCATCTCCTTCAAGGTGCAGACCCTGACAAAAAGAAAACAAGTTCCTCTAACAAGGTATCAGGAAGCCGCCACATCCAGCATTAAGCAGTGTGAACTGCATGACAGGTCACAAATTCACGCTGGGCTGTTTTGCATGAATTAGCAAATCCTGCAATCACACAGCATGCATTAAAGATCTCTGAAGAAGTAAACTAACAAATTACTTACCAAGAGAACTCCTTTATTATAAGGGGGAAATATGTACTTAATCTAACCAGAACATTGAGGTCTTGTTGTTTGACACTGTACCCTGGCTACTTTTAAGAAACAGCTGGATGAGAATCTTGGACCAATTAGCCGGTTAAATCGCAAATGAGCTACATGGGTCAAAATAGCTCCTCTCATTTGTAACGTTTCTTATGTTCTTAGAAAAAGATATCTACAGGATCTTGTTTTTCCCATTTAAATGTAAGATAAAGTGCATTGTAGTTTATCAGGTCATCTGTATTGCATGCTTGCATATATTTTTAATACTTTTCATTTTTTTCCCCACAGTCAGAGTGGGATTGATTAGAATTGACATATTTATGCACTCTGTTATTTGGGTCAGATCATCTGCACCGTGACAGAAAGATGGAAAGAAAAAAAACAGTAGTACATATTTATGTTCTGAATCCCACCGTGACATCAAGTAGCACGAATGTTTGTACATTTTTATTTGCTTATCAAACACAAGGAAATGGACCCATGAAATTAAATCAGTGCTCCACACTGGGATTTACCTCCGATGACCTTCGCTGGTGAGGACAGATTGCCCTTTCAGAGGGTGTAGTGGCAGAAGGACCCAACTGTCATGACTCTAACCCCTCCCCCTTAAGGCCGCTCCGGCTCCTTCACATTTGACCTGATCCCCTGCACCTGCCTCCTGTTCCAGTCTCCTCTTTAAAAGCCAGACGCCCCCACTATTCCGGCCTGAGTATTGGAAGACAGACGCCACAAGGCCTGCCTGTTTTCCGGGTTGTCCGAAGGCAGGCCTTTCCCCCAGCGTCCTGACCATCTGCGTCCGGGGCTGGGATCGCCTGGCCCCGTTACCGTTTTTTATTCCCCCGACCCTTCGCCGGATCCCATTCCGGCTTTTAACTTCGTTTGTCTTTGTCATGGATGGACTACCCGGCTCTGGACCTTTGCCTCCCTACGGATCTCCCTACGAACACCCCTTCTGACTGTTCGCCTGGACCACACCCTCCTCGGGCACCTTCGCCACGCCCCCCTGTTCGTCTACAGCCCCGTTCCTCGTCTCCTCCCCGTGTCTGTTCACTCCCTTCCGGATTGGGCTGTCTGCATAGGGTCCTGAAAGACGCTACGCGACACCAACACCACTAGAGTCTGCCTCAAGGCCTTTGTTAATACCGCACCTCTGTAAATAATTCACTGGCTGCAGATAATCGTGTGATTGCAAACTGGTTAATTGCACTGAAGTGTTATTTTCACTTGCTTCTGTTTATGAGGGTGTCTGTTATGAATTGTTGGGTTGATAAACCAAGGAGCAAGCACTTGATAAGTCTGCTCTGAACGTCTTTAGTGTTTGTTGTATCATATTTAGACAGGGTACACCTGTTTAGATAAAGCTACGATGTAGCTAGGGGTTTTGTTACAGTGGGGATCAGTCACTGAGGCCTAAGAAAAAGAACAATCATGTATGTACTGTACATTCTTTTTCTGGCAAAAGCATGACCACTTTATAGACTGATCTTGCCAGACCTCAGAAGCCAAACAGGTCTAGACCTGGTCTGTAGTGGAATGGAACACCTACTTGAGTGGCACAGGTGGACCACTAGATGACACCCTTCCCTCTGGACCAAACCAATGACAGGCAGAGAGACAGGCAGAGTGAGACATTATTCTGAATCATTACTGATTACTCTTCAAAGACCCTATTCCACTGTTTGTAAGAGTATGGAGTTAACTCTGGTGTCCTAAATACTTGAACATTCTGCCTTCCCTATAGGATTAGTGGTGGCTATTTGGCCCATTTAGATCATCTTTCAACAACCTAGCTGGTAAGCTCATGGCAGACTCCCAAAACCAGTTGTTTAAAGATGTACCTCCTATTCCTGTTTTCAAATCCACTTCTACATAGTTTCCACATGCCTCTGGTTCGTATTTCTCAGGTGATTCTGGAGTAGTCTACTGCTAACATAAGTACAGGAGAGAAAGCAAAGTGCAGGTAAAGGTTCAGTTTTAAACAATAGGATGTGAAGCAATACCTTCAGCGCTACCATGGAACCTTTGTCACTGCATACAGATATTCTACACTATTTTTTATGGATACATTTTTTACACAAACTGGAGACTGCACCACCAAGTGCTTGAACTTTCAAGATAATTCCTGGAAACTGCACTGCTCTAGCCTTTGAAATGCTGCATTTCTAAGTATTTCATGTCACTTACCGGCATCCTCATAACAAGCCTTTAAACTATACCTTTAGTGCTGCTTCTGCTGAGAAAGTCTGAGCTTTTTCAGCAAGTGCATAGCAACAGCAGTTTCAGCCACTGATAGCAGTATGTGCTTCTGCACTAGGAAACTTAAAAACCTGAAAGATTTATTTTATAACCAAAGGGCGTAGGGGTGGCTCTGTGGCTAAGGATCTCTGCTTGTGGCTGGAAGGTTGCTGGTTCAAATCCTGCAGCCGACAGAGAAATCCTACTCCATTGGGCTCCTGATCAAAACCCTTAACCCCAACTGCTCCAGGGAGCACAGTATAAACTTCTCTCTCCCTGTCTGTGTGTCTCATGGAGGCTGGGGTATGTGAAAAGACCCATTCCTAATGCACGAAATTGTATATGGCTGATAAAGTGATCTTATCTTACCTATTGATGGATAGAAAGGAGTCAGTGGGTCTCCATCTACTGGAAGAACTGAGCCGCGCTGCACCCCACTGCCAGGAAGCCACCAGTCATCAGGGTAGACTCTCCAATGCCCACCTACTGCATAGTCAGCAGGGTCAGAATAGAGAATCACTCCAGCACATCCAAACTGAGCAGCATGCTTCACCTACAAAAAAAGTTAAAAAGGCCTCAATCTGCAAAGCCTTTGACTCTGAGCTTGTCTTTGTACACTGCAAAATGTATCATCAAAGTTGGATGAGTTTACACAATTGTGGATTTATATGCTTCACTGCTACAAAAACTACTATGAACTATGTTTTGCAAGTTTGTCAAAATAGAGCGAGAAAGTTTGTGAAGAAGCTGATTTCATGACGTTGTGGGCACCAAATGGTGGATACGTACTGTAAACTGCTGGAGACACAAGTCCAAATAAAAATCAACATACCTTCACTGCCAACATGCCAACACTTCCCAAAGTGTTTCATTTGCCTCCAGGTATATACAGTAGGTAGTTACTTCAGTAACTACCTGGCACTATTGTTTTTATAGGCATTAGATTTATCATGGAGGAGCTATTTGAGATCTCATTTAAAATCTGCCAGTCTGTCACAAAGTCTCTTATTGACTTGTTTGTTTGAATGTTTTGTCTCTTTTTTAGACTCCGTTTAGAGGTCAGGCTCTCCTATGAAGGATTGGTTTGTTTATTAAAATAATCGTACCTAATATTTTACAGGTTAACACCCACTTCTGAGCAGATTTGGGCTGTCAGCATTAGGGATTTTATGTGAGACAAAAAATATGTACTCAGAACTCACTCCCATTGTAATTGGAAGTCACTGAATAATATTTTGTGTGTCTTACATCTTGTGTAAGTGATATTTTGAAGAATTCATATTTGTCTTTTACGTCATTGTCTGTTCATTTCTCCACCAAAAAATTCCTCATGGAAAATTAAAGCAGACACATAATTGTGCTCAATATTCCCTGACTAGTGGGAGTTTTATTATTTAACTTTTTAGAATTGCTCAAACTGAAGCTGGACTGTTTTGATTATTTTAAACATTTAACTATTACCTAACTACCTCTATTTTGATTGCACTCCTACCCTAGTTTTTGTAACACCACCATTTGAGCAGGCTGTGAATAAAATACTGGCATTGTTAGACATTAACCCTTTCATTATTTTATTGAGGTAGAGTTAATTTGGTCTAACGCCTCACCCACAGTGCATGATAGTATCACAGAGTATTAAGAAGTATCATATTAGGACCCTGTTTATGTAATTAAATGCAGCTGTATGTAAAAACTCAACAAGAATTACAATCTGTTTAAATCAGGTTTACGCAAACAGTATACCTTGTCACCTCTGAATATTTTTCCATAGCGAGCAAGAGCAATTGTTCCATTAAGATCCATAGAAAGGTTTCTGGACATGTACAGAAAGTCTTCTATGGTACCATAGTTGACATACACAAGATCCCCCTAGGACATCAAAAACACAGGGAAAACCAGCAAAATTACAAATTCAATAAGTATTCAAATTTTAATCAGCATGTTCAAACAGTGCTCTTGCACTGTGCAACAAAAATACTATTATTACCAACTCCACTGTATCACATCTATCATTTTTTTGTTCAATTCTAAACAAGGAAAATCAAACATATTTAAATAAAAGCACTAGTCTTTTTGGGAGGAAAAAAATAGGGATAGTTTTCAGTGATTTTCACTTAACTTCCCAATGACTTTTCACTGCTTTGATTTCATATGATTCACGCTGCTATATGAAAATGCTCACATCATCACTAACATTTATAGATTGCAGCTGGGCTTCACATTGTGCGTAATTACACCATCTACTTAATCAATTCATGTTAATAGCTTAAGGCACTTTTATGCCATTATGACAAATTTAATTTTTAATTAGATTCCAGGAAATATTGACATTCTTTAAGTTCAGTTCTAGTTATTTATAAAAGTTTATAAAAAGATATTAAGTGACATGATGGAAATGAGGTTTGTACTGCTGCCTCAGATCTCTGGTGTCCTGGGTATGAGTCCAGACTGGGGCACTTTCTGTGTGCAGTTTGTAGCTTCTGCTGTTTCCCCTTGTGTACTTGGGAGTGATCCACTTTCCTCCCACCTCCCAGTGACATGCTGGCTGGCCAGGTGAACTGACATCTCTCATTCTCACTGTGTGTGTCCTGTGAGGAGCGTGGTCCCACTCTGTGACCTGTGCTTCCTGGAAAGGCTCTGTGTTGCTGGGATTCTTACCGGGAATTTGTGCCTTTCTTGAAAAAGAAAGGTCAAAAATGCCAGGGCTCATTTAAGTTGCAAAATACTTTGAAATTACTAGCCTGCTAGCTCATCCTTTACCCCAGTGCGGGTAGGCATAGAAAGAAGAGAGCACGAATTGTCCAGTCTGTTGTCACTTACTTACACAGGAGGTACAATACAGAACAATGCAGACTTACAGTGACAATGCCAGGTCTCGAATAAGCATTGAATGGATTAACAACCGTAGAGTCATCCTGGTCTTGGCCTAGGACCTTCTCCACCTTGGCAGACACCTCCACTTCTGTGCCATTTTCCAGCTGCACAGCCACATAATTGGGATCGGTGGCATTCGGATATGACAGCAACACTTTGTACGAGAAAATCCGAGCGCTGTCCAGGTGCTTCTTGAACTCGCTAAAAACGTAAGTGACCAGCTCTTCTTCTTCTCTGGGACTGCCGGCTATGTGTGGCTTCTGTGCGAAGAATCTGCTCCCCGCCCACAGGCACACAAATCACAAGATGCCAAAAAAGAAGAGAAGAAAGATCAAGCAGGCAGTCAGAAACGATTTCATAAACCCGCACTCGAGTGTCCACAGGTACATCAGTGTCTACAGTAAAAGTTTAGGGAGACATAAGCCAGCAGTTAGCCCTGTCTGAGGATGGTACTGTAGTACTGTGGTTCAGGCCGATGGCAAGACTCACTGACTCTGACCAGTGGACGGGTCTGCGCGGTTCTGACGACACCCTCGACACGTAATAAAATCTCCCTCCATGGGAAGTTCACTCGGGAAAACAACATCCAGGAAGGGAATGCTTTGTGAATGCTTGTGTAACGCAACGGGGGCTCAGGCGGGCGCCCTTGCTGCATTAGGTCAGCCCCCCACCGTTGGGGGCTCGAACCCAGGACTCCCGCGTCACTCAGCAGGGACCCAGCCCGGTGAGCCAAAGAGAGACCTCTCTACAGCCCAGGGGCTGTGGTCCTGCTATCACAGGGAAGGGCGGTGATGTCACCTGCTCTGGTACGCCGTCTCTTACACACAGTGCCGTAAGTGTCGGCCGTCAGCGTTACACTTGGAATACTGGGCAACAACAGTTTGGCGTATCCCGCTTGGTCACTGGGCAGCCTCCTGGAGAGGGAAGCTGGAACTGCCTCCAGACGGAGCGAACGGGGGCAGCTGTAAGGCGGAGACGAGGCAGAAGAGGGATTCCGACCGCCGCGGTCCCGCGCAGGCTCGTGCCCCCCGCTGCTCCGTCCCACAACACCTGGGGCGCGAACCGGGTTCTCTGGCCTAACGCAACAGGGAACCAGCCAAGTGAGCTAAAGGAGACCCCCCCCAGCCCAGGCGGCGATGACATCACCGTGCCCGAACGAGCTCCGCTACAGGATGCTTGAGACGAAAGACAAAGGGAGGCGTTGGCGTTCAGTACACTGTATGTAGCTAGTATTGTAACTGTGGTGGCTAGAGACAGCTGTGTGAGGCTGACTTGTGGTTCAGTTAATAACTTCCTTTTACCGCTCTCCTGGCTACAATCACAGCTTCAGGTAAGTCAAAGGCCTGCCTCGTGCCCCATTGCTTTCTGGGATAGGCTGCGACTCCCCTGCGACCCAGAACTGAATGAAGACGTTAGAAAACGGATGGGTGGATGACTGAAAGGCAACAATCAATTTATCTCAAGGAACAAAATTTCAGAGGGCAATGTTGTACCCCGAGAGGAGACGCCGTGCTCTGGGAATGGAAATGTCTTACTTTCTTCACCAGGAGGTGGATTGACACTCTCTGCAGTTATACAGGCCATCAAAACAAGCAGAGGAAGATCCCTTATGAAAGTTTGCTCTAGTTAGGTCTGCACGATATTTTTAGAGTTTTCTCAGTGATTTACGATGCATATTAGTTTACTTTGCTGTAATCTGAGACTTCAGCACCCAGACAGTATCGCTCCTTAGCCCTGGTTACGTCATGTTTTCTCCTACTTTAAAATAAATAAATGTATTAAATGGGTAAGAAACAGAAAGACACCTAGCAGTACTTTCACATGACTCTCGAGATGAGGAATTCTTGGAATTCTGCGTTCCTGCGATTTCACATATACAGGACCCGAGAATGTCTTATCTACCTTGTTTTGCATCACATATATCGTTACTGATTCAATATTAAATTACCAGACACAGTGTTGGGCTCAGTATAAGTCACACACCCCATAAGAAGTTGTACCATGGCACATTTATGGTACCAGTACTATGGTACGGTACCCTGGTATTTTTGACAGTACCATAGTACATGTACCATGGTAGAAGTACCTTGGTACTTACAGTATACTGTATACCATGGTAAAATTTCTTATGGAACTAGAAATGAACACAAAAAGACTACGTCAGTCTTTTCTCATGATTATGCAAACTTTCTCGTGTTGGGGGAAAAAAAAACATTTTTCTTGTCGCATAATAAGCTTTTTGATACACGAGTATGTGATTCATTCGAAGCACCATGGACGCATTTCAACTGAAATGTCAATCCGAGAATTGATTTTATTTAAGATGCGTCTGTTCTTAAAATACTAGAACAATAAACAAACCAAATAACCTTTTTTTAATAGAACTGAACAAATACTTTACGTCATTTGAAAAAGGGCTTAAACTGAGTCGCACAGGGAAATAAGTGTCGTGTCGTCGCCCTCCTATAATTAGAAGAAAACATTTTCTGAGCAGACAAGAAATCACGGGGGACTCGGGAGTCACAAGCGCAGTGGTATGCTACTGTACATGAAGAGAACTGCTTGAAAATACCGAGTTGATTTTTTTTTTGCTCAACTGCTTTAGTATTTTACTGCTTTATCATTATCAAGTAAAACCGAATACACTGTCGAAAAGTTTTAAGACGCTGCATGGTTGACCTACTTTAAATCGCTCTGGATGTTGTCCGTACGGATTTCTTTCATGAGCGTTTCTGTGAGTTTGCTGTCGCCGTCGGTGCTCATTCCTCGAAACCAGGCGGGGACGGGTTCCGGAGCGCCGGCAAACTTTCCAATTAAGATCCCCACTATAAAGAACAACACCGAGCAGGCTGCCGCAGTCACCGCGGTCCTCTGCGTCGGGCTGCCCATTTTCACAAGCGCTCGGCCCGGGCTGAAGCCGCAGAACTCTCGGCAGATCTGCAAGACCAATCGAGCAAGCCAGCTGTGTCCCTGATGTCACCGCTCGCTGTGGTGTAACACAAAGTCCAAGAGATATTAGCGGTGTTGTTAAACAGTAAGCTAGTGTAGCTTTGCGTCTTCAGATTTTACTCACTTGGCCTTACGTAAAGTTCAAGTAGTTTCAAGTTAAGAAACTTAACTTTGCAAGATCATAATGGGAACCTGTTTCTAGTATAGGCCACTTTCTTAAAAAAAACAACATACAATACATTTTGAAATGACATTTTAAAATAATTGCTGTATATATCATTGTTACCTAAAATACAGAGTGTTTTACTTCATGTTTTGTACTTCTGACGTCAGGATATAAAGGGCTATAATACATGTCGCCAAAGAGACTTGAAGGCAGTGTGCACTATTCAAGAATGAACCGTTCCCCTTAGAGAGACAATTAAATTGTGAAAAATCTGATAATTGAACAAATACTCTGCAGAACTGTAATATAAGGACGCAAGCATACAAGAACCAGTAGGTTTCTAAAATAAATGATTCCTTTGTGTGTGCACAATAGCCTTTTTTTCTTCATCATGGTTTAAATTAATTAGTTTTGCTCCAGTTGTTTCTTGTAAAGTTCAGTCACAGGACAAAAAAAAGAGGCTAAAAAAATGTAATTTGTGTTTTGGTCTGGATATTTTTAGTCTCTTTTTTTTTGTGAAGGATCATCAAGCCAAGTCAATATGACCTTTTTGCATTTGGCAGCAATAAGGTTCTTAAGTCAAAAGATTAAATTGCTTAGAAAACAAAATTTTTGGATGTTTAAAATGGCCAAGCTTGAAAAATGAAAAATAAATAGATGGTAGCCACCACTAAAGTATGCCTCAAAGGCACCACAAAGGATTCAAGGTGCATTTTTATTAAATGTTTTAAAGGCTTGTGCCTGAACGGGTCGTGGACTGCAGCTGCACCAGCAGGCTAGTCACCACTAGCAAGTAAACTGAATCTGCTAAGGACATTGCCCTTGTAAAAAAAAAAGTAGCCCAGACGTCTGGAGTGGTTAGCATTCTCTCTCACTGCTGTGGGCACTGCAGGTCAGTTAATCAGTTATCATTTTCTTCCTAAACAGGAAGGCGTCAGAGATCAGTACATAGGTTGCACAGTACAGCACATCTCAGAGACATGAGTAGTGTAGAGATAAAGACGGAGAAGCTGCCTACATCTCTAGTTTCTTTAAGTGGTAACACAAAAACATCTGTCTGGAGAGGCATGAGCATAAGCATTTATACTCCAAATGTGAAAGTGGAGGGTCAGGGCCATACCGAGTGCAGAACTGGTTGCATAAGCAATGCCATGTGTGTCCAGTCGCAATAACGCAAGTGTTTCAGACACAGTGTAAATACTACTAGGGTTTGAGAGGCAGATCAGTAGATCACTTGTTGCACATTGCCTGTTCAACAGCGCTAATTTGTTTGTTGTTGGCAGCAGTGTAAGCAACACCAGCTCCTGCCAGCCTGCACAAGGCACACAGTCCTCTTTGTCACATCAAAGAATCAGTGAGTGTTCTTTGGCATGTCTTTGATTTTGTTCAAATGCGATCACGGCTGTCACGATCGCAAACCCCTCCTCTTAAGGGCGCTCCAGGCCTTCCTCGTTTTCCCCCATTACCTGCACCTGTTCCCTATTTCCGTCCCCCCCCCTTAAACGCCAGACGCAGACTTTACTCCTCGTTCCTCATTGAATCGCGCTTCGTGAGAACTCGGGGGTCCTGCTGCGTCTGGCTCCATTATGCTTTTAACCTTCGGTTCCTGATTCCCCGCCCCGCCGGTTCTGACTCGGTCCATGGTTTTATTTCCTGGATGGATCCTCTGGCTTTAGACACTACCTTCTGTCTTGGATGACCCGTTTGGATTTACTCATGGATAGTTCGCCCCGGATTCACTCTCCCTGGACACCTGCACCCCTTGGACACGCCCCCTGTCTCCAGAACCTCTCCTGCATGACTTCTTCTCCAGTGTTTCTTCACAAATCCGGATTGTGTCGTCTGCACAGGGCTCGGAAAGAACTGTTCGTTACCACGTCTTCTTCGTTTCATGTTATATATTCCGTAGTAGCAGGAAGACTGCAGTGTGGAGTAACTGGTACTCATTAGGGCTTGGAACACAGAACTGGAAAGTTGTAGAGTTAAAGCACAGGTTGGGCCACTGTTGTTAAACATCATCTCTGGTTTATCAGATTAAGTCATTTTAAAAAGTGGTCACTTAGGGCCTAATTTGGCTATGCTTTTTTTCACTACCAATTAATATTTTACCTGGAAAGGTGTTAACTAAGCTTGGATACAAAGTCAAAACTACAAGGAAAGGTTTACTCTGTGCTGTCCTGCCTGCTTCAGGTGTGAGGGAGAGTATGGTGGTGGGAGTTGGTTCCCACTTCTATTACATTAGAATTGTATAAATGTTTTTTTTTGTTTGTTTATGATACATGAGGATTTCAAAGAGGGTTCATTTTTAATAAAATATCTGTTCTAATGCAAACCACTGGTGGGATCTGAATACACTTGTCAGTTGAGTGAATTGATCCAAGGCCACAGTATTGACTTCAACACAATGGCTAGGCAGGTCTTACAACATTTTGCATGAAGAGACGCCTCCTGCCCTCAGCTCCATAGAGGGTGTCCTCTGGTTAATGCTTCACTATTAAATCTGAAAAAACCCAGAGTGCTGACTTTGCCAGGGCCTCTGAGAATTTTGAACACTTACTGTACATCTGGTCCCCTAGCAATCTTCTCTATTAAGGACTTGAAAGACTCAGTACCTTCAGCCCATTAGTGCAGACTATCTGGCTCCTGTCCACTGGAGTGATTCCAGAACAGCAATATCGTTTTTTAGAACGTGGTAACCAGAATTGTATACAGTATTCTATATTATTCCTGCAAGGCTACACTTTTTTTCACTTGGACTGACTGAAGATCTACAGTATATGGCTTTCCAGTTCCTCTGTTTTGCCTGGGGTCTGTGCTATCATTGTGAACCTTGAATCAATAGAGATGAATGGAAACAAAGACTAGTGATCAGAAATGTAGCTTAGAGCTCTTGGCAAATTATGTTTATAAAATAAGTTTGTTTTTTCTCTAGATGATGCAACTATGATTGACATAAAGCAAATTACAATTTTCCTAATGCCCAAAACTGTATGCACTACACCCTGCAGATAAAACTACCATAAGCAACAAAAAGCTAAAATTTCTCCTGCCACCCAGTGCTGTGTCAAAAACATACAGAGAATGAAGTATTTAGGGATGGATGTATAAATGTACATATTCATACTGCATGTGTGAGAGTGTACGTGATAGATTTCGCAACCTTTCCTGCGCAGTATAATTCCTTTAAATTTCATCATAGGGGCTACAATCAGGTGGCATAGTGAAAAATCAATGGAGCAGTCTAGCATCTGTCTCTGAAGCCCCCCAGTCGTCAGATTTCTAACGTTCCTCAAACTAAAAGCTCTGAGTGTAAAATAATCAAAACTACTGATAAAAGCTCTTGGAAATTCAACTTCTTCAATAATCAATAATCAGGATAAAAATGTGGTAATGACATGAGCATCCGATGTGGTCCCGAGTAGGATTAGGGTTATGAGAACCGTTAAATGCTGACTGGAGTTGTACCTCTAGTTGTTATTTAAATGACACGAATAAGAGTGTTTACCCATTAGAAAAAAAAGGTTTTCTTAAAACTTTTCATCTGACTCAATTTTGGGGTACAACTACTGAAAGGTGCAATATTCAATGTGGGCAGCCAAAGGTCTCCGAAAAATAAAAGTGAAGATAGGAGACCATTCTCCTCATAAAAGACTCATCCTAAAGATAAATTGGGCCCCAAAATCCAGAACTGAGCATTAAAAATCCCTAAGTAGTGTGGGAATGTTAACTCTAATCCTAGCTGGGGTTTTAATGGAGCACTCCCACATCTGTCTCTGAAGCCCTCCAGCCTTTAGATTTCAAATGTTCTTCAAACCAAAAAAGAACCAGTTACAAGAACCATTACATTTTGACTGCAGTTGTGCTTTTAGTTGCTATTCAAATGACAAAATTGAGCTTCAGTGTTTCCACAACCACAGCAGAACCAAGCATCCATTTGTCTTTCCTAAAACCGCTAGTGATGTCTTCATACAAAATCTTCATATCTTCTAGTGATTTTGCAGGGTTTCATAAAGATAAAATATGCAAACAAATTTTCAATGGAAAGGTTGCAGGAGTACAGTAACAATTATTTTTTGTGTGACGTAATTAAGCATTATGTAACAATATGAAATGATGTCACTGTGTGTGTACTCTGGTTAAGCAATCGCTCTTTCAGTTATCTTTGGAGCCTGTTTTTCCAGTGCAGCTGGGATGTAGGGAAACTGACTAACAAGACAGCTGTGAGAAAGCATTGTGAGAATTTGGCACTGAGCTTTGAAACTCCATTAGCCTATAAGACTCGGATCAGGCATATTACCAGGTTTCAACTGCCAGACTTTGAGCCAGAGTGCAGAAAATGAGTTATGGTTGCAGTATTTAATGGAAAACTATTCTATTTATAGCTCTATTTTGAGAAGACAGTGTGGATTTCTAAGTTTGAGATGACTCCTGCTTGTGACATGTATAGAAAGCAAAATTATATGTCTTGAGGTACAAAGATAATGTTAATAATAATAATGTTCTTAACTGGCACAGTCCTACTGTTGAGAAGACTGGAGGTACTCCATTTTAGCAGTCTATTAAGACATTGCTTGTAGATCTGGCTGTTCATATCAACAACAGAGAAACCTGACAAATGTCACTTGAGCCACATTATGCATTATGTTATCTTTATATTCTATGATAACCACTGCTCCCTTTAACTGTAATTTACAAAAAGAAAGCACCTTTGATTTAAAAAACTAGGAGACCCCAACCTCCAAAAGCAACTTGGAAAATGTATAATAACATTGGGAAATACTCTATACAGAGTGAAGTCTATTACAGAGTATTTGGTCACTAGTGAACAGAAATGATTTCTGGTGGCAAGTGGACCAGGTAATACATGTATTTAAGATAAACTGGTAAATCTGTTGCAGTAGTTCTCACTGAAAAAAACTGTTATTTGCTGAGGTTATGAAGGGTTATCAGGCACTGTAAAAGGAAAGACACATGACTGTTCTTTCCTTGGGTGTGATCATTCACAACAGCATAGTGGAAAATATGAGAGGAAAATGTTTTTCAGCCTCTTTTTTAGAGTAACATTGAGCACACAGATTCCAGAGACGAAGGAAGTACTGTTCAGGAAGAAGCACCAGCTACAGATGGCTTTAAAGATGGCTTTTTGGTCAGCCGTGTTTAATATCAATCTGTCTTTTATTTGCTATATATCGCCCTTCACAACAGTTTGCCACAGAGCAAACTGACCATGTTGACCACATGAACACAGAAGAGAGGAAAGAAAACCCCAGTGAGACAAATGAAACCTCTAGGGGTCCCACTCCCAATAGCTACCTCCCAACCAGGAAGTGAGTTAAAGGAACATTCACTATGATAAACTATGCACAAGCAGCTGACCTAGACGTGTTCTCAAACTGTTCCATTTCCTAATATTCAGGGGTAAAAATATAAAGAAGGAAATGTTCTCATGAGAGCACATTTCCAATTCATTAACAATAGGACTATAGAACGATACACTGTTACATCATTGTTTGCCTGATTAAAAATTTGCCTAAAGAAGATAGATTATAGAAAAAGATTTTTTTATCCTCCTAATTTTCAGTTTGAAGAACATTTCAAATCTGATGCTTGCAGGGCCTCAACAAGAGATAGAGGAGCTGCTCAGCTGAAACCCCAGCTAGGGTTAGGGTTAGCATTTCCACACTGCTTAAAGATTTGTTATGCTCTGTTTTCAGTTTTGGGGCCCAATTCATCTTTAGGATGAGTGATAATTTTCTCCTATCTACACTTTTATTTTTCGGAGACTTTTGGCTGCCTGCATTGTATATTACACCTTTCAGGAACTGCATCCCAAAAGTGATTCAGTCGAAAAGTTTTGGGAAAACCTGTTCTAATGGGTAAATATTCTTAATTTTGTCATTTAAATGCCTACTCTAAGGACAGCTGCAGGCAATACTAAATGGTTCTTGTAGCTCTTACCCTTCACAGGCCCAACGTGAATCCTCATGTCATTCACACTATGACATCATTTATTGCCTGATTGAAAAGTTGCCTAAAGAAGATAGAATATTGAATAAGATCATTTTCCAAGACCATTTAGCAATGATTTTGATCGTTTTACACTCCTAGTTTTCGGTTTGAGGAACGTTTCAAATCTGATGCGTGCTCAGCCCCAGAAAGAGATTGAGGAACTGAAACCCCAGCTAGGGTTAGGAGTAGCATTCCCACACTACTTAGAGATTTTTTATGCTCTGTTTTGGGTTGTGTGGCTCAATTTATCTTTAGGACGAGTGATAATTCTCTCCTATCTTCACTTTTATTTTTGAGAGACTGTTATCTGGATGTATTGTGTGATATGTTATAATTCTTCACCCTTCTTAAATTGTTTTTTTTCCACACACCCAAAAACAAAAGTCAGAGAAAGAACAACATTTGTATGTACAAATTATAGTTTGGTTTTGCTGCCGTCAGATAACACTGTACAGATTATTGATAAAGATCTTGAATTAAAGGTCCTTTTTAAATCTGTGGTGACTATAACCTAGAATCCTGTTACCATGTAATAGAAATACATGTAATAGAAGTCAAATGTACTGGCCTATAATTACTTAGTTCTGTTTTCACACTCTGTTTATGAATGGCTCACAACTGACATCTCTCCTTTCTTTAAATAGATTGCCAGAACTTGTGGAATACCCGGATATTTATTTATTTTATGTGCTTTTAGTACCTGTAACACTTCTGCCTCATCCACAATATTTAATAAAAAGCCTGTCTTTCATCATCCTGAAGCCTGACATTGACTTCATCCATGGTTAACACGAGTGACATAATCATTTAACACATCAGCCGTTTCAATGTTATTGTCGAAGGTTTTTGCATTTTTTATCTCAGGAACACTTTACTTCATCCTTTACTGTTCCTCTGTCTTTTTTCCTTCACTGATTTATTAAGCTATTTGGACCACGGTTTTCTAGTGTTTGATTTACTTACTCTTGGGGTGAAAATGTTTTGTTCTCCGAGCAGAAGCTCTTTCACCATGCGGCCTTCCATTCTCTACTGATTCTGTGTTTCTCCTGTCCCGTTGTCTTAAACTCTGCCTAGTGCCTTCATGATCTGTTCTCCGAAACTGTAAACCTTTTTAACCTTTTCCATTCATACTACAAGCCCATTTCCTTTTTCTTTTTTGTTCTATTACTCCAATTGAAGTGTCAGTGTGCCATGAACTGTGGTGTGTGTTAACCTTACATGTTATAGGACTGTAGAGACGTCTTTAAACCAGTTCCATGGTGCAAACGGACCGATCTCAGTTTCCCAAAGGATGCTTAAGATTCCACTGTACTGCACTGCTGCACATTGGTTATCTGTTTCCATTTTCAAAAACAAAGATCCACATTTTCAAGTGTATTAAATGTAAATTCTCATTGAATTCCTGTCAGGGATGTGAAACACTCGCTCCTCCATCAGGGGCTGCTGCTCATGGAATCTCTCTCTCCAGGATGTGTCTCTCACATTGGGTTGTTAGCCAAGGAATATTGTCAGAGGCTGAGGCTGAAGCACAGTAATCTACCATCCATTCTCCTGCATTGGGAGGCAGAAGAGTCACTTTAATTGGTCTCTCTGAGATGGAAAAAGAGCTAAAGGTACAACATTAAGCTGTGCACACTATATTCCTTAAAAATACAGTAGCTAATGAGCAGGTTGACAGTTATCCCTCTAAGAATGGATCCTTTGGCCTTGACAGAAATCCACTGGCTAGCTCTGACATGGCTTTCTTGAAAAGCAAGGGGTAAAGGGGACTTAATGCAACTGGTATAAGAGTGACATTTGTATTTGGAAAACTCTAAATTAGAGCTACAGCTAAGTTACAACATAGTGCATGAATGACAAGATTGTATTTAATTTAAAAGCTATATTTCCAGCAGAGTGAGACAGATTTATGAGCTGGAGCCCACTAGAGAAGCATCTCTTAGACACAGCAGAATTCACCCGCGAGAGGAGATACAGACATGCAGAGCACAGCAAGACTTAAAAAGCTGGTCCCGAAGACAAGGTGTTTGTACACCCCATTCGCCTTTACCTTCCTCAGCTGTTTGGAGTTCATGAAGTGTGGAGCAGATGGTCTCTTTGTGTCTTTTAAGTCAACTTTTTATGTATCAGTAAACATGCCAAATTCACGGACAGTCATGAAACAAACATTACAGTGTTGAAAAAAAGATTTTTTAACCTGGCTCTGTAAACATCTGTTTTCATTGTCAAACATTAGATATGCTGCCAGTGAGATTATCAGTTTTTTTCACCGTGGATGGGCATAAAACTCAAATTCCACTGAACCTGTGTCTGCAACACAAGCCCAGAAACATCTTAATCCCTGTTTCATGTCATATTGAAATGATTCTGCTTGTTAGAGGCTAATGTTTTTCCATCAGGACTTTGCATTGCATTATTCGGGATCTGTTATCTGACAACATGACAGTGCCTCATTCACAAACCTCTGACTCTGTGACATTTATCTTGGTATACTGTATTCCCCCTCTTTGAACCTGAGTAAATACTGAGGAAATTCCATTGTGAGCACCAGCTGCAGATATCTCACTATGTTAAGAAATTCTGACCAGTTCACCTTTCTTTGGTGAGTACGTGCCACAGAAGCTGAGTGCAGGGTCTAAAAATGTACATTTAAAAGGGTAATTATCCCTTCTAATACAGAAATCTGTCTAAAAGCATGAAAACGCTGTTAGGCTGAAAGAAGAAATGACCTTATTAATGCTGATCAGGATGAAAACAGTGGTAATATGGTCAGGATTAATTGGATTATTGAAGCCTATTTGACCTAACCGTGCTTGAAAAGATAACATCTTCAAAAGGTTCAGTGTTTGGTTGAGCTGTGAATTTATTCATCAAGAGATTTTGGAAGGACTTAAGATAAGATAAGATCCCTTTATTAGCCATATACAATTTCTTGCATTAGGAATTTGTCTTTTCACATACCCCAGCTTGCTCTCCATGAGACACACAGGCATAGAGAGAAGCTTGGGGTCAGAGAGCAGGGTCAGCCATTTATACAGCTACCCTGGAGCAGCTGGGGTTAAGGGCCTTGCTCAGGGGCCCAACAGAGTAAGATTCCTCTGCCAGCTGCAGGATTTGAAACCACAACCTTCCAGTCACAAAGCCACCACTCCACCCCTCAGAACACTTTGTAAGCTTTTATGCCATCATACCTGTTTTATACTGTTTGAAACTGGACCTGTACTGTGAGGATCATCTCATGACATGATATTAAAAAGTAAGATTATTTATGCAGTGAATGCTTGCCTTATCCCTGTTTCCTTAGAGACATTCTTTCATTACAGCTAGTCAGATATAAATGGAACATGAAATTAAATTATTTTGTGTTGATCAGATGGAAAATTGTAATTTCTCCAATCTCTTGCACACAGCTTTGAAAGAAAATAAGGCTCTTAACTGTTAATACTGCAGTATCAATGTCTTAAACACTTCCCTCTGTCTCATAGCACTGTGGCCTGGATAGACATACACTCTCCCATTTTCTTCTGCCTTTAAAAACAGGATTCAGTGTGCTTCTCATTTAGTTTTTTTATTAATCTTATTTTTTACCTGTGTGAAAGCATAGCTATTATCATCAGAGAGTCCATATTAATTTTGTGTGTGTTAAGAACAGGGTAATATTAGAACACATGCATAATTTGCTACACCTAAAACACCAACCCCACACAAGTCCAATGAAAAGGAAAATAAAGGTTCTGATTCCATATTTATATATATCTACTGAAATCATGTTCTGTATTGGTCAGAGTAATTAGTAGATACATCTAGAAAGGATGTGGTCAAGGCACTTGAGAAAAATTATGGCAATCAATAGCAGACACAATAAAAATGTGATGGAAATTTCAGCAGCAGTGTAATTTAAAACAGCTCTAAGCCTCTCAAAATCCTCCACAGAGAAGTCTTGAGCAAAGCCACATCTCCTTATAGATCTCACTTTCATCAGCATCCTCTCAGCCTGGATGAAAAAGTGAAAAATGGAAATCTGATCTATGAACAGGTCAAAGAAGAAGTGGCCATTTTAAGGTAGAAAAAAAATACACTTTCCAATAAGCAGTATAAATGAAAGCGAGAACAAATGTATTTTAGAGAGCACAAGGAAGTAATTATTTTAGATGCTGCTAAGAGAGAGATTTAATTCATAAGAACTTTAAGAACAACACATTTCCACAAATATACCTGTGTAGCTTGAACAGTTGGGGATGTCAGATCAAAGAAGCAAACTCTTCTCATGGGGTACTCTGCCTAAGGCACTTCAGAGATCTTTGTACTTTGGACTTCATAAAAGAAGCATATAGTACTGTATACTGTACTGTTCATTCAGTACGTCTGGTGAATATTGTTGGACATAAATGAAGCTCACAAGGTACTAGGCACATAAGGCATTATTTGCAATCCTGTTGGTAACATCTTCTCATGACTAAGAAGACACTGAGGACTGGAGCTTGCCTGTGGCTGTGTGCATATTCCATCCATCAGGTGAAGTCAAGTGCGCTGTGCAGCCAGGATCAGCTGTCAGGACAAAAGTGTTGCTGCTAAGCTCCTGTCAGCTCCTGTTCCTACATTTATATGCCAATACTCATGGGCAGAGCTACCGGATGGTTGATATTATTTGGCCGAGTAGTATTTCCTGAAGGCTGGGCTTCCTGCTGCTACTGAGATATGAAATCTTTAAAGGACTATGGGCCTCCCACTATGCCCTCTACGTGGCTGGAGTGGAGATCATTGTTAATTTGCTTGCTGAGACTCAGAAAACCTGTGATCTGCGGTGTGTAACAGCTTCATGCCCAAGTAACATAAACGGTTTTCAATTAATTTCACCACTAGTTTCTATAGTGTCTGTATTTTATGAACAGCGGGGCACAGAATTGTTTTAAACCTTCAAGCTTTAGGTTTTTTCATCTTGACAGTTTTTTTTCGGTAAAACGGCTCAAGTACAAATCTAAACCTTGATTCTCCCCCCCAGAAATAAAACTGTACTCCTCTTTCAGATTTTTCATTTCTAAACAGAGAGCGTTTGGTTAAGTAAGAGCCTTTCATCTATTACCTTATGTTTGTGTCTCCATGGAAACCTGGATGCTTGCTTTTTCTTTAGTCTTCAGGGCTTTCAGCTAACGGAACTGTCTGCATGTGTGCAAAACGTAAAAAAAAGAACAACGTAAAAAGTAACAATACTGTACATAATCAAATGGGTTTACTCCTCTTAGAAGCTTACTGTTTTACAGACTGTGAAATACCATTGTACAAAAGTTTCTGTGACATTTAGAGAATTCTGAACTCTTGTGACTGTACAGTATATTGGATTTCATTACACATCTATTTTGTTGAAAGGCAGACCGAATGAGCAGTGAATTAATCCCAGAACCCAGCTTCATGGATTCTGGTTCCAAGTCACAGGCTTTATCTTCTCAAGATGTCTTCAGAAAACAATGGGCAAATAACTAGCTTGTCATTTTAGTTGTTTTACAACTAAATAACATGAGAAATGTTTCAATACCAGAGGAGGCCATTCAGCCTGTGTTCTGGTAGTTTAGCAAAATATTAAAGGAATTTAATATTTTGTCCAGCTATTTCTTCACGAGAAGCCTGTTCCAGATACCCACAATGCTCTTTGTTTCCTGTTTTCCATCCAAAATAAACTGCCTTTTAATTTCCAGTTTTGATCCCCTGTCCTTGTTTCACTTCTGAGTGTGAAACAGTCCCCTTCGTTGAACTTAGCTACACACTGTAGTGTTTTATATACTCAAGATAAATCTCCTTTGTTCTAGACTGAAGAGATTAAGCTTCCTTGAACCATCTATATAAATGGCAGTTACAAATAGAGGAAATCTTTCTTGTTGCTTTTTTTTATTTCTTTCAACCAAACCAAAACTGAACACAATTTTCTAAATGAGATTCTAGTAGTTCTTTCTTTAAATGTAGCTTGCCTTGGATTTAATTTCCACACTTTTTTCTATATACCCAAACATTGTTTCTTGTTTACTGTTTCACCACATTATATAAAATTGGACCTAGAACAAAATACGTGAACACCTAGATCCCATTCACCAGAGGGTATTCAGTGAATTTTTGTGGAAAACATCAGACTTCACAGATTTACTATATTTCTCCTCAATTTCCAAGAGAGCTGTGCCCTGACTTTCCAATAAATCTTTGCTCTTTAACAGATAATGATTGCTTTCGTACTGCTCATCTCAGATAGTAGGCAGATCTGCAAGTAAGTGAATGTTTGTTTCAAACTTTGCTCCTTGTTTGTCTTTCTGCAAAGGTACAGGGTAACTTATTCTCCACACATAATGCAGCAGAAACGTCTTCATTATGAAGCAGCATTGTGAACTTTACTCCAGACTTTACTTGTATTTTGGATTGTTTACTTTGTGGTGATAGCCACTTCGGGTTATTGATTAGATTCTGAAATCAGAATAACTCCTTGAGTTTGGATTCCCTCTAAACACCTGACCAGATAAGCATGAAATCTGAATGCTTGAATTTTGACTTGTGTGCGTGGCTATACATGCACAAGAGACTCAGCCCAAATCATTTGACATACTCTGTAATAAATCAGTTCCTTTTCAACTAACATTGAATGGCAGATTCAGGGGAAACTGTTTATCCATGATTGTTGCTTTTAATTTCGTTTGGAAAGGCAGAAGAAGAGCAATCTTAAAGCATGGCTTTCGTTCTTGACTCAGTATTCACGGTTGCTAATGGTTTTTACAGAACTACTGTTTCTTCTTTCTGTATCGCAGACAGGTGCCCCACCTAAGTTGAGTGCATGCTGCCCTCTCGTGGTTCACAGGCGAATAGCATTCGTTACATTCACAAATAGGAAGTTAAGGACATCTCTTTTGTACTGGTTTTTCACGCCATAGGATTCACATCATTACTAGCTATTTTCATTTCAGAACACAGCATCACATAAGAACAATTCCTCTGGTCTCAGTGCTCAATTAAGAGGGTGTGGTTTATTAGCCTTTAACAATGCGGTGCTGTTGTTACTACTGTTGTTGCTGTCTCTTTTTATAAGGGATTCGCTACCCTTTGTAGAAAAGCAAATACTCAGAAACCAGAAGGAGCTACTAAGATCCAAGCCTTGCGAACAATTTGCAGGTCAATTTGCAATAGATATACTGATCCCAACAGAGCTAAGCAAGGCTGAGCCTGGTCACTGGTACTGGAACTGACCAACCAGAAAAAACAGGTTGCAGGCACCATTAGGTGTGGCTCTTCGATCAGAACTTCCCACCAGTGCCCCAAGTGTAGCAACTCGGAACACAATGATATAGAAGGTGCCATCCTTTGTTTATAATCTTAAACTCCAACATTGACTTTTTAGGCATTAATATGCCATTGGACTGTTGTAAGAGTAGAGGTGTTATCCTGGTCTCCTTGCTGAGTTTCCTCTGGGCTCACAGACTGTATCCATAAACTAGCCCTGAATTCAGAAAGTTAAGCTATCTCTCACATCTCCTCCTGATCGCAGTACTGTGGCTGCTGGTGCCTACTGCTCATCATCCCAGAGTTTACTGCACTCCAGTGGTGGACGAAGAGGTTCCCCTCCTATGCATATAAAGTGCTTTGGGATGTGTGCTATAAATGCAAGGAATTAATAGCTCTTGATCTTTTCCAATACAGGAGGTACAATAAACGGCCTGTAGAAATTCACATGTATAGGCATACTGTTTAAAAATGTGTATATTAGAAGTGCACATTGCACATTCGTACAGTATGTTTGAAGTTTCACATCCCCCTTCTTTGATTTCATCCGTATTCACACAGCTGTCAGGAGTGCTCAGACATGCTTTCTCAAAGACTTAAAGCCACAAAAGCATCCGCGACAGCAACAGCCTAAATGAAAGAATCAGTGAGGTTTTAGCATTGATGAAAAACTTCCTTCTTGATTAAAGTTCAACCAAAAAAGATGAACTATTTGAAACTTTCATATGGAACTTCATGTCTACCTGGATTTCTTAGGAAAAGAGAAAAAAAAGCATCCTAAAAACTACCTACAACCGAGTTTGATTTGACAGGCTCTGTAGGAACGAGGCCATATGATGAAGATTCATTCCTCAAATGCGTTCCTAAAACTACACCCATTTACTTAACTATTTCTGAAGAGGGAATTTCAATTACTGCTATTTTAAGAAAATGTTGTAAAACAGTACAGAGGGCTCTGTGTAAAGTCTGGAAATTCTTTGAAAATGTGACTTGTGATTAATGTTCAACTACATTTCAGCTGGGCACAAATGAGTCTGCTTTTCCCTCAAATCCTAAATTTAGGCAGGCTGGAACAGAAGAGCACGTCAACTTACTTAGCTGAAATTTTCACAAAGCCTCTATTTATGATGCAATGTGACACTTCGCCCAACAGATCGCTCTTACCATAAATTGTAAGTGCGTGACTACATTGGTTAGTGTGTGACAGATAGCCACATTGACCCCATGGTGTTTAAAGCCATGTTTAAAATTAAACAAAGCTGACCAGAAGCACAGAATAACTTTTCTCCTACAATAAAAAAACAGGGGACATGAAAGACAAAGCAAGCTCTCTGAAGAATGCCCAGTGAATTACCAATACAACAATCAGCAAACTGTATACTCTAGTAAGCTAACAATGTTAGCAATGTACTTAATGATTTCTGAGCCTTTTCATGCTCATAGCTGCTAAGCTTCTCCACTTGATTAAATTTTGTTGTTAAATATACAGCATATCCACTGCCCAAAGAGAATGTGACCACACTGACAGTGAAGAACTGACATTATTGCATATCTACTAAATACAGTATAATGCACATTTTATGTAATTTGACAACCTACAGTTGTCGTACCACAATAATCAGTAACATTACATATTGGTCTTTAAAATAAAATCTTATTTTAGACGACGGATACAAAGAACAACAACCAGGTTAAATGTATAAACACAGTAAAACCTTAAACACTAGTGTAGTGCTGCTAAAAAAATGAATTATAAAACGGATGTCTAATTTACCATTTCTTTTAATTCCACACAATGAAACACTCAGATTTCAGGTTTCTGGTAATGTTTTATTAGAAATACAAGATGTATTTAATACTGTTGCACACAAGGCATTCAGAACATGAGAGAAACAAGGCAGCTTTCACCCTCAGCACGTCTACTCCAGACATTAGTGTTAATTCAGCTCTGTGCATGTCTCGATTAGAGATGGGCTGGAAAACTAAATGGCAACTACAATTATACTGCAGTGACGGAGAAAACATCACACTGACCTACAGACTGGAAAATGTACTTTGAGAAGCAACAGTATTTGACGGGAATATTTGCACTAAATACTGGTCATGCTATCATTAGGTCAGTGCATTCTGTACTTCATATCCCAAACTGGATTTGGTATTGCTAGCAAGTTTAACTTCAATATATCTATGATTGAAGATATGATTCAGAGCTTCCAAAGACAATCCAACTGTATAATGTAGAAGATCTTCTAGGAAGGGGTTTTGAGCTTATTCAGAAAACTAGGCACAAATTGACTAACTCTACACTGCAATATCAACAGTCCCCACAGATATGTCTGAACATCAGATGGCTGAAACTGCAGTGTTAGTAAAAATATTCTTAATGTTCTAAAAGGAAACAAGAATTTAAATACCAGGCAGCTACACACCCAGGGACAAGAATACAGATTGAAATTAGCAACTGTCACATTAATACCAATCCCCAGTTGGAAATAGAGATTTTATTATCTTTTCTGGTAGAACTCTAGTGACTCAAAGCAGCACCTTCGGAGTCTAAGGTTAAAGGCAGCACCCACACTCCTGTATTTAGGATTTCTTCTAAAGAAAAAAAAAGTAATTTCTGAAATTTTTTCACATTTCTACTGGTGATAGTACAAGCTTCTTTGAATATGCATAGTATTGATTTGTTGACCTTGCTTTTCCATCTCTGTGTAGAAGATCTGTAAACTGTATGTTACACTGCAGTACCATAAACACAGCAAGTGGTCGCTTAAGCTAAAAGGGTCTGAAATCTTGTGTCATTTAGTTCTTCCTCCATCCTTCCTCACAGAGCCAGTTAGGCAGCGCTGGAGACAGCAAGTTTCTTCAAGTGATCCATAAACACCTGCAAGCTGACATCATCAGTGAGGATTGGAGCTCCAGATTCCTGAACAAAAAACAGGTAAAACAGGTTCAGTGAGGACGTCTGCTTACGATAACAGAGCCCACAGTCACTTTGTGATTGCCACTACTTGCTTTTCCTGTTTCTTGCATATCATCTTTCCAGCTAACACTGTATGAAATAACACCACACAATCTCTAAAGCGTTTCTATCCTAAGCCAAGAAATCTTTGGTTTTATGCTTTTCATTCTGAATTTATAACGCCATCACATTACTCAAAAAGCTGACTCAGCATAACAAACTGAGCTGAAAAACTATATGACCAACATAGAACAAATAAAGTTATGAAAAGTTATATAGTCATCTTAAGAAAATCATTTTTCAACTTAGAAGAATCAGGGATCAGTACAAAGAACCTGTTAGACCCTTTCAATAAAAGAGCTTTAGAAAATGTAAACAAACCACAGTGAGCATTAACTTATTATAAAAAGGAGGATTCTAAAATGACAAATCTTGCACAACAGTCTTCAGCAACAATGAGATTAATCAGATG
Organism: Lepisosteus oculatus; assembly: GCF_040954835.1. NCBI lineage: Eukaryota > Metazoa > Chordata > Actinopteri > Semionotiformes > Lepisosteidae > Lepisosteus > Lepisosteus oculatus. The sequence continues at coordinate 4,810,818 of NC_090703.1, forward strand.
TTCTCATGATGATTGACTTACAATGCATAGCCATACTGACATTTTGTGCACTGCGAAAACACCCAGTTGCCCTCATGACACTGTACCATTTAAAACGTACGTCTCTCTTATTTCCTTACCTGACCCCACGCGTACATGTTGTTGTGGGTCTGTGAGGGATTGACTTTTGATAACAAGAAACGAGCCTGTGCAAAAACAAAGGCAATGACATGTTTATTACGCTCAAATAGTGGGTTTATAAAATTAAACTTTAAACCGTGCGACGTTTTTAAGCACATGCCAGTTAAATGTGCAGCAAATGCACTTGAGAGAAAAGAAGGTCATTTCCAAACAAATCTCCTCGTATTGTGACAAAAAAATAAAGAAGTGCGGGCCCCGGAAAGAACATTCAAGGGCCACGATGACGACTCAAACATGAAGCATGGCGGGGTTGGTTCTCCGTGCCTCACCTGGCTGCCTCCATGCTCCGTGTCGATGTACCTGGGCATCGGGAACCGGCTGTGCAGAATCTCCTGCGCGTCGTCGACTGGTGCTTGCAGCAGGTGCCGGAAGTTTTCGTATTCTGGCATGTCCTGGTAGCCAGCTTTGCGCCACTGAGCTACTGTCTTAATAGTCAAGAAACTTCAGACATTCATTTCTCTGCATTTACACACCTATATATTTAACTAACTGCAGCTTCTCAGCTATGGTCTAACTCTTCTTACAAGCTCAAAAACGTTCAAATTGTAAAGGAAATCAAAACACATACTTCTGCAATCAGAAACTCTTATTGTCCCAGTGGCACTGAATCAGCAATTTGAAGGCACCTACTGGTGCAAGTCTGTAGGAAAACTGGCTTATGATAACATATTTATTCACAGGCAGTTTATGTTGCGCCACTGTCTGTAATTTTCTACCAAAAAACTCTATCCTTCTTTGAGTGGTAGCTCTGCTTTCATCAATTCTTCAAATCGTGTCAGTCTACTTTAGTTAACTGCAGTACTTTGAAGCCTATTCAAAAACAGAGAGCTTTCATACTGTACATTAAAGGATTTTAATGCTTCCCTAAAACAACACTTTGGAGCATAACTTTTGTACATCAGGCCTAATTTAAACAAACTTGATTAGTTATGATTTAAAAAGAAGCACTTTGGGATTTCTGAATTCCCTTAGAGATTTATTTCTTCCAGTGTTGTTCCTGGACATGGACTAATCTAACAGCTGGAAAAGCACGGAAATAATTTGGATAAAACAGGCAGCCCCTACCTCTCCATGGTAAATGAGAATTTGGAAGAAGGTGTCCATGAGGAGAATTCGATCTGGGAGAATGCTGCTACTGTCTAACAAAACAGGCTAAAAAAAAAAAATAATGTATCAGTATTCTCCCCAACATGAGGATCTTCGCTTGCAGCAAAAGGCCAAAGCAATCAGTTGCTCAGATGCTGAACACACACACACTTTGCAAAGTACCCCATGGCAAAGATGTTTAAATTCCTAGCTACACAAAATACACAAATCAGCATAATTTATTGCTCAAATAGTCTTTGAGCAAATTACTGTAATCCTTTTTTACAGGGATCACCATAGCTCAAGAAGGGCAGACAAGCACTCACCACTAATTAAAAGTGGTGATATTTAGAATTTACAACTAATTACACATTTTTATTTGGCTTGCTGCTTTTGTGCACAACAGCTGGGTATTTTACTGGAACAATTCAGGAAAAGCACTTTGCTCAAGGGTAAACTAGCAGTGTCGCACCTGCGATTTCAACCCACTGCTTATCAGTATAATACAATGGATCAGGTTCCTTAACACTTAAAGCTTCTCACACAGAGTCTAAACAGGAGCAAATATGGACAGAACACTAACTGATACATCACAAGCTTGCTTCTTCACAATGTAATAAGGCCTCTGCAATTCAATGCATGTTTTGTTGCCCTGTTCTGAATCACAAAATATGGCACTGCACATACCTGGAATTTTGTTTCCTTTTTAAATGTAAATTGGAGGTTTTACACCTTACTGTGTAAATTTTACTTTCACTGTGGTTTGAAATAATAATAATAATAATAATAATAATAATAATAATAATAATAATAATAATTGCTTACACTTATATAGCGCTTTTTTGGACACTCCACTCAAAGCGCTTTACAGGTAATGGGGACCCCCTCCACCACCACCAGTGTGCAGCATCCACCTGGATGATGCGACGGCAGCCATAGTGCGCCAGAACGCTCCCCACACACCAGCTATCAGTGGGGAGGAGAGCAGAGTAATGAAGCCAATTGATAGATGGGGATTATTAGGAGGCCATGATTGGTAAGGGCCAATGGGAAATTTGGCCAGGACGCCGGGGTTACACCCCTACTCTATTCGAGAAACACCCTGGGATTTTTAATGACCACAGAGAGTCAGGACCTTGGTTTTACGTCTCATCCGAAGGACGGCGCCTGTTTACAGCACAGTGTCCCCGTCACTATACTGGGGCATTAGGACTCACATGGACTGAAGGGTGAGCGCCCCCTGCTGGCCCCACTAACACCTCTTCCAGCAGCAACCTTAGTTTTTCCCATGAGTCTCCCATTCAGGTACTGACCAGGCTCACACCTGCTGAGCTTCAGTGGGCTGCCAGCTGTGAGTTGCAGGGTGATATGGCTGCTGGCTATGAGTGAAATGCACTCATCAATGCTGATTCTTTCGAACCCCGACACATAAAATTAGCGTTGCAGTTCCTCTTTAACAGTATAGCTGAGACTCAAATTCCCCTACATCTTAAGTGGATAGTATGATGTTGTCCAAATTGCGCCATCAATGATAAAGCACACTGCAGTCCCCTGAGAAAAGATCTGCTATCAAATTAACAATTGTCCAGTTACCTCTGGTGGCCCGTTGAAAGAGTAAGCATAAAGAATAGGCTGGATCATGATGAGGGACTGGGTCAGGTCTTGCCTCATGAACTGGTGTCTGTAGTACGAGCTCTCATCAGGGCTGTTATTAAAAACTTGCAGGAACGGGGATCTTCTTAAGTGAAACATGAACTACAAAAGAGAAAGTTAAAAAACTGAATCTTTAGAGTAACTATAGAATCGCTTTTCTGCAATGATATCATAAACTGCAGTTAACTATTCTGCATCTGCCACGATATCTAAATGATATGATCCTGCACATCTGAAAGAAGAAGAAGAAAGTTCTTGCCAGGGCTAAAAAAAGAAACTTGTCTGTCATTTCTTCTTTCTTCTAAACTGAACAGGCAGATAAAGTATATATCAGTCTAGGTGTAGCATAATAAATTCCTTTACAGTACTGTGGAGGTTTTCTCTTGAAAGATAAAAACACTGTTTTGTAAAGCAACCCAACATACATTACCTGGGGATAGAGAGAGAAGGTTTCAGAGAACCTAAAAGAATTGGGGTCATCTTTGTGGTAATCTCCAAACTTCTGACACTAAAACAAAAAGAAAAGTTTTAGCTGTACCACACAAGCTGTGCAATCAATGTGATGAGAGTGGAAACGTCAGTAATTTCTGTAGGGAAAAACTTGTTTACAGACCAAGACAGCCGTCATGCCCTTTCAGTCTGCGTGCCTTAGTAAAGACAATTATATTACGTTGCTAGTCATCTGTCAGACTGTATCTCATTAGGCTATATTGCATCTTCATTATGCCACAACACTTTACTTATGTTCACTCTGTAACTTTGTTACGGCTGCCTAATAAATTTAGATACCTCACTGTACGCTGTAATTTTAAGCCGCCTGGAATAAACATCTGTACAATCGATAACAACTCAGTCGCCACTTCCCCCTGTGGTACTAATGACAGGAAGCGAGAACCGCCGAGCGCGCGCTGGGAGCGCTCGGCCGCCGCCCGGGCGCACGTACCAGGCGGATGAGCTGCCGGTCCAGCCAGCGCAGCACGTCGGGGCCCTCCTCGCTCTCGGCGCGGAACACGGCCAGCCTGGCCATGAGGATGGCCGAGGCCTCCTGGTCGAAGGAGGCCGCGATGCTCTGGATCTGGGTCTGCGCGTCCGCCCAGCTGCAGCCGGGACAGGGGCAGAGGGGAAGCAGGTCAGAGAGAGCAGGGAGAGAGCAGGAACACCCTGCCCCGTTTCGCACGGGGCTCTGGGCGAGCGGCGCGCTAGGTGCACACCTTCCCCGAGCCCTCAGCGACTTCTTCAGCGTTTACCGACAGATTCCGCCTCCCAAACCTCCACTGGAATTCATCTCCCAGATTTCCGTCTCACTTCCCTATCCATCTTCGCGTTTTCTTCCGTTCTCCCGGCTTCATATCCCTGCTCTCTCTCTCTCTCTTTTCAGTGTGGAAGTGACTTCACTTGTTCCAAACCCTCAGCAGGTTTAGTCTGAGCCTGTTATAATGCTTCATTATTATCACTAATATAGGTAGGGGCCACATGAGCACAGCGAGGAACTATTCAACCTCTTCCCCGGCGCACAGGCACTGTTGTGTCACAGAACACACATTTCCACATTGGGGAAGATCCTTCCCAGAGTTTACCCACTAGCCCCCACATAATCCTGTTAAATGATGTCCTTGTAACAGTTTTCAACCACATTAGCTTCATACAATTATCCAGGTTTTAAAGGCCCGCTGTTTTATTTCTCATTGAAAGTCGTGTTTAAATTTGTACTTCTCAGCACAATATTCACTCACTGCAAGCCACCACAGAAGGACTTGTTAGTCCTTCAACCTGCTTTCGCTCGTACAAGTATGAACAGCTGGCATCATCTATTTATGACGTATAATGTTGAAGCCCCTTAAGCTATAGGTATAAGTATAAGTATAACCAAATCAAAATACTTTCTACTGCTAGCCTCAGTAATAAATATCTAATCAGGCTCATAACGAAGTATTAGTCTTAAAATGGAATATGGAGTAAGGATATATGACCCTCACATATATTTCTATACATGTTTTTTTTCTGTTTTAAATCAGCATGATTTTTTATCATGGAGCGCATTTCATGTACACCACCTGCCACCGAAACACAGGATCCCACAGTCTGAAAATCGTGGGGGGGGGGTTCTTTTTTGACTTTTTCAAACTGGGAAGCCCAGAAAAATCTGTTCTTTCTAGAAAAAAAATGTTTTTAAGTCTACAACGAGATGACTAATCCTTTGGTATCCTCTCTTGGGAGACAGACTACAAGATCACAAAGCTTCCCTGGAAGGTCGGTGCCTTTTCTTCTGAAGTAAACAGGTGTTCCCATGGAAACGGAGTGAAATCAGCGCAGATCCACAATTAACCTGCTGCAATTACGACTGAGGAAAAGTACACCAGGTGACGTGCATCATGGAGCCAGTGTTATCCAGGTATGTCAAAGAAAACGAGGCAACCGGCCCCTTCCAAAGTCTCGTGAAACACTAAAAAAATCAAAGTCTTGAGTCTTACAGTTTGGAAATGAGATCACTGGTCCCATAAGAAAATACAGTATTTGCACCTTTTCTTTACCATTTTGGAAATATTACCCAAGTTTTGTTTTTTTTTGCTGAGATTAAACCTGAAATTTGCAAGTTAACCTTGTCCACCCTTACAATCTTGATCTTCCCCAGAGATTGGAGAGGCCCTGTGCCATCTAAAGCTGCCCACAGCCAGCAGAACGAAGACTGTTCTGTTCCAGCGTTTTATAAAGACAGTACATTCATTTATGCCGTACACTCTCAGCATGTGTTTAACAGGCAATCTGGCCTGCTTCAATACAGCAACAGCTGACTTCTATTAACAAGAGCAAGACATTTCTTTGCAAGTAGATCAGCTGAGCCTAGATGGCAGAGATCTTTGATCTGAAACAAATGCCAGGGAGTAAACAAAGTATCACGTTGAATGCAGTTTTCACATTTTCGAATATCGAGCCACAGGAAAATGATGCACATGGTGATGATGCATATATCTATTAGGAAATTTTGACTTTGTAGTCCTGTTTAATTAATGTTTTCAAATGCCAACCATCTTCCAAACGACTCTTGGTAAGTGTGAGGTTACATACCCATTTGGATAACTCGGAAGGCCATTAAAAAAAGCACTTGGAAATGTTTGAGATCAAATTGAGGTTTTCAAAAGAAAGCCTCATATCTTTAAATACCTTTCATATCCAGGTAATTGAACCACCCCAGAATGCATTAGTTTAAGTGGCTGAACAATAATGGTCTCGTACAATAATGTGGACCTACTTTCTGGCAATAGTGGTGACTCTAATGCGCCTCTGGCCACTGGAGTGCTGATACTGGGTCACAAACTGCACCGCACCGCGGCCACCTTGTGGTATCGGGGCATTATGCTGCAAAAGAAACAGAAGAGGATGTTGGGGAAATGCTATAAATAATGCAAAACACATTAGCAGTACAACGTAATTGCAAATAGTAATTGCTATTTTATTCTAATGACTGATCGGAAAAAATGGAAGAATCTAGCAAGGGAACCACGAACAGTGAGCACATCCATGTAGCGCTTGAGGAAATGGCTATGTTAATTCAACAAACACATTCATCGAGAGCTTGTCCAATTCACAGTGTGTGTGTGAGAGAGACAGGAAAACAAAGCCAGTGCAGTTCACCGAAAGTAAACCGTCTTGCGACTTAATTTCATGTTAACCAGTGATTGATCAGCTCTGTGCCTCCGGTTGACTGCAGAGAGTTCTTATTTGTCACTTGCTCAGGAACACAAAACATTTTTCAGATATTCAGTCCCTAGTTTTGTTTTCTGTAACATTAAAGCAGCGATCTGAAAAGTCAGCAATGACAGCCAACCCAAGTGGTATTGTTGTAAATAAGAAGGCATAATTTGGAACGTTAACAAAACGTTAACAAAATCTTAAATTAGACTTTTTTTAAATACACGTTTATCAACAAAAGCTAAGGGACGTTTTCTTTTCCACTTTTATTACAATACTAAGTCAAGGCTAAAATATACAGTATATCTAAGTAAGGCTCCCTTTATGAGGTGGTAGAAAAAACTTGGCATTAAATAAAAAGAGAAAGAAAATCCCTCTTGAATTAGACAAATAATTACTAAAAGGTTACGGGCTATTCAAGAAAATAATGTTCTGGGCTAAAACTGACTACATTTTCCCCAGTTACCGACATTATACAGTTAATTTAAACAATGGATGTTTCTAGCTAATACTAGGACATTATTTTTTCCAACAGTTTCAGACTACCCGATAGCTGCAGGGTTTTTAATCTTTTCATTTAGCTGCTAATTTAAAATGTTATCTTCCCCATGCCATGTGATTTGTCAGGGCCAGAGGCTAAGGAACATGACACAGAGAAGATCTTGAAAAACTGCTCACAATACCCAACGCAACAAAATTTACTATTTATCATTAAAATAATACAATGAAAAACATGAAAAAGCAGGTCACAAATGTTTAGCCTTAAACATTCCTTCTTTCTTTGGAGAACTAATGTTTTATCTTTTGAAATTAAGGTTTGTTGTCATAGCAGCCTAGACAAATTATTCCACATCAAAAACAAGATTACTCCCTGATTAACCAATACTAAGCAATAACTATACTAATACATGCTGTTTTAGACACTACTCCACACAAAGAAAAACTTCCACAACCGCCATAATGAGGACGAAGGATAATTGGTAAGCAAGCTCAGAAAAAAATGCCACTGATTAGAAATAAAATAAGCTGATTTAATATTGTGCTTCCTGCCAATTAATTTTAAAATCCTCCACTGGAAAATATCAGCATTCCCTACATTTAATTAGCTTCAAAGCAGCTGAAAGAGCTGCTTGCTATTCAATAGTTTTTACAACTTAAAATCTGTGACAATGAGAAGGAATACTTTAGAATAAAAACAGTCATTAAATAAGACTATTTTGTAGAACAACCAGGCTACTTAGAATTTATAAGAGCTGTTATTTACTTTTCCACTGGTACCATAAAAGTTTCACTATCTAGTTTAAAATATAGCCTTAATCTGTGTATCAGGAGAAACACATAAGGTTATTATTTGGAAAATCAACAACAGGTATATTGCTATAACAATAAAAAGCTTGCAATCATATATTGACTTTGCAGATCTATCAGTGAAAGGGTTAATTTTTTTCTTCATCTCTGCTAACCCCTGGCTGAACTTAATCCAGCTGCATGGGGGCTGTTCCACACTATATCCATGGATCTCCACAACTGTCTTCTACATTAACACACCACTACTGAGGAAAGCAGGACCGTCTTCAGGATAAACTGATGCTATCACTGAATCCAAATAAGTACAAATTCTTTTTCAAATGACCTAAACACAGGGACATTTTTTTCTGTCTCTGTTAGTTAACGATGCCACTGATTGCTCTCCTTTATGCTTTGGCAATGATAACTACCAGCATTGGATCGGTGTGTGGGAACGTGATGTTGCTTCTGGTAGTCGCCTTCAATACGAAACTGCAGACGGAGACGTGGGCTCTGACTCTGAACTTCTGCATATGCGACTTGATCTTGGGGCTTTCTGCAATTCCATTTGGGATTCACAACAGCTTGTCCGGCGTGGAAGGCTACGATACCAAGAGCATACTCTGTCAGTCTAATGCTTTTGTGTATGTGCTGCTTCAGCTGGCTTCTGTTCACTCCTTGACTTGGGCTACAATAGACAAGTTCACCGAAATCTGCTTTGCTCTGCAATATGCTCAGCTCTTCACCAAGAAAAGGACTTGGGTAATCCTCTCCTTTCTGTGGATGTACTGCCTCTTAAATGCGTGTTTTCCTTTCATGGGATTTGGGTCATACAGATATAGCGAAAACAAATTCATCTGCATGCCGAGGTTTCAACCATCCAGTAAGAGCTACAGCATAATAATAATAGTAATCGGAGTCATCATTCCCATAATGATAATGTGTTCACTTTACATTTATATCGTGTACATCGCAAGAAACCAAGCTCTGCGGGGAACATTCGTCTGCAACGACCAGCACTGTTACTATGTACCAGCTAACAATTACATCAGGAGCTCCATAGTCATGATATCAACAGCAGGTATGTTTTGTTTCATACACAAAAGGTGAGCAAAAGAATAAAAAGAACCTTTAAGGGCATTTGTTATGATGAGAGAGCTAAATGCTGTTTAAGATGCTCATGCCTATTTTCTAGTTTTCTTATTAGCAAGAGAGGAGAAAAAAAAAGCAGCACACACTTCCTTCATTTTGTTTGGACAGCACTTTTAAGTAACAAGCCACAATTCTGATCATGCAGGGAGCAGCAATAAGAATCTTCGTAAAGGGAAAAAAATGTTTTTGAATACAGGCACAGATCCTAAATCTACAAAATGTCTTCATAACTTAGTGTTATAAAAAAGTTAACAAAAGTCCATGTTTAGTAAATACTAAACAAAGCAGAATCCAAATAAGTCCAGTTCTTTGTTGCACCAGTAAATCAGATCATTTGCGTAATACAGCACATATCACATACAGTACAAAGAGCTATGGTTTTAAAACAGCTCAGGCTCATTTATTATAGATTTCAAGGTTAAACTCATGTCACCCCAATAAACAGCTATAAAAAATTGATCAGAAGTATTCATACGCAGGGGACAATAAGAGCTCTATCCTGCGGTTCTGATTTTTAATTTGTTTTCATTTACACTTCACCAACTGACTTATGTAAACGATACAAACAAGTCGGGACAAGCTGTCTTAAAAACATTGCTAGATTCATACAGATGATAAGGTCTGATTTATAAAAACAAGGATGCACAGTCATTTAAATAAAGCATTTACTGGCATTCTTCAGAAAAATACAGCCCCCCAGCCCTGATTCTAATGTTCCATTTCTCCCTCTCCCGCAGTATGCCTTCTAGTATGCTGGATGCCGTACATCACTGTTAGTTTCTTTGAAACCTTTACCGAATACAGCATTCCACCTGTGGCTGATGCAGTTGCCACCTGGCTGGTATTGCTAACTTCTGCGTTAAATCCCTGGGTGAACTCTATGACACAAAAGTAAGTGCTTTACTACCAACATGGATGCATGTACCCATTTCATTTCTTTCAACCAGCCATTGCTTGAAAACAGTGCTTTGCTTTAAAGAAAATGTAAAAAATACACAGAGCCACAAAAAGTAAACTAAAAAGAGACTACAGAAACACCTGGATATTTGAGAATCTAGAAAGGTATTTCTTAAAAGGCAGACCGCTTTGAGCTTTAGTTCCACCCCTTCAGCATCAGAAACCTGCTCAGTCCTAGTAAAGGTCAGAGTGATTTGAAAGGATAGGGTATGAGGTGGGATTACAGCCCAGACTGAAAGCCAAGGCACCACAGCACACTTGCACACAATTTACAGATTCCAGCTGACCTAACCGGCCTGGTAAGAAGAGAAACCAGAGCAGCTTTGGTATTTGTATGCTATTTTAAAGTGTGTAAAGCACTTCCTTCCAGTCAGGCTAATGGCTCTTTCACTTCAAACCGTTTCAGGAAGTACAGAAAAGCACTGCGTGGGAGTTTGAAGAAGCTTAGGCAACGGTTTCAACAGCCCATAAAAAACTCCTTTCCACAATCCCGAAAAATGAACCACAGCTCCGAGCCACAGACATCCATCCCTGGAAGTGTAATGCTCACCTCCATTCAGACATGAAACAAGGATTCTCCACTAGTGGAAACAGGGATCTGACAGCTGCTGCTGCTCTGAGGCCAAAGAAGGCAAGAGTTAACTGAATTAAAGCAGTTTCCAGGGTGGATACCATTGAAGTCATGTACAAGACACCTAGAAACACAGCTGCAGAAATAAACGCACTGTTAGACGTCCTTTCTTATTACGGGAGTAAGAAAGCAGGAACCATATGGCATTATTTCTCTCAGCTACATCAGACTACTGAAACGGGTTACGTTTAACAATAGTTAATCGGCTAAATCTTACAACCATCTCAGATAAATGAAGGAGTTACAAGTTGCTGAAGCACAACTTCACCTACAGCATTCAGATTTAATATACTGTCTTTGATACAAATTAGTACACAGAGGAATACAAAGTATCTGAAAACACTTTTAAAAAGCATTATAACTTTATCTTGGATGTAAAAAGTCTTACTTTAACATTTACACCAGGAATTCTGCATCTAATGCGTGTTTGTGTTATATTATAAATTTCAGTATGACAGGTGCATACTTTTTTATATAAAGGGTCATTGTTAAAATAAAAAGGTAATGTTTTTCTTGAATGTATGCAAATGTTTGGCTTGATTAATATTTCATGGCAGAGGAATACATACAAATAGGAATACATAGTGAAAGCCAATAGTTCACTATTTTTAAAAGAAACAGATGTATGCAATTCATCTCTTTTACTGTAGTAGTCTTTGTACTGTTGTGTTTAAAACTCAGAAAGTGATGTATTCGGATTACAGAAGCAGTGTAAAACTGTTTAGGGCTCTAGCCTTATACTGTACAAGGTTGTTGGCCTCAAATGCAAGTTGCTTTTAAAATTAGATACAAATAAAAAAGTCATCAACCAAACAAACAAATCTCATGAAACTTTCTAAGTTGCCACTCCAGCCCCAATTCGTGTCATAACCCACAGACTAGTCTTAACCCCAATCCAAGTCTTAAATCTGAAAATTGCGGTTACATTTATGTTTAGTGATAATACTCCAGTAAAGAGGTCTCGGTCTCCCTGCAGAAGTGTCTCATACTGCTCATCTACATAAGAAGAGGAACAATTGTATAGAAATGTTTTTTTGCTCTGGTTTTTGAACAAATAAAAGTATGTTACTGTATCCTTACTTTTGATTATTGCTTTAAGTATAAACAACTCATTATACAGAATTGCTTAAAATGAAATTAAATTCCTCTTTCATTGTGATTTTAATTTCGGTTTACAATGCTTCTATAGGTGCAATTTAATTTACCACTGTTCTCGATAAAGCATTTACAATGTGTGCCACACACAAACATATTCCTCTATTCCACTTTGCACAAATTAAGTTACTGGAATATTAAGTGTGTAAATCTGACAAACGAAGGCCGCACAGGACGTTCGCAATTTACTAATTGGATTGGAAAGAGAGAATGGCAAACAGTACCAGTGTTATTGCATTAAGTGTTTATTAAGAATCATGAACTGATGTCAGTCAAGACATTCTAATGTATAAACAAAACATGCTGATGAAGGAAACCTGCACAAAACTTTCTAATAACACCGGAGAAAATCTAATATTGTTTTTATATCCTTCATTACCACCAGTCTGGACATGAAACAGGCCACAGATTTCTGCCACGTAACAGTTCTTTCCCAGATAGATTCCGCAATACTGCACTCTAGTGGAGTACCACTGGAGTACCAAACAGGGATACGACTCGCTAGAAGGGTGGCCCTTAAGGTAAAGCCATTTTATTCCCCTTTAGGGCTTTTCAGATTATCGCCCCTAATTATCCTTAGGGCATTTCAGATGATCCCAGACACTCCAGTTATCGGGATCAAGGAGTAGTGACATTAAAATCAATCTATATTAAATGAAAGCAAGATTGTTGGAACAGAGGCTTTTCCCATACAATGAGCCCTGAAATCAATCAGATACTTTCTGGACCCGGCACCTCACTTAGGTGTCAAGACATTATCTGGATTTTTGCATTGCATTTTTAAAAAATGTTTGCCCAAGGATCACCACTCTAACTTTTCTCCCAGTTCCACTAACATTTACCACAATGTGGAAACTATTTTATTAACATACCTGGTTGACCACCTCAAAATATACAGCAAGAGTTGAGTTGTGATCAAGACCGCAAATCTTCCACTGGCAGGTGCCACCTGTTCCAATCTCCTTCAGGAATATAAGAAAACAAAGAATCTCACAAGTAACTTTCATTAATTATTCATTCTTATTTCAAGCACACTTTCTCAATTTCTCAGTTTGACTTTTTTAACTTGTAAAATATTCAGAATAAAAGTCTATTATCTTAAGTAAAGTTAACTGATACTTACATTTTCTGAGACACATGGTCCTTTAGCATTGAGTGATACACATGGTCCAATAGCCCCAGATATCTTTATTTCTCTTGATGTCTGTTTAAATAAATACAAGTTTTAAGATCATTTCAAGCACTGCAAATTACCAATTTATACCATACAGACTGAACACTTACTTCCAAACATGTCTTAAAAAATCCCTCTGTGCTACATCAGGCTAATGTTAATAGTAAACTAATAAGGGGCACTCCAAATTCATTAAAAAGCAAGCACAAAAAAGCCATTTTCTCCAACTTGTCTATTAAAGTCTTGATTAAAAACATTTCTGGACTATAAACATGCAGCCAGCCTCTCTGAATAATCAAAATCCCATATGAATACAACTTAAAGCAGAAAGGCTCTGATTCATCACCTTCAGTAAACTTACTTTTATTTCCAAAGTCCCGCCGAATGCCATTTTAAAAGACCCCTGCACGTCCTTAGTAAACACTCTCTGGAAGGTCTGCTTGAACAAAGACGTGTTGAAGGAATCTGCCATCACCATATAGCCTCTGAGAAGAACAGAGCACAAAGATGGTGAAGAGAGGGCCACCACATTTTCGATATTTATCACCTAAAAACATCTGATAAGAAGACTTCACAGCTGAGTGAAACTGAGCAAAATGGAACTTCAAGCTCAGTATCAAAACATGAAAACGCCTCTTATCGTGATCTAAATGATCCAATTGTCTCATAAAAGCCCTTAAGTGCGGTTTAAAGTAAAGTCAAAATTTCAAGGACATGAGAATTTTCACCCATCAATGCCACAAAACTCCACGAAAGAAACTACTCAACACCAGCTCCCCACACATCACCCCTGGACAGTCCCGACACACACAGCAGTGCTGAGGCGAACTGCCGATCTGACACTGCCTGGCAGTGTGTGCACACACAGGTAAGACCGTTCTGAGAGGGCCGACTGTAAAAAAGTATTTTTATGGGAAGCAGGCATGATGAGCACTGGAGAGGAGGTCCTCACAATGCAAATGACTTTCTTGCATTTTCAAAAAAACGATCCTAAAGCGCTACTGATACTGATTGCTCAGGGGCCCAAGAGAGGAATCCTACTCTCTTGGGCCCCTGAGCAAGGCCCTTAACCCCAACTGCTCCAGGGACGCCGTATGAATGGCTGACCCTGCGCTCTGACCCCAGGGACACTCTCTTAGTAAACACTCTCTGGAAGGTCTGCTTGAACAAAGACGTGTTGAAGGAATCTGCCATCACCATATAGCCTCTGAGAAGAACAGAGCACAAAAATGGTGAAGAGAGGGCCACCACAATGAGACACTCTCCCTGCCTGAGTGTCTCATTGAGAGCAAGCTGGGATATGCGAAAAGACAAATTCCTAAGACAAGAAATTATATATGGCTTATAAAGTGATCTTATCTTATCTTAAACAGAATGGGACTCTCTAGTGAAGAAATATAAGTATATCTGTGCCCCGGGCCTCACCCTGTATAATTGGTACAGCACTTCATCTCCAGCAGTCCTGTCTGATCCAGAGCGCAGGCATAGATATCAATGATATGGCCGCTGTTTGAGGCTCTTGACGCCAGAGCCTCGTAGTGCTGCAAGACACAAGTGAGAGTTTACAAAGCATTGGAAGCGGACAGCAGAATCCCCCCCAGAGTTCAGATTAACAACCCAGGATCAAATAATTGTGTCCAGCCCACACAGAGCTGGAAAGTAATAGTCAGACCACATCTCTTTATACACAAGAGATAAGAGCAGAAGTGCTGGCGACTTAATCGCATCAAATAAATCATTGACATCCACACCTTGCTCCAAAGTACAAGGAACAGCAAGTCCGCTCATACAAACTGCAGGAGACCCCACACACACACACTGACTTACTTTAGTCGCCTTTTTCATGAACTTAGCATTGTCCTTCTCAATGTCATGCCAAGACCGGATGGGCGTCTTCAGTTCATCCCCCACGACCATCCCCGGACCCTGAGTGGCCGGCCCTCCGATGAACATCATGATGCGGCCGCCCGTGTTGGGAAAAGTGCACTGCAATCGGATCGGGGAATGGCAAAAGAAAATGGGATGAGAAGAACAAAATATACAACAAGACTTCACGAGTTTCTGTACGCCACGCCACAACTGGACACACTACTCTTACCGAAAAGGGCACAAACTCGTCGACCCCTGCGCCAACTCTGGTTACACTGACTCCTTACTCGGTTGGAAGACACCAGATTCCAGAAATGAATGGACGTCAGATCCTATCCTATGGGTTTTACCGGAGACTTCGACAACGATTGCGAGCTGAATCTGCAGACTGGGCTTGTTACCTCCAGCAGGCCGACCGCAATGGAAAGGGCCACTCCCGAAGATCGCAGGGGTCTCTTGCCTTGAGGAACAGGCCAGGGGTCACGCTGCAGCTCTCCCAGGAGGTCTGTTAAATTCATGTCGATTTTCTGCACGGGCTGCAGGAATCTGCAAAAAAAAAAACAACAACACCTAACTAGATAAGCTCAACCATGACAACGTGACGGGACACTCTTTTAAATCACACACCCATGCAAAACATTCAAATAACCTTGCAGCGTCTGGCCGATCACAGGTGTGATGTGCAATAGTACTCTGTGCTAAAGCACTTCCAGCCGAGTAAGACCGCTGCAGTGACGCTAGACCTGTCGGGCTGGCTGATTACCTGTTGGAAGGAGGGGGCTGCTGGACCTGCACTCCTCGCCCTGCTTGGGCTGCCGCTGGCTTAGTCAGGCCCAGCATCTCCTGGAAAAAGGAGGAGTACGACTGAAAAACCTCTTACAACAAACGAGTGCGAATTGGTGCCTCCCAGATAGACAGTGTCTCAGGAGATTATCCCGACTGACCAGATTTTAAATCCCGAAACAAAATGGAACACTTCAAGCCAAAAATGTTCTAAATTTTTCAACTCCACCTACACCGGAAATCGCACCTGGATGACTTTACCGAGACCCGAGACACGTTTTGTTCCAAAAGGCGATTGACTAGCTGCAACAGCCCAGAACAGAGACCTGCAGGATCCACAATGATCAAAATTACTCCGGGTCCTGGGAAGCTCACCGTGTGAACGATGCTGTACGCCAGTGCTGCAGCGTCCCACAGCCCCCTTCAAATGGTGGTACAAATAAAGCAGTCCACCATGATGGAAGAACGATGGTCTTTACCGTTCAAAAGGAGTCAGAAGCAGCATGGAACATTGCAGATCTTCACACACATTGTCCTATTCACGGGCTGTCCTATGCCACTGTTTAGCACTGAAGTACCTGAAGCTGTTTAGCACTGAGGTCCTTTGTCCCTCTGAAGACATAGCTCTTGGAGATTCCTTCACAGCCCAGCTCGTGGACCTGCACCATTCTCCCAAAGGTGATGAGTCCCACTAGGGCTGTGGGCGGTAAAAGACTGAGCGACATCTGCAAGGATTCCTTCAGAGCCTGCAGATCTTCATCCTCCATGCAGGTGTCAACAACATAGAGGAAGATTAAAGGCATCTGAGGACCTCTCTAGAAAAAAATAAAGGGGAATGTTAAACAGATTGTTGAAGCTTGATTTATTCCACGCAATTTCGCTATGCAAATATGATAGGGAGACAAAACTTTAAGATCACTTTATTACCCATATACAATTTCTTGTATTAGGAATTTGTCTGTTCGCATATCCCAACTTGCTCTCCATGAGACACACAGACGGGGAGAGAAACGCTTGGGGTCAGAGTGCAGGGTCAGACATTTATACGGCACCCCTGGAGCAGCTGGGGTTAAGGGCCTTGCTCGGGGGCCCAACAGAGTAGGATTCCTCTGCCCGCTGCGGGATTTGAACCGGCAACTTTCCAGCCACAGGCGCAGATCCCGAGCCACAGAGCCACTGCACTGCCGTTTAAAGAGACTAAAAACACATCCCTTTTAAGTTTTACCACAATTTTTAATCAGCACCTTTATGCTGCTGATGGAATTTTTTATCAAATGTAAAAAAATCACATAACAAATATCTGTAAACTGTTGTGTTTTCTTGTATTTTCAACATGCTGGCCAATTTAAACATGGTAAAAAAAGACAAACTCAAAGGTGAAATTGACTATGAGCGGACAAAAAAAGTGCAGCCTTGCTCACTACTGAGGTGAGGAAATAGAGACATGATGTATATGTGTGCAAGGAAAAGAGATTTCTGAAGACAAAGACAGACCAATAAATTAGGTTCCCGACATGTAATTTGCAATATGGAAAACAATTCACTGGCTCATGCAAATAACTCTTCTCCTCTTCCCCGGAAAACAGCAGCACCCTACCTGTACGACATATTCAATCGTAGAAAACTGGTGCAGAAGCTCCGCTGGTTGGTTCATTTCTGAAATCCCTGCATAGGTTGGAGGAAACTGGAAAAGCAGAACAAGACAAGCACTTAAAACTCCAGCCGCGAGAGAAAATTAAAGATCTTCCAATTTTATCATGTCTGTATTGTTTTCACCTGGTTCCTCTGGTAGCAGAAATTACAGGCCCACAGCTTTGCTCTGTAATCCACTTGACTGGTAACGGAAACAGAAATAAAGATGACACACAGCGCAGTAACGCAGGGAAATACAACGACTAAAAATAATCTGATTCATCACACCACACTCTACCCAGTAGCCGGTCCGCCAGTGCAACAAAAAGACAATAAATGAAGGGCCGAGCTGTTTAGTGACCGCAGAGACGCGGTCTGAGCTTTGCTACACGTTGTCACTGAATTCCTTCAGTCTCACACGCCCAGATCGGCTCTCTCATTAATACAGGAGTGCAGGACCTTAATAACACACTCGGGTTCTTTCCTTTGGTTGGTAAAAAATATCGCCGAGGCCTTTTCAATCCCATTTTTTCTTTTTAATTCTCCGGCGGCTCATACCGTTTTCCCATTGAAACTTGACAGCAGCCCACCTGTTAGCACGCCCCAGTAAAACACCCCCCCCCCCGAGAGCCAAGCCACAGGTTCGCGCCGCGCAGACCAACAGCGAGAGTCAAGGGCACAGCGCAGGAGAGCAGGAGCGGGGCCCTACCACAGCGGGTTCAGAACCGCCCGGCACGTCGCCCGGCTGCACAAGACGGGCTCGTATTGAATGGGTGGCAGGTCCGGGCGCTCCTTGAGGGGGGTCAGAAGGGTGGCCACGGGGACCACCATCCTGGTCGCCTCCAGGCGGCTGGAGGGCCACACGTTCCAGCTGAAGCGGACCCCATCCCGGTCCTCGTTCTGCTGGATGAACTCCTGGAACGTCGCCATGGCGGCCTGTTCGCACTAGGGTCTGTAGGGAGAGAGGGGAGAGAGGCGCAGGGGGTCTCACAGAACCAGAGTAAAGCTCTCAGAGAAGAGAACTGGTCAAGAGGGACACATACACAACGGACAGACCCCGGGACTTTGTCCCAGCCTAAATATCAAGTCCTCATATAAACATACTGCAGTCCTGCAACTTTCCGGTTCTTATGATATCCAGGTCTTAATTCAGGCGGACCACACACTTGGAACAGCTGGTGAAACACTGATTTTGCCAGGCTGGGTGTTGGATAACTTTTGGGCAACTGTGTCATAAATATAACTGGGTTTATTTTGTTTTTGGCCCAGAGCTATACAGCTTCCATGCTATAGGTCGTTTCCCAGATATACAAGTTTATCTTCGCATTTTTAACACTTGAAAACGATCGCCTGGATCTTATGAGAAAATTGTACACAACCTCTCCTACAGCCTTTTCCTTTGAGCACACAGAAACTGAGCTTTCGCGAGCGCCATCAAGTGGAAGATTTAGGAAACAACAACTATAATAATCCACCTTAAGGTTAAAAGTTTTGATGTGGTGGTCATGTAATACACTTTTATTAGCACCGACACAAAAGTCAAATCCAGTCCTGTTTACTTCGGAAAAACGGCCTTAATTCGGTTGAGCTACAAAACCAGACAGAAACGTCTCAGTGATTCGTACTTGAGAGAATAGGATTTCAAGACTGATCTTGATTGATCAAGCAGGCTTCCGTTAAAAGAATTTAAAATATACAGTTGAAATAAAGCCCGTTTCCCCCCAAAAGCAAATATTCACAACTTTCACCGCAAAACAAAATTAAGAATACGAACCACGATACTGGGGAAGTCTTTACAACGAAATCAACCGACCGGTTCAGTTTTTCGGCTGTGCCACGATTATTGATCATCTGAAAATAAACAACCACGGTTCTGCAAAAAGCTGGCAAGCAGATCGGCCTGGCTAGTAAAACACACACACACAATGTCTCTCGTATGGGCTCCAGGCCAGAGATTAACCGGACTGGCACCGTGAATGTCTCATATTGGGCAACTTCGCCAGCTCTGCCTGAACTCTGAACAGACTGCCAACACCGCACTGATTTGCAAACACGCGTGCAATAAAAATACATTAATATCACGCTCAGAAACCCCATTTCCTGCACACAAACCCCTTCACCCCAAACATTACAGACACCGCACCACCACTACCTTCCACTCGGAGAGAAATAAAAATACCCCATGCGTGGCTGTGAAAATAGCAAAGAAAACATTTTTAACATCGCTGCTCGGGGGGGGGGGGATATCGCTCTCGGGACTCCAGGCAAGTCGCTTCAGTTGCAACGCTTTGCCAGCGACGAAAATTAGTGCACACTCACTCATCAAAGAGAAGAACAACAACGATTTCTCCGAACTACCACACCCCCCTCGCACGACCGCCTGGACGAGCTGCGGGCAGCCGGCTGCCCAGCAGCCTTTTCTGGGCTTGAGATGTTCCAGCGCCCCGGCGCCAGCGAAGACGTGCAGCCCACAGCACCACCATCCGCGCCGGCGGCGTTGGTCATTTTCTTTCCCCGGGGCACACTGCCTCTGATAGCAGCTCCCCCGTACGCCTCTCCGCTTTGACACGGTCTTTTCTGTAAATATTTGACTTACCTGCCGAGCCGCACGTCGCCACTCCAGCTCCTCCCGGGGCCAGTGCTGCATCTGACAGCACAGCCCGCTGACGTACCCGACAACATGGCCGCCCTCGCCGCTGCCACGTCAAGGGGGAGCCGCACAGGCTTTTGCAACAAGCCGGTCTGCGTGTGGCTCCCTTCCTCAAGACCCGCCCCCCGCCGCGTCCTGGAGGGCTGTGAATCTCCTTCGCGACTAATTTTAAGGACATCTCTTCAAGAAGGCTTTATTCGAGCGTCAGTACTACATGAACACAGTACAGACTCCTCACCATCATGTAACGTGATGGCCCCTGGGCATTATAACTACTTCCACCTCAGGTTCAATTCTCAACTCACAATGGTTTTTTTTTGGAAATAGATTAGTGAATAACAATGTAAATATTTGTAAATTAACATTGGATTTCACATCAAACTCCTTCCTTGCACCATCACTATCGACTGTACCTGCTCCCTCGGCAGAAATGAAGGTTTGCTCTAGACCTTTACCAAACCCTGAAACGCGTGACAGCAGAAAATTCACGTCCAATTATCAGCACCTACTGTACATAATCCTCCCTTCGAAGCATAAAAAGGTGTTTTGTTACATTACTTAAAACATCCCACTTTCAAGGGAGAATGATGCATTAAGTGTTTTTATGACCTAAAACCATTTCCTCCAAACCAGTTTTTTTCCCTCAATGACCATTCTCCAAAGAGGTCTCGTCAGTCTCCAAGAGATTTCATTCAAAAATATTTTTACAGAAGAACTCAATTTTTCTCTTTAACGAAGAAGAACGGAGCAGAACTTCACAACCCCCCACTCGCAGACCAAAGCGAGCCAATCTTCTGCTCTGCTTACCTCCAGAACTGAATGTGTACAGTAAGTCAACATTTAAAAAAATATTCTACCCCCCCAAATAAGTACACCGAACTGAGAATGCATACCATACAAATTTTATTATACAACACATTTCATGACAAAATATTGTCACAAACTAGTCTCATTTGATGCATTTTCCACTAGTAACACTCTACTTCTTGCAAATCAGCCAAACGTAAAGTTTATCAGATGTAACAATCTGCAAAAACCTGTATCCCAATCGTGAATCCCATGGATCCAGATTAAGACTGCCGTTTTCTTATTAGACAAATAAATCTGTGCATTTATTATTAACCAATTCACAAAAATTGGGAAGTGAATTCTAAAAAAAAAAAAAAAAACGACTTATTCAGCGTGTGAATAAAGACGACATTAAACGCATGAGATTAAGGCTTCAGTATCACATATTGTTGAATCCCATCATTCCTTTCATGTTCCCAGCCGCCCCTTGCTGAAACTGCCTCATCATGGACTGAAGGCCAGCCATCCCACCTGAAGGAAAATAATTTAAAATGTAGCTCTTTCCACTACACAAACGTAACATTTCTAAACAGCAGCCGGAAAACTGCAGATTTCACAATTCAGTCACTCAACCCTTATAAGAACACGAACAAGGACAAACCCGGTTCATCATTTGAATTGCTGTGCTGTCTTACAGGGAAGAGGTAAATGTTCAGTTAGACTTCACGTCTCACCCCACACAGGTACGTGCAAAAGCTCCCTAATGCAATCTGTTCATCTCATCTGTACCAACTGGAGTCAAAGCTCTGTGCGCAGGAGTGTCCCTGCGGACGCTGCGGTGCTTCAGGAGCACGAGGTGACCGTCAGGCACGCGAGAAGACAATGACAGAGGCATACCCATGTGGTGAAGAACCCTGGGGTCCATCATCTTGGCCATCTGCTGATTTAATTTCGCCATCTGGGAAGGATTGACATTCTTGGACATGTCTCCACCTATGAAGAGAGGAATGTACATCAGCACACGCTGCATCTTACTGCAATAAGACTCGACAGGCATCAACTGACTGATAAAAGAAGATGCTGAGACCTACTTAAAGCCGTTTTTAAACAGATGAACTGAATTAGTAATATAGTGCGAGCAGGCACACGGCGCATCACACAGCCGTCCGACAGTGCCAGGGGGTCTCGCCCGCGCACTCGATCGCTAGTCTGTGCCCGTACCTTTGAAGAGCCCCTTGATGCCGCCCATCTTCTTCACCATCTGGGCGAACTTGGTGTACTGCGTCAGCAGCTCCTGCACGTCCCGCGCGGCCACGCCCGCTCCCCGCGCCACCCGCTGGATCCTGGTGGGCTGCTTGCTGAACAGCTTCGCGCCGTCCTTACTGTCCAGCTCTGCCGAGGAGCAGACGGCCCGGGGTGAGCATGCTCTGAGACTGCGGGCGTACAGGGATTCCCCAGAGCTGTGCGATCTGCACTTATGCCCAGTGTTCAAGAAGGCCAGTGGCTAAACCACTCAAAACCATCAAGGACACTAACATGAAGGAAACTTGATCGGGACGATTAGGCTGCTGCGATATCTCTTTAGAAGTGACTAACACTTAGCTGCTGTAGCCAAAAGTTACAGAAATCCCATGGATTCTACTAAAATACTCAGATCGCAGATCTCAGCTGGGATCATAAAACATACTGCAAATTCAAAGCAATTAAAAAAACATTTAAAATACTTTTTTTTTATGGCTCATAAGTATCAAATTCACTTTGATACCTTGGAACCACGTACGATACTTACCTTGATCGTTCATGCTGTCCATGATGGTCATGAGTTTCTTCAGCCTGGCCATTGACTCTTGCTCATTGCCCTTACTCATGAAATCTGTTCCAAAGCCTGGAATCATGCCCTGCAAATAGCAGTTCAGACCTCATTTAGAAACTAAAGAAACTTAATAATCTCTTACTCATAAAGGGCCGAACTCTTATTAATTTAAGACATGTTTCCGAAACTCCAAAAACAGAACACAGCTGTTCAGAAAGCAGTCTCACACAGTGCACCCTGAATTTCCACAGACATTTCACACTTCAAGACAGCTCTTACCATGATCTGGCTGAAAGGCCCCATTTTCATGATATTCTGAAACTGCTCATACATGTCTCTCAGAGTGAACTGCCCTAAGGAAACGAAACAAAAGAACATGATTAAATGCTGCACATAATGACTATTCATTTGTGTCTGGAAAATATCCGCTTATGAAATGAAGCAAACCTTTTCATATATGAACACCACCTTAAGAAAATATCATGTACTTTTTTGTATAAAATTAGATTTTGGTGAAAATACAGGTGTCAAGGTCTCTTGGAAGGGGAAGGTGAGGCTTTATTTCTTTATCGTGACCCTTACTGAAGCTTGTGGTGAATGCTGACTCCTACAGAATGACAGAAGTCTTACCATGTTTAAGCTTGTCTATGAGCTCTTCATTGTCATCCAGTTTTAGCTCATTGACCTTATCTATTAAACCTTCAATGTCTCCCATTCCTGCAAACAACAGAGTAGACATTAATACAGTTAATATCACAAGGCTTCAGTCTCACAACACTGTAAACAAGCCAAAACAAATCATACTCCATGTACAAAAATCACCTATCGATTCTCCTGCAGACACCCTTTCACCTCACCATGGTCTGAAAGGGAAACAATTCCTCCTCGTTTTCATCAGATTTCTGAACCTTTAACTGGGTTAAAAAAACCTCACCTATTGACATCTAATTCCTAACCAGTTACTTCACTTTTTTCATTGTATTCCCAGAAAAATAATTCATACTGCCTCTTAGTGCTGTCTCCATGAGCTCAGGTGAGTAGATGGGGAAAAAGGGCAATACGTACCCAGAAGCTTGCTGATGAAAGGTTGTGTTTTGAATGGCTCAAAGTCATCAATGTGCTCTCCAGTGCCGATAAAGATTATGGGACTTTTGGTAGCAGCAACTCTGAAAAAGGGGGATGGTGAATTTGTGACTTTTCCATGACTCTTTTTTGGACCTCTCTTAGGATTCAGAGGAAGCCACAAAAAAATAAGCTAAACTCTGTGTTTAAAGAAAATGTGTTATTACATGTGAAGAATGAAAAAAATAACAGCAATTTTGATTGCCATTGCAAACAGCAAAAGACACAGATGACATTTAAAAGTCACAGCAATAGCGGAGTTTGTAGTCAAAACTATTGCATTCGGTATCCCAAGGAACCAGCCTGCTGAGCTTCGACAACCACCACACCCACAATGCCAGCAGACAAGCCTGTTGCCTTTGCCGAGATTGTAAATCCTTCTGGATACGAAAGGAGAAACATCACACAACAAGAGTTTCATCTTGTTACTATAAAGACTGGTTACAGATGCAATTCACACAGTTCTACACAAACTTCTCACTACTTGAAGCAGAGTCTTAAAACAAATATTAACAGATCCTAAGCAGGTCATCCAAAGCTGATATGTTGCCTTTCACATTTATGACTAGACTGCAGCATGAGGTCTAAAGAAATAGATATATTTTTGGGCTGAAGCACAGCTCTTTATAAAGGTTACTTACGCACTGAGTGCACCTCCACCCTTAGCATGTCCATCCAGTTTTGTGACAATAACAGAGGCCACGTCTACTTTGTCTTTGAAAGCTTTGGCCTGAGCTTCGCAGGCTTGCCCAATCGAGGCATCCATTACGTACACAATATTATCAGGTTGCTGAAAAAAAAAAGATCCCGCTAGCAAACTGTACTGTGGGCATTTTCCCGTTTCAAATATAGATCTGAAACTAAAATATCAGGCTTATATGCTGGCAAGTAAAATAAGTTCCAAACAGTCCACTTTAGGCTAATATTATTAGTACATTATATTATAAATCACTACTGAAAATACAGTAAAATGATTCTAAACGTACATATTTATTAAAACAGCATTACTAAATTGATCTACAATACCAGAATGAAAACATACTGAGTTGTTTTGTCCATTTACTTACTACAGCATTGGATACTTGAAGCATTTCTTCAAAAAGCGAGTCTTCCTGTTTGTGTCGACCACTTGTGTCCACAATGATTATTTCGAAGTTCTCGTTTTTGAACTTTTCAACACCTTCTGACGCTATAATGACAGGATCCATCTCTGTGTAACTGGAGGATAAAAAAAAAAGAAGACAAAAGTTAATTCAATGTGCCCCCCCCCCCTTCCAATAATGATGTTCAAATCAGAAGGCATGAAGATACATTTCTGGCAAACACCACATTACATGCACAAATATTCTGAAACTATTTTAGATATGATCGAGAAAAATGAAAAAAGAACTAAGCAGAAAGCGAGGCAAGAAACCAAGACATACCTCCCGTAGAAGGGAATTCTAGCTTTTGTTGCATTCTGCTTCAGCTGGTCAAAAGCACCTGAAAAGCAAAACGAATGTCGATGAAGTACAACCAGGAAAAAAATAAACACCCAGCATCAAAGTCAGGAAAAATCATTTTACCTGCTCTGAATGTGTCGGCACATATCAAGCAAGTCTTCCAGCCTTTTCTTTGGTAATAATAAGCCAACTAAAAAAATACATAGAAAATGAATGAGAAGATTATTTAACAAAGTGTGATTCCATTCTTAAACTATGATGCCAGCATCCATCTCAAGGGTCTCTGGGTTCTTATCTGCAGCGCTGAATTAGACTAAACCATTCTTTAGACACATGGGGCACTGGAAAAAACAGTGCAGCAGACTGGGGCTCCAGGGCCTGGTTCCCAGGGGTAGCAAAGTACCGCAGAGGGTGGTGAAGTCAGCGCGGCTCATGACCGGCTGTGAGCTACCAAACACCCAGGATATCTACTCAGCTGGATGTCTGAAGAAGGCCAGGTCCATTCTCAAGGACCCCAGTCATCCCAGTCACAAACTGTTTTCCCTCCTACCGTCTGGTAAACGGTACCAAAGCATCCAGCCCAAGTCCAACAGACTACGGAACAGCTTCTACCTCCAGGCAATAAGACTGCTAAATAGCCAACCTGCAGCTCCTTTAGCAGATCACCTGTAATGGCTCCATGGACACAGTTTTCACTGTATTCATCATATTGCACTACTTGTATACATTGCATACACTATGGACACACAGCAGCTCTACTCATATTGAGTTTTATTCAATTTCTATTATGATGTAAGCTTATTTTCGTAACCTCAATTTTGTGATGTTTGTGATTCTTGTGATTTTTGTGAGCTCGCAGAAGAGACATTTCATTGCCAGCAACTACTGCTGCACGCTGTATTGTTGTGCATTTGATAAATAACCTTCATCTGATTTGGTTTAGCAGTACCTTGGAACATGTGGTGGTTTTCCCACTGCCCTGCAGACCCACAAACATGATCACGTTGTTCTTCCCTTTCGTCGGTGTCCAGGCTTTGACTCCAGGGTCCACAAGCTGGAAAACAAACACAAAAAAAAGGCATCGCAACAGACCTTCTCCACCTAATCCACCCCTGTCAGATAAATCTCCTCAGGACACACCGTCTTGAAACCAGCGTACCTTCACCAGCTCCTTGAACACAGCGTGCTGAATCATTCTTCTCTTGTTCAGGCCCGAGGCCATTTCTTCAAGGTCTATGGCCGACCTGAAATGAAAAGGTTTAGGGGTGTGGGACACTTCTTTCTTGAACAGCCCGTGGGTTTCGGAATACCTGTAAAGGTCATGGCACGCCGCAGCTGGAAGCATAAACAGCAGCACCCAAAAAGCCTTTGGAGGGCGACTTTACACCACCAAGCAGAAAGGGTCAGCACCCTCACACAGTGTTCAGGCAGCCATTAGCTCTATAAAGTTAGGCTTACGCCTGATCAAATCCATTAAAACATACTTTATACACAGCTCTCACACAGACAAGGCACAAAACAAAGACGCTTAAGGTACAAAAAAAAAAAGAGTAAAGCCAAATATTACACAGACTAGGACATCAGCGAAGCAATGCAGTGTGTTATGGTAGACAGGTGGTGCAGCACTCAATAACATTCAATGCCAACAGGACATTCTGGACGTTTCCCCATCACTCTCGAAAACACTTGGGTAATTAAAACATACGTGCAGGAAAGAATCAACTTTAAGGCTTCCAGTGGGCCACTTACTTGACATTTTCTCTTAGTTGTTTGACGAGCTTTATGTTTACATCTGCTTCTAGTAGAGCAGCACAAACTTCTTTCAGCATAGCATTTAAAACCTGCAAGAAAGTCAGCTTTGTCATTGGCAGCAGCTGCTCTGTGGCCAACAGAGCAACGAGACCAAGCAAGTGCACCTGAAACATGGCTGACAATTCCCCGAGGGCCCGGTCTCTTCTGGCGTTTGTCAGTTTGTCCGATTATTTTCTTAGGCAGAACCAAAGATCAATTTAATTGTTTGTTGTTGGGTTTTTTTTTTTACAGTTGACTATTCATAACCTACACTTCATGAAAGGTACAGTCATTCTTTATTCACATCAGAGCCAGGTTACAAATATCATGATTATACAATTAAAGAGTTTAGTTTAGAGTAGCACCACCATTGCTGGAGTGCTCCAGGAACTTAATATGAATAATTATCACTTTACCGCAAAGGGCTTTAGGAACCACATTCTAATGTAACTGTTTCTGCCACATCCAGCTAAGTCCCCGATTGCAACTGATTTAAAGCACTCAAGGTCCCAACATTCAGCCCGTCTGCCAATACTAAGGATTAAGTGGCTACTGAAAAAGGACGAAATATAAATCACTTGCTTCCACAAAAAGCAATAATCTCTTTGTTAACAGATAACATCTCAAGGAAACTACATGAAATACGTTTTAATGGCATTTTATCAACAAACAAGCAATATGTTACACTCTAAAAACAAACTACACTTGACTTTTGTCACTATCCTTCCATATCTGTTATAAACGTGGATTTACAGCTTTGCGTTCAAATCATATACTTATGATTTTTATTACTTGTGCACATGCATCTTCAACTGTTCATGCAAAAAAAAACTAGATATGCTCAGATACTGTAATCACTGCTGAGATCTGAAAGAGGATTTCCACGTGTGTACATTAAAATGTACTTCATGTGGCCTGATGCAAGAGCCTTTGACAACAACCAAAAGCTTTTAGAAGGTAACTCATAATATACAATCAGAGGGTGCTATAAAAAAATGTCCAACCATGCTCACATATAAAGTTCTCACAGCTAAATACATAAGATGGCTTTTAAACTTCGTAAGAAGCGCACTGTAACCTTTAAAAAAGTTCTACAGACGACCAAGCTGAAATCCAGCTCTTATCAAGACTAATTCCTGTTTTTGTGGACATGCAGGATCCCCTTCGTACATTTGTTAACTATTAAGCACTCAACTGTAGCTCCCAGTTACAGCTCCAATCATTTCCTGTTGACACCGAGACATTTCTGTACCCAAACTACAGCTGCGCTACGAGCAACAAGAAGCAACATACACGTCACAGGAGTACCTGGCAGAATGGGCTGCCTTCTGTAGTGATTTCAAATGTGTTTTAAGACGGAAAGAAAAACTAGGGCCGCAGTTTTGACATCACGCTGAAATTACCTCTTCATTTATGATGGTAGCATTGCTCAGCGATCTCAGCGCCGAGGTTATTTTTCGTCCCAGATCCGCTAAAACCATTTTGGCTGCTTCTTTAAAAACCCTAGGGAAGAATAATGAAGATAAGTTACCTGCCCTTTTCTTAGACACAGACGTTTCAACAGTTCGCGTTCCACGGCTTTACTTCCCCCATGCAGCTAGACGTACCTGTAAAACGTGCCGATTTAAAGCAAGTCTAAACGGGACAGTCCTGCTCCGCTGCAGTAGCACAGGGAAACCCTCTCAGTCCATGCAAGACCGCAGCCGTTTGGCGATCAGCCGGAGAGAAAGAGAAAACAACTGGCGCTCGACTCTCTCCTTCTACTGGAGCGGCTGTTGGACCAGAAAGACACAATCGTTACCACTGGAGTCGCCATTCTCGCGTTACGGGTTACGGACCCAGCGAGCAGTACACAAGCAGCGAGCTTAACAAACACAACCACGGACAGTGGTAAACGGCACTAAAACCCATCCGTGGTGCGAGTTAACGAAACAGATGCGTGATGACCCAGTAAACAGGCCATCCCTAAGCACAGCCCACTGCCGATTCGCCTCCTCGAAAACGTTACCATATCGCCTGTCGCCATCTGCCTGTGGGCGAAAATCCCTCGAAATGAAATCCCGATTTTAAAAGGGGTCTATTCCCAAGCACACAAATGGAAATCGCCCCGTTTTACACTACCGCTATAAACACTTAAAGCCCAGTCCCTTACCAAAGCACATTAGAAACGTCACCATAAACTAAGATGCCCCAGGAACCACTTTGTATTTCCTGGGTCACAGAGGCACGCCCACCCCCTGTCGACGAGGGGGTGGGGCATAATTTTAAGGTGGAAAGCTGCTTTTGGGTTCATTAATATACTGAAACGTATTTTGGGTACAACGCAGTACTAAATATATACTAAGCATGTTTTTAAAACTAAAACTATTTCTACCATATTTGTGTTAAGTAATTCAAAATGATTTGTGACACATTTATTTTCATATAAATAAAGTACCTTCAATGTTAACAAAAGGTACGATTGAGCTGTGCCATACTGTACCTACACTTCCAGCGACTATTTCTACCTTAAGCAATATCAACCTGCTGTTTCACTTCTTTAATACGAAGCAAATTGCAACGCTTGTGTTATTGAGCAGTGTGACGCGGAGAGTACATTTATTTTTAGACGAATGGGTCTTTTAATTTTAACAGCAGTTGGTGACCATGGGAAAAAAAGTAAACTGCAAAAAATATTTTCTTCTTAAGTAGACCCTGATAAGACTCCTTAAAGGGAATAAAAACCACTGAACTCCTATTTGGTTGTTGTTTTATACTGAGTGTATCTAGTACGTTTATGTACCAGGTTTATTTGCATAGTTCTGGGATTCTGTTGTTAACTTGGGCGATTTATAATAACTTTCTGAGTGTAGCACAAAATATGCTATTGAGGGTTCTTCCCAATACGTTTTCTTTCATTTGGGATGATTACGGGGAAAATTAGATGGAACAATACCGATGTATTCCACTGCATTGTAGAAGAGCCCAAGAAGGTCTGGTTCTCCCTACCTGGTCTGTTGTGCAGTGGAGCTGCTGGACTAGAATAGCTGGTGAAGTGGGTCCCCTCCTATATGGACTTGCTGTAGGATTAAATATGCAAGCAATAATTATAACTGGATGTCTAGGCAGTGGTCATTGCAGAGAAGAATTTGGGCCCTCTAGTCACCTGTATTGGATGTACACCTAACAGAGCAGGTTGTAAAAGATATTGTGTTTTTGAACTGAAAATAAGAATATAAATACTAAAGAAAATACTTTATGCAAGGCTGTTGGTCTGCTACATTCTGTATGTAACCACTGCAGCTGTGTTAACAGGAGATGCAATTTGACTTTTCCTCTACAATGAGAGCAGTAAATCCCATTGAAGCACTCTCTCTTTCAGCTCCTTCATTAGACAGGGCTGCTATGTGATACTGTCACCCGGGACTCTTTGATCTTGAGAACCACAGCAGGGAGCAGATCAGATGCCTCAAACATGAGTTCTGCGTTTGTTCTAATGATGAATGATTGCCTGGCCCTAAATGTTTCCTGCTCGTCACACATTGGAACAGTAGTAGAAATAAGAAAGGTAACAAACTAGAGGCCTTTCAGTCCATCTAGCGTGTTCCGTAGCTGGTAGCCAATTCATCCCAGGATCTCATCCAGCTATTTCTTGAGAGAAGCCAGTATCAGCTTCAACAACAAGGCCTGGTAGCTTGTTCAATATTCCCACAACACTTATATAGAGAAGTGTCTCCAATTCTTCTTCTTCTTCAAGAGGGTCACATTTTTATTTCTGGTTTTGCCTTGCAGCGTTGAGCTTACCCAAGAGGGTATCATATGTTGATGTTTCTGATATTTTCTGTCAAAACCCACTTACCTGAGCATGTGCTACGTGCACGTTGAAATTTTACAGAATCCTCTGCCCACTGTTTTGTGTTCGTTATTCCTGTATGATGAGGACCCTGGACTCTCGGTGTGAGGTGGGGAAGATGAACAGGAGCTACTGGTTAAACTGTAGATCTCTCAGAGTCTCACCACTTGGAAGGGGTCTTTTTTTATACAGTTGCACGTACAAGCTCATTCACTCATTTACTTATTTGAAGGCTTCGTGATGCACACATTTTCTATAGATCTCTTCCACCATGAGACGGACTCCAGACCAGGCACTGTGCCTTTGCATGTCTTGGGACTACTGACTTTGTGTATCGTGTTTTGCAGGAAATTTGTAAGTGTAGCCATAGCTATTACTTAGTTACTTAGTTTTCTAGTTCTAGGATAAAACAAATAAACCTGCTGTTTTTTATTTAGATATAGTCATTTTTAAAAATGACTAAATATGTGATATAGTTCTCTCCGTGGCAAAGAAAAAACTATAACCAAATCAAAAGCGAAAAAAGAAAGAACATACCAATTGTAATCAACCATTCTTTTTCATCTCCATGGAAAAATATTCTGCCTGCATCATATTTTCACTAACAGTAACTATGTTTTAGTGGTTCATTTAATCATTCTCTTTAGCATATAGTAACGGATGGAAAGGAGTTCTTCAAGCTCCAGCAGGGAGTACCATTTTACAGACAGAGTCTAGGTTTTGGTTTTAGGTTTATTGTCTAAAACACATTACGGCGCAAAGTGAATACAACAGTTATTCATAATGAAGGCCAGAAGTAAAGCATTCTCCTCTTACTTCCTATGTTGTAAGACACATGCCACCCTACAATATGAACTGTAAGAGCAGTAGAGTAAGAACATGTCCCTTATGTCCATCACATAATGATCATATAGTGTGTTGCCAAGGCCAGTTTGGAAACTGTCGTTGAGAATTGTTCCAAGTAAGCACAGTTACACAAACAGGCCTTCATTAAATAAGACACACAAACCAGTATTTGCACTTTCAGATCAATTTACTTATTAAAATGCACAGGGCTTTCTTCATTTTCACATATCTGCCAATTTACAAAATGTGATGAACTGAGATTAAAGGCTCTTTTTTTCTGCAGAAGAATTTTAAACTGTGGACTAATCATATATTAAATGTATCAAGAGTCTGCTTTTATGATTTATAAAATAAGATTTATGATTATGATTAAATAGCACATTATCAGTCATCACAGCTGGCAAACAGATAATGATCATCCTGTACCACTGTGCTATAAATTATTCATCTACAAATTATCAGTTAATATATTTATTTATGCAGCATGAAAAAGCAGTAATGTTCATTTTTTGACACATCTATTTTTGTTTCATTAGATCATCCATATCCACATTTTCTCTCTTCACAATGCAGATGTGATCATCATCTGTGTTTGTGAGTATTTATGGGACCCAGGTAAACACGTTGGGTCATTTCTGCGGTTTCTTGTGCATTTCAAAACATTAAAAATTTTGAATTTCCTGCCGTGATTCATGCAGCTTATAAAATTAGCTTTAATTAAAATATATCAAAATGAAAAGTAGTTTTAAGCCATTATCCAAAAAGTAAGCCAACTTGGTAGCCTGATAAACTATGAGTATCATCTGAGCAAAATGTGGCATGAAAAGTTTTGCAGTTCACATTAAAGTCACATTCAGCAAGATAAATCTCACTTTCTGCCCACTGTGGGTTATTCAGGAGCTGACGTGTGTCTAGGTGGGGCACATACAGCACATGCCAAAAATGTTTACTTCCCCAGGCAGAATACTAAGCATGGTCAGAATGAAAAGCAGTGTCGCAAACTGTAAATCTTAGAGTCACTGCTAATCCAAAGGTTACAGTGATTACATTCTCCCCTGTGTGTGTTATGAAAATAGACCCAGCTGTCTTCTGTGTTTTGGCAATAAAGTACAGGTTTCTTCACTATTATTTAGCTTTCTTATGTTTTTTTTTTGTCCAGTGCATGGAAGTTTATGACAATAAACTTGAAGAAAGACATAAGACACAACAACAATAATAATAATTCCTTACACTTATACAGCACTTTTCTGGACACTCCACTCAGATCTCTTTACAGATAAAGAGGATTCCCCTCCACCACCACCAATGTGTAGCCCCACCTGGATGATACACTCACCGCACATCAGTTCTCCTTGGGGAAAAGAACAGGGTGATGAAGCCAGTTCATACATGGAGATTATTAGGAGGCCTTGACGAGTAAAGGCCAGTGGGAAATTTGGAGTGAACACTCCTACTCTTTTTGAGAAACACCCTGTGATTTGTAATGACCATGGAGAGTCAGGACCTCAGTTTAACATCTCATCCAAAGGACAGCACCTTTTTTACAGAGATAGTGTCCCCAACACCAGGAGTCACACAGGCCATGGGGTGAGCGCCCCCTACTGGTCCCACTAACACCTCTTCTTGATGGACTGCTGTTGATGAATAGAGTGAATCAGGAAGTGATGCTATGAAAGGGGAACTCCTCAAAGCATCATCATACAAGTGTCACAGGGAGGGGGAATGTTCCCTTTAATTGATTTCATTATTGATTGTAACTGTATGCACACCCAATTGAGGGCTGTTCAGCTGTCCCGCTACACAGCGGATCAGGGGGAGGAGTGAATTCACCAGCTTAATTTAGCCAGGACATCATGGTTAACACCTCTACAGTACCACGGAACTGTTTTTAAAGATCGAGTAGTCCGGACCTCACAGGACCGTACCTCCAGCAGCAGTAACATACTGGGGCACTGGTTTGAAAATCCTGCTCCATAGAGAACAGCGCCACCTACTGATCCACTGACACCATTTACTATACAGGAACAACCTTGTCTTCCTTCCAGGTTTCCAGTCCCAGTACTGGGCAGGTCCAGCCTTGCTTAGCTTTTGAAGTCCTACGATATTTAACATCTCAGTAAGTACTGTGCCACATTCCTCAAAAATGCTTCAGAGTTTTTCACCCTCTCTCTAAATCAGCCATATTGTTGTTATTAATTTATCTGGAAGACAATTTTGTCCAAAGTGACTTATATGTGCACCCATATATAGAGATGGGCAGCATTTTACAGCAGACGTCTGAGTGAAATGTCTTGCTTAGGGGCATAACAGCAGAGCCTCACCCAGAACCTGAACCCACAAACCTTCCAGTTACATGTCCACAGTAAAATACTGGAGAAACGCAAGAGAAAGTCTGTTTAGTTTTGTGCTCACATGTAGCTTGACATACTGTACAGCCATTGCATATGTAAACTGTAAATGTGGATTACAGTGAGTTGAAGAATATGCCTCTTGACAAAGCGCAAATTTCAAATCATGTTCACTTTCTCTAAATGTATTGATTAATGTGTAAAGAAGGAGCGACCCAGACACACAGAAGTAGAATCATTTTTACAAAATCCGCTGACCCATAATATACAGTTGTCACTGTACCTACCCTGCAGTTTTTAAAGACTGCAATTGTATTTTCCATGACCTTAATCACAGAACAGATCAGCAGGCACAGTTCTGAAATAAACTAGTAAGGTTTAAAAACGATCTTTCAGATCATGATGTGTTCCATTGTTTGTAAAAAAAAAAATAGAAAGATTTAGTTTCGTTTGCTTTGGAAGTAATATGGGCTTTAACTTTATTAAGTAAAGTAAAAATAAATTAGAATTCACCTGTTTAGAAATACAAAAGGATGGTTGGTGGGACTCAATCATTTCCCAGATAGCCAAGTTGCCTTCTCTTATACGTACTGTAGGGTTACAAGTCCACTTTCCCCTGCTCAATCGAACGGTAATGATTTCAGTGTTCAAATTATTCTAAACATCCATTTTCTTTCTAAACCTACAAGTTGCCAGTTCATGAGTGGCTTCTCATGGAA
Source organism: Lepisosteus oculatus (assembly GCF_040954835.1). Classification (NCBI taxonomy): domain Eukaryota; kingdom Metazoa; phylum Chordata; class Actinopteri; order Semionotiformes; family Lepisosteidae; genus Lepisosteus; species Lepisosteus oculatus. The sequence goes on from NC_090703.1 coordinate 4,845,419, forward strand.
TTCCTGCCTTCTTAGGTGTGTTCCTACAAGGCTGTAAAGTTAAGCTGTTAAAAACCTCCCCTGTTCCACACAGAAATGAAAGTGCATTCTTAACACCTTGATACTCGCTTACCAATGTAATCCAGCTGTATAGTCTGAGACTCCTGTCCTGAGCCCACTGTTCTTGGTTGACTTAATTTACCATAGTACATATAATATTCATTGACAGTCATGACACACTGAACATCATGCCACACACACTGTATATGGAATATGTGCTGTACATGTGCATGTGTGAAAAGTGAGAGATTTTAGAAGATCTCCTGTCACAATCAGAGCGCCACCCATGAACACAGGATAGGATGTGGTTGCCGGGCTGCAGTAAACCCCCTCTGTCACCTCTCCACCTCAACACTTTCCTGAAGCCCTTTGAAGGCGGCGAGGATGGAAGGAAGGTTGAGCCTGCTGGAGAGGATGTGGTGTCATTCATCTTGCAGCTCAGACCTCTCCTCTGTGAGCTCTTCTCCGTGACTGGGTGCAGTTTTCGTAGAGCACGCCTGTGTGTCAAGCAGCGAATGGGCTGGGTGTAATAAGGGCTTATCTTTTTCACAAAATGGAAAATGGAGCAGATGATTTCCATGTTGATAATTTTTTTTTTAAAGCATACCGTACTAATTATATACCATTGAAACTACCAACGCAATTCCCCCCCCGCCCCTCATATTTTTACCAAAGCTTGTGACAGAAAAGTTACTTTTGATGCCTAAAGTGTTACGCAGACGACAACAAAAACAAACTGGAGGAAAACTGTGGGGCTGTGCTTCTTATTCCCTGGCAGTCCCAGAGAGGGGCCTTACTGCCTTGGTTACAAACAGACTGATCCTGTACACAAAGAGAGACGACACGTCACATTTCAGACCCAAGACTGATAGCCATTTAAGAAATAAAAGTGCAGACAGGTCATGCCAAAATAATTTCCATAATTCCTTGAAGTTTTAATAGCTGATTTAACAGTTGAGCTGACCATCCTCTAAATTATTAGTGGAATCAATTCTTTGTTTCATAAGGATCCTATTTAGGGCAAAAGGCCACAAGTGAAATGATTGATTTATGAATCACTATTTAAGTACAGTATCAAAACATGTTTTAATTGCCCATCTAATACAAGACTTAAGATGTGTCTTTTTCTTATGCAGCTTTGAACTGTGTCTTCTTTAGGAATAGTTCTGGTTAATCACAGGATCCTAATCAATTGTGATATCAGTGGCTGTTCTATTAGAGTAGTTATTTTATTGAATCCTTAACAGAGCTATTTGTTGGGTTAGATCATTTTAATTATGTTCAACTACTAATAGTTTTAAACAATACTGAATGAACTGCAACATTTACTATGAGGGATGTTTTTTTTATATAAATCCCACAATATTCTATTTAAGTTGTTTCATGATAGGGGAAATAATTACCTTCTAACAGATAAGCTGGTACAGGCAGGTGAATAATTAGCTCAACTACCTAATTAAGAGCTTGGGTAGAAATCAAACTAGTAGATACTGTGGTGTTTAAGGAGTGCAGGTAAAGTGTGGATATAAACATTAATACACTATAATACTAAATACCTTTACTTTTAGGGATAACTACATTATTTATTTTGATTGAGTTGTTTTCCAGATTTATAAAATGTATAAATGTAAACACTCACCAGTCACTTCAGAGGCAAAAACATCTGCTCTTCCTGAAAGGACCAAGTACATCATAGAACCAAACCTTGTGACCCTTAGTACAGGCACAATCACTCTAATTAGACAAACATTTAAAGATATGTGCATGCTCAGTAGGAGATCAAGGGAAAAGAACAGAGGACAAATATGTACACATAACTAGAAAGACTGTGATAAAGAACACTTGCTTTCTTTATCTAATGTTTGTTTGTCTACTGAGTGGACAATCACATGCCTACAATGTGTTTACCTGTAAATCATAAAATATTCCCCCCCAGAATACATGTTTTTGGAAAACAACCAAACAAGATTAAATAATCTGGGGAATCCTGACAAGTGAGGAAAGGTATTTAATATTGTATTGATGGATTTAAATAAGCACTTAAAGGAACATAGACCTAGAGGCTTGTCCAGTTCAGGAGCAGCACAGGACACTCTAGACCTGGGGTGTCCAGGCTTGGTTCAGGAGGTTTGGTGTGTCTCCAGGTTTCTACTTGTAGGTCTCTTACAGATCTCCTTACAACATGGTGTGAAGACAACAACCTCACCCTCAACGTCAGCAAAACCAAGGAGCTGATAGTTGATTTCAGGAAACTGCAAAACGGACATGCCCCTCTCCACATCATCAGGACTGAAGTGGAAAGGGTCAGTAACTTCAAATTCCTTGGCGTCCATATCACAGAGGACCTCACATGGTCTCTCAACGCCACCTGTCTGATCAAGAAAGCGCAACAGCACCTGTACTTCCTAAGACGGTTGAAGAAGGCTAAGATATCTCCCCAGATCCAAATTAACTTTTACAGATGCACTACAGGAAGCACACTGACAGGTTGCATCACGGTGTGGTATGGCAACCGCAGTTTTGCTGACTGAAGAGCCCTACAGTGAGTGGTGAAAACTGCCCAGTCCATCACTGGGGTAGTTCTCCCATCCATCCAGGACATTTATGACAGACGGTGCCTGAGGAAAGCTCTAAGCATCATCAAAGACCCCACACACCCCAGCTACAGACTGTTTGACCCCCTACCATCTGGAAAACGGTACCGGAGCATTCGGGGCCGGACTACCAGACTCAGAGACAGTTTTTACCCCCGCACTACCAAACTATTAAACTCCCGGCCTCTCTCACCTATAATCCGAACCCTTAATTCCTTCTCTGTTTATCAAAACTGTCAAAACTCAAATACACATTGAAATCTACACCTACCTCATATGTCAAGAAGTTCTCTCACAAGATGGCATCTAACCCTGCCCAAATGCCATGCAGTCTACGCCAGAGTAGTGTGTTTCATAAGATTGCATAGGTTCCTTTAAAGCAGCAGCTCCTGAAGGGATAGGAGAAGTTGGCAAACAGGTCTAGTTACAGGACCACTGACAAGCTATGTTAGGTCACTTGGGTTTGATAACCTTCTTTACCTACAGCAGGTTTAGGTAGTTAAGACCTGAGTTTGAAAGAAAACCCTCAGGCACTCTCACCGTCTAGAAGTGAAGCACAACCCAGCCTGATAACAGTCTAACCGAACAGCTTTCCATTACTCAAACCCGGACTTATTTTGGTTAACATAATGCTTATGAACCCCTACGATGAACTGCCTTCCAGGTGTAGCACTGTTTCGGTCCTCTGTGTTTCTTTTAGATCATTTAGAGAGCACAAATAAAGAAAAAAGAAATGTATACTACTGTAAAATTATACCCTGAGACACTTAAAAACATAACTAAAACTGAGGTCTTTGAATAAAAGCCGTCCCTTACACGGCAGGATGATGGAAGAGTCTGGAATCTCCGATTTTCACAAAGCATGTCATCAGTCCTCTTATATTTGACTTTGCAAGAGCTGAAGGAGCACAAGTTCAGAAACAAGTGTATCTCAAGTTCGTTTCACTCCAGTTGGATGTTAGTCATAAGAATAATATTACTTTTGTCTAATTGTTATTTTTATTGTGACATACCTCTCTGTTACCATCATCAGACTCTGATTCACCTGCATATCTTAATCACTTAATTAAAAGAACTGTATATCTGTCAGATTACAGAAGCTCCTATCAGTGAGTCACCTCATCCTAATGGGAGCTACAAATAGTCTTCAAAGTTCTGGGCTGGACATGATGTCTCTATAATACATTGATGGATTCAAAGGCATTTGGGAGTGTGTGAAGAGTGTATCGGAGGACAACATATTTTTCTGGGCTCTGTGGTAATATTTAAATGACCATTTTAATAACTTAAATTTCCACGTGACGTCCTCTGTCGTTGTCAACTCGTGTTCTGTGAAGAAACCATTAAACCGGAATTGTAGCAGTCATTAATCCTGATCCTCGCTCAACTCCTTCAGTTTTCCAAATGAAACAGAAAAAAAGATCCAACAGGCATTGTGAATATATGAATACATGTGATTAATTATTCAGTAGTGAGGCTTTTTTTTGTTTCTGACACCGTGAACGCGGACCTAAAACACAAAGCAAACACGTCTTCGTGTTTTTGTGCATTTACGCTTACGTAAAACCGAAAAGGAAAAGATTTTGAAAACCCGTCTGCGCTCTGGATATGACTTACTCTCTCGCATGGGATGCTTCGCTGCCTTCAAGACCCCACCCCGCTCCTCCCACGATCCCCAGCGAACACGACACGCAGCGCCGCCATTGGCCAGGGCCCTGTGAGCGTCACGCCGAGGAGCCAATCGGGGGCTGGATCTGCCTCGCCGGCCCCGCCCCCGGGCTCTTCCTCATCGGTGAACTAGAGCGGATCAAAACTTGTCGACTGTCGGCGGCTCACGGGAGAAGTGGGGCAGCCTTAAACTTGGTGTTTTTTCCCCACCGTAAACGGATTAAACTGTGAACGTTACGCGGCTGGTAAACCTTCTCCCCGGCTTATCTTTCGCGGGCGATGTCTAGGACTTTCTTCCTGTTTTTTTTGACCGGGGGTTCGTAAAACAGGAGCTCCGAGAGAGAGAGAGAAAGAATGAGGGTCTGAGCACATTTTCATGTGGGCAGGATTTAACGTCACTTACTATTGTGTGTGTGGGACTGGGAAGCGTGTGTCATTAACAAAAGGCAGAATTTCCTCTTGAAATTTCTCGCAAATTATCACTTTCATTCTGCACTATTTACCCACCGCGCTCGGACGGTCGCTTTCCTGTACGTGTGGATGGGCTTTGTGGCGGCAGTTGACTCCCCGATAACTGGTATTTCTGACTATAATTTCCCTCCTTTTTTTTTTTTTTTTGAAAGTCCCGTCTCAGGAGCACCGAGCGAGCGGAGAGGGAGACGACAGAAGAGGGAGAGAGGAAAAAAAGAGATGCCGCTTCTCCACAGAAAGCCGTTTGTCAGGCGGAAACCTCCGCTGGATCTGAAGCCCGACGAGGAGGTCTTTCTGTGCAAAGTCACACACGAGATCTTCAGGGACTACGAGTAAGACCCTTTTTTTTGTTTTTCCTGAGTAACTAAAACTTAACACCGGCCAGGGTGCCCCGGTAAAACACCGGCAGCGAGACGAGGAAATACTGTCCCGCCGCCGGGTGACAGTCACTTCGGACTGCGCTGAAAAGTTTGCAAAACGGCGTTTTATAGACCCACTCAGTGTCTTTTGAAACTGCCGTGTTGTGAAATAATAACCCCCCCCCACACACACACACACGCACACAAAAAACCCCCACTCACACACGGGCTACTTCTGCTTCTGGATCGACAGAAACCTTCATTTTCGCTGCATCTGATAAGCGGGGCTGTCAGGTGTGTAAACGAGCTGACAAGACGGCGTAGGCCTTCAAAACTGAAACTTAAGTCCGCCGCTTCTTGTTTGTAAAATAGATATTTTTCAAAAAATAAAAAATAAAAGAGGAGACCTCGTTAGGTTTCGCCGGGAAGCTGAAGTGTGTTGTGAATGGGCACTGGGGGGTTTTTGTAAGGTTTTCCCGTACGTGGAGGTAACCGAAGGCAAGGTCGGAACTGAAACCGGATCGGTTGATTTCGTGCTGGAGGGCTCCTGACGGTTTTGTTGTTATGGGTGGCGTTGGGAGTCTCTCTCATGGCAGGGGGGGTGGGTGGGAGGAAAAGTCTCTGTGTCTCGTCTCACTGCTGACTCCTCTGAAAAGGATAGGGAGGAGGAGAGAAAAAAAACACTGCTTTTCTGTCACACGTACAACATGACTGGCAGAACTACCCGGGTGGTTGAAACCGTCACCGCGAAAAATGTTCCCGAGCTGTGGAGCGCAAGTTTGTGATGTTATTGTAATGCTGCCTGAAAGGCACATGTTCAGTCTTTTTCCCCCCAGTTTGGATCAGTGGGCATCCCAGGGGCGGATTTTCGGACGGGTGCGTTGAGGATGATTGGGGGGGGGGGGGAAACTTCAGTATTAACCAGGGGGACTGGGTCGTTTGAGTGACAGGGCAGTGGGAATGAGTAACAGGCTTGTTTTGCCTGCACCTGACCCAGAATTAAAGCAGTCTGAAAAATCAGCTGGGGTTCCCAAAGCTTACCAAGCGGGACCCTTAAACCTAGATGTGTGCTTAAGTTTTATTCTCAAAAACGTATTTCTAGAGATGCTGCAGCCAGTATTTAAAGTCGCGTTCCTCTAATTGGCTCATTCTGATACAGAAGTAGATTTGCCAGTGTACCCCAGTGAACCTGTAATTCTTGATTAGGGACTTAGTGGAGTTCGTATTATTTTAAGGAACCTTAATGAAGAGTTTTACAGACCCTGATTAATGATAGTCTTAGGCTGCCTTACCTGACCTAACATTAGGTAGTCCAAGATTAGTAACAATTAGGTTTTGTGGAACTACCAAAATGTTTTATGGTTCTTTACCTAAGAGTGTTATAGAAAGATAGGTTTTTCTTATATTCATATTCCTTTCAGTGTAAGAATAGCACCAGACTTACCACGCCGAAAAGATGGTGATTTATTGATAGTGGTTTTAATAATAGCATAGTGTAAAGTAAATAGTACATTTTTGTCCTTTTGTCCAGAAATTCAGAATTGCATACTATCAGTACTCTTTAAGTGGTTGTCCTACTTTCGTGATAACCTAAGACAGTTTTTCATCTTAAGGGTGAAAAATCTGGTTAAATTTAACTTCAACTAAACTGTTGAAGTAAACATTAATGGAAGTATGCCTATGCTACTAAAAGAAGACCAAAGGGGGCAAATACTTTGAAGATTTTCTAGTCTTTTGCGATATAAATGTGTAAAAAAATCTTGTTGTTGTTATAATAGTGAAGCTAGATGCAAGTCTCATTTAGCTATGATAATTTTAAAATTTGAGAAGGAAAGGAAAGCACAAAATAATTGCACTTGTGTGATATTGCAGTTTGCTTGCTGTGACATTCTCTCCATTATATGTGAGCTCAGAATAAAACACATCTAAAGAATTCATAAGAGGGGGTTTAATTTTAACTCACTGGACGTGAAGTGTTTTCAAAATAGTAAAGCACCCTTCACAGAATTAAAGGATAAATAATGGTTGGTTTTTCTTGTAAGCCTCTATAGCCTTTTATCCTCTTGAGTAGTAAACAGACAATGAGAATAAACTAAGTATCCTTGCTGCACTAGATTACACCAGATTTTTTTTTGCTTACTCTGTCACTAAAAAAAAAAAAACAATAAACCGATGGAGAGACATCAGCCTCGACAAGAACAACCACCCGTTCAACGTGGCTTCAAGTGCATGAAGTTCTGGGCCCCCAGTTAGATGATGCTTTGTTAGAGGTCTTTTTGGAGCTGTGTCCCGTAGCTTATGAAGTGGTTGCCTGGTCTCTTTTAACAGTTTTGCATCCTCTGAGTGTAGCGTTGCGTGGAATATTATTTCCAGTGGGGCGCCATTGTTTTCCACTCCTGCAGTCGCCCATTAATGAATGTGCGCCCCCGTCCCTGTGCCCCCCGCAGTGAGTTTTTCGAGAGGACGATCCTGTGTAACAGTCTGGTGTGGAGCTGTGCCGTGACGGGGAAGCCCGGGCTCACCTACCAGGAGGCCCTGGAGAGCGAAAGGAGAGCCAGGCTGAACCTGCAGAGCTTCCCCCCGCCCCTCATCCCCCCGCTCCTCTTCCTCACCTCCCTCACGCACCGCTCCCGGCTGCACGAGATCTGCGACGACGTCTACTCCTTCGTCAAGGACCGCTTCTTCCTCGGGGAGACGGTGGAGGTGACGGGCAGCACTGGAGTAAGGTGAGACCGGGCGGGCGGGCACCCAGCACCATGCTGCGCGGGCGGGCGGGCGGGCGGGCGGGCAACGCGCGGATTTGTGCGCCCTGTGTCACATTGTGAGAATTGAGTTGTCGTGTCATTGGCCAAACCGCTTTATGCCACACGGTGTTGTGGGAAGCCGGAGCCTACCCGGCAAGCCACGAGCGCAAGGCAGGGTACACCCTGGACAGGACGCCAGTCCATCGCAGGGCAGGTGCAAGCCAATCATACATGGGGACAGTTTGGAGGCCACGGTAAAGGCCGAGGGGGGATATTTGGCCTGGACACCGGGATAACTCCCTACTGTTATCGCAGAAATGCCAGGGGATCTTTAATGACCACTGAGAGTCAGGACCTCGATTTAACGTCTCATCCAAAAGACGGAGAATCGAGTTTTTACCTTTAAAATGTCGAATTTGTACAGGGAATGGGGCTCGTCGGGGCAAGGCGCATTGTGTTGGGAACTCGTTATTCAAACCTGGAGTTATTTTGGTTAACATAATGCTAATGAACCCCTATGATGAACTGCCTTCCAGGTGTAGCACCGTTTCAGTCCTCTGTGTTTCTTTTTGTCCATTTAGAGAGCACAAATAAAGCATTGACAAAAGAAACATAGGTAATATTGTAAAATGATACCCTGAGATAATTTAAAAAGCTAAAATTGAGGTCTTTGAATTAAGGCTGTCACTTACGCTGTGACAAGTTTAGGGAAAAAAGTGCAGAACTGGGTCAGTGGTGTCTATGATGGTAGTCTAGTGCTGCTCATAACTGTGTAATTTGTGTGTTGTACTTTAAATGAAAAAGCAGAATGCACTTGGTCAGCTGACTTTGGGGAAAAAATACAGGCTGGCGTGAATTGCTGAAAAAGGTGCAAAGTAAGGCTTTTTCAAGTATTAAGAGAAATTGTGCTTGTCACTTAGAGAAGGCATTTTCTTTTTATTCTTGGTGAGGTGCAACAAGATGCGTAGAATACATAATTGTGCACAGAGAGAGATTTTCAGAGAGTCATATTGTGTCTTGTGTGCCAGGTTAAAAAAGACTGACTTATTACTGAAAACAGTTTAACATGCACCTGAAGAACTGAATTTTTTAAACCTTACCTTTCAGGAGCAGTTATTAATATTACTGTAGTGATATTAATGAGGTATGCATGGACAAATCTGTTTGTCATGTTGAGTCTGATCTGTTTTTTCAGTGACATTTTGAAGTTGAAAGTAAAACTCCAGCTGGTGGGGCACACTGATGACTTGTTTTCACCTTTTAATAAGAGTCAGTTTTAGCTGTTTACCCCAGTAAAGATGCTAAGAGTTCAGTCACTTACAGGCTATAAATAAATGTGCCCTTAATGGAGCACATTCTATCAATTTACTGAAAAAAAACACAGGTAAAGGCATTGAGTAACTCCCACCATAGCAAAGGTTCAGTAACTAGGAATCACCCAGATTTTATTGGTAATCTGTCTAATACAACGCACAGAGACCATTCAGCAAAAAGGAGTGTCGCTACCTTTCCTGCAAGAGTAGTATTATAACAAATGGTTTATGATAGTAAGATTGGCATGCCAAAAGTCTGCTTGAAATGCCTTTAAGGTGGTTGGTTTTCATCAAGAAGGAAAAGAACCTAGTTTATTGCTATCGTTTGCTTTCGCTTGTTTCTGTAGCTGCAAGCCAAGCAAGATTTGTCAACCCTCTGGGTCTCTGGTGGTGAGTTGGGAGTGTTCGGATGCAGGCAGTTAAAGTAAAACTTCTAAAACCTGTTACAGAAAACTGGTTTTCTGTAGAATTATGTAATAAAGAAATGAACAGCCTTCTCTGCACACACACAGCATATTTCCTTTTTGCCCCCTAAAAGAAGAAGAGCTTGAGCGCCTTAACTTGCTGATACCTATCCAGCTGCAATAGCTGTCAGGTCATACTAGAAGCACCTTTACAGAATATTTTTCCGTATTTTTTTTTCCTGCCTAAAAAGCTATCTTTTGAAAGTGGAGGATCCCAGTTCAGCCACTACTAGACATGGCTGCTTGGAGATAAGAGAAATGTGTAAGGCACAGTGGGTGGAGCAGCAGGACGTTGCTGTGGATTGGCTGGCTGAGCAGAAGGAACACTCCCAGACATCACATCACAGTTTCAGCAATCCAGGCCAGACATGAGGCAACATGGACTCACAGCAGGGGAGGCAGGGAGACATGTGGGGCACAGGGACAATTGTCTGCATGACAGCCGCGGCTCTACGCAGCGACCAGCAGTGATGGCTCACTCAGTTGTTACTGCTCTTTTATAAGTCTTTAATACGGGAGGGGGACACAGATAGAGGCAGACATTGTGTGCACGGGCCTGAGCCAGAGTGTGAGGAAGAATCGATGAGGTTACAAAGGGCAGTTATTCCCTTCGCCTCGCAGTAGAAAGATGTACAGTAACGCCTCACTTCCACATCCAGCGCAGCTGTGCCGCTGTGCTCACTAGCTCAGCCCTGGCAGTGCCAAGCTGATAAAGAAGAATGCGTTTCTGTATCACGTTGGGCTGAAGTTGGAAATAGTTGGTTCTGTGGAAACAAGGTAGATCGGGTTAACGAGATAGTGTTGTTAAAGAAGCCTGTAGTAGAATTAGGCCTACGTTGAGAAATAACTGCCCCTAGCAGCAATCCATGCTAAAATGGGGCAGAATAAAAATTATGGAAATAGTTTGGTTTGCAGATAGATTGTAACCTGGAGTTTTTGAGATACGAGTGTATTTAAGATTGTCCTTTAAGGGAAAGAAATGTTTGTTCTTGGTTTTGTTTTGTGAATTACAGATTAATTACAGATATATTCAGTCATTTTAATAACCTAATAACAGATAGCGTCTTAAGCAGCGTCTTTGAGGTGATGATGATGCCAATTAACAGCAAAAGGAGTTGTTATTTTTTGTGATGGCATCATCAAGATGTATTTATCCTGTGAAGCACTGGCTAGAAGATCGTGTGGATATCTGTTAAATCAATATACACACTTGCCTGACAGGGTCTGGTAGCAGGCTCACATAACACAATTGGCTTATATTAAAGTATACTTTGTCAACAGAATCAGAGTCTGTGCATCTTCACTAACAAGATTTTCAAGATTTTCCGTAATTGTCACGTGTAGTTATTTCTGTTATTAATATGCCCTTAAAAAGGAGAAATTCAATTTCTACATAAAATACACACTAAGTGTAGAAAATTGGATGGCTTGTGTGTAATGGATGGCACTGTGGTCTGTGGGAAAAGCTTAGAGGACAAGACCTGCTGGGATGTTTTGTTTTCAGATCAAAGACAGTGGGAGCCATGGGATATTCAGGCAGTGCTTGTTGTAAAACAAGCGCAAAATTGTTGTCCCAATTGCATTCAGAAATGTATAAAATATTTTTTTTAATGAACTCTACTTTTAAGAGTGCATTGTTCTATTACCTTTGAAACAAGAACCTGATTCACAAGCTCTCAAATATTAGTCCTTTAAGTTTAGATCTTAAATTTAAAAGCTGTACCTTCACACACTTGTTTTCAGTCTAGATGGAGGCTTTCTTGTGCTTTCAGCTCCTAAATCACCTGGGTCCTAGGACATTTTTCAAAGCCTCTTCTGATTTTTGTTCTTTAACCTGCTAGAGAAGTAACTCCCTTGTGGATCATCGGCTTTTGCGGCTGTTTTGCTGGATTTCCGAGTACAGCATTTGGAAATCCTGTGCTTGGATTCTGTATGTGGTGGAGTTTTTGTGGTTTTGTAGCATACTGTGTGTTTGTAGTGTAATCTGATTTGTGTGATGATCTTCCTAGAATTGTTTAGTATCTCCCATTGTTTAGTATTATTATAGTATCATCAGTCTGTACCTTATTTCCTGATGTAAATGGCTGGTGTGGCTGCTCGATTGGGACTGGTACTTTGACTGCACTGGTTGCCCTCTTTGTCTTATCCAGGCTGAAGCTCCAGCTCTGAATCATGAGCCTCTCGCTGCCAAATCCTAGCCATTACGGTTTTACTGGATTATACTAATCTGTGCTGGGCTATGATTAAAGTGGTGGGCTCAGAAATGTTGAAGCCAGGGGGTTCACTGTGTACATTCATAATAGATTAAATTGTGTTTTTTTTGTCTTTTACTCAATCTCCCTGAACTTTTTGTATAGACTGTACTTTAATTTTGAGGTATGATGTACTGCGGACTAAAAAGAGATGGATAAATCATCCTTCAGGTGCTTTGTGCTGAAATGCTTTACCACATACTAACATGATCAAGTGGCCAGATATGTTTTTCTCTCTGTGCAAGTTCAGTCTGTATAATTGGTTTTTCATGCTTCCACATGCACAGCGCAGAAAAACAGTGGTTAGAAATCAAGACCTTAATTGCACAGTACACTCTGAGTTGAAACATGATTAAGACTTGAGTGTGCGCACCAGTCAGCAGCTGTTAATGATGATAGCGCAGACGTAATATAACATGGGTGCTGTTCTTCTGTAAAAGACCAGGTTTTCCTTCAGTCGATTCTCTGCTACGATGCAGCAGATGACATTCAGTGTCATGTCAGTGTCCAGCTGCACCAAGACAAGAGTCTGCACTGGCTGATGGGTAATTTCAAGCACAGAAGATGTTCTTTGCCTGGCAGAGAAGTTAAAACTTTATCAAATGATCTAGGAGATTAAACATTCAAACCACCTACCTATATGGTGACTGATTGCTGAGTTCAGAAGGATGCCCTGTCTTTATTTCCTACTTCTTGGGTTACAATTACTGTTTTACCCTGGGGTGTTTTTTTTTTTTGGTGTAGAAATAGCGGGGGTGGGGGAATATCAGTGTGCTGTGTCGGGCCGTGTGCGCTCTGGCTGTCCTCTGACACAGGTGACTATTCCAGGCAACAATGCAAGGTCCTGGAGATCCTGCCTCCACTCCAGAATGGCGTGGTGAACGGCCACCTCAGCCCGCGGATGGAGGGAGACTCCATCGTCATCAGTGACGACAGTGACGAGGAAGGCGGCTCCAAAACCTTGAAGTCTCCCCTGCTGAATGGGTCAGTACAACGAAGCCACAAGCTTGAGTGATTTCCAGTGGTTGAGGTTCCCCGTCCCAAAAGCTGTCTTGGTTACTTTCAGTGCTGACACGGAGCCCTAATCTGTTCCTATTCTTCAATCACCTCTTTGTTGTGTGTTTCAGGAAGCCGAAGACCCCCGTTAAAGCTTCATTGTTTAAATATAAAGTTCAGCCCATCAAAACAGATGGCTGTGAGCCCTTCACTGTCAAGGCCGCTCAGATCAGGTAGGATTGGGAATCCCCACAGAGTCGAGAAGACCTGAGTCTGCTTTAGAAAATATCTTCAGCTTTAATGAAACCTCTGGAGAATAACTTGCCCTCCTTTTTATTACAATATAACATTTTATTTTTTTTCCTTAAGACACAAGAAACTAGAGATTGTGATAATTTAGGGGACTACAGAGTTTGTTTTGTTATTTAACATTTCTGTTATTTTGCAGCACAACACTCACACACACGCATTACTCTGATAACAGAACTACACACAATGCACATTAACGCTTTTCTGAAGGAAACTGAGTTAGTAAAGCATTACCCATGATACACTTCTGCATTAACATGTTAACTCTGTGAGCCAAGCTGTGTCTTTAATATAGCGATTGTAGCTGGCTGGTAAAGCAGATCAGCAAGATGAAGATTTGCAAGAGGGTGCCCACATTTACTCTCTTGCTGCACAGCCTGTGAATAGGAATAGGTTTGGTCTGCGAATGTGGAAAAAGTGGTCACCAGAAATGTTGTGCCTATAGGCAAAATTACAAATGTAGAACTCGTGATTATCAAGGTTTTAATGTATTCCAGAGAAGTAAAACACTCAATTTGAACTCCTTTAAAGGTATTTTTGTACATTTGAGTTAACATCGCTAATACCCTTTTTCTTTCTTTGTCCTAATGTAGCCGTAAGAAAAACCTTTTTTCCCGAGACAGATTGAAACTTCTGTTGAAACAACACTGTTCTCCCCAGAATGGTGTGATCAAACTGAAGGTACCGTGCAGATGGATTGAATTTACACTATGGCGAAAGGCAAAGTGAATACGTTTCAGATTTGTGAAAGGCATTTCCTTTCTAACTTCTAACTGCTTCTAGTTAAAAGCATTACTGTGATGTATTGCAAGCTGTAAACCTTAAGAAAATGTTTATTAACTTAAAGGAGCAACGTGCATTTCCCTGCAACAGGGTTCTTGGTATATTCATTTAATATTGCTTTGTCTTATTTCCAGGCTGCTACCATTGCCACTTACCGATTGTCCGAGCAGAGCTTTTCCCACTTCTTTCCTGATGAACCCCCAACATTTACCTTCAGCCCCCCCAGTAAGGGCCGGGGCCGACGCCCCAAGGAGCACTCATCTCCTGGAGATGTGAGTGTGCTGCATTAAACAGAGTGACCTGTCTTCAACACGAGTGCTGTAGGCTTCATTCAGGTTCAGAAGAGCAGTTTTGGTCTTGTTCCAGAATATGATTAATATATTCTCTTTCATACACAGTGACCTTTAATCATTTAATGCAGCATTATTTCAAGATAAAATAGGTGCTTAACGGGTCATCCAGAAGAGCATTTAGGACACAAAAGCAGCCATTTCCTTCTAATACAAACCTTTCCAAAATACAGAAGACAATTCATGAGTAACTGGGACCAGTGATGGATGCTGTCCGGTGTTGTAAAATGTTCTGAATCTTTTCACCCTGTTTCAGTTGAGTTTCACGTCTGATGGTGAAAACGCTGCTAAACGGAAAAACAGAGACAAGGCTGCCCTGGAGAATGAAAAGCTGTTGAAACAAAAGGAGGAAATGAAAGCAATGGGTGAGTTTGTTAGTTAAAAAAGAGAGAGCGCTGTCATCAGGCCAGTGCCAGCAGGCCGTGTTAATGTAGTACTGAAGTAGAAGCTGAAATCAAAGGCAGGTGATAATCGCGGATCACAGTGTTTAAATGGTAGGTCTCGGCAGTGTCACACTTCATGGCAGAGCAGTATGCACGAAGAGACAAATATGCTTCAAGTTAAAAAGGTTTAGAACTTCCTGTTCTGCAGTGGCAGCTTATTTAAATGATCTCAGTGTATGTCATCTGCTATATCCTATCGTTTCAATTTCACTGCTGCTGCTCCCCTATGGGTGCTTCTTCTGTGGATGCTGGGGTCGACGCTAACAAAATCCAAAAATTTCTTTTCGAAGCCCTGGAAAAGGCGAAGCTGAAAAAAGAGAAAGCAGAGGCATTCGAAGCCAAGAAGAGAGAAAAGGTGGACAAAGAGAAGAAGAAAGAGGAGCTGAAAAAGATGGTGGAGGAGGAGAGACTGAAGAGGAAGGAGGAGAAGGAAAGGCTGAAGCTGGAGAAGGAAAAGGTGAAGAAGAGCCAGGATTCCTGCCCACTCCTGAGTATCTTCACCCTTCTTGTGAAGAGCTGCTTTAAGACATGCTTTTCTCTTTCAGGAGCGCGAGAAGCTGAGAGAGGAGAAGCGAAAGTATGCAGAGTATCTGAAGCAGTGGAGCAAACGGCGGGAGGACATGGAGTGTGATGACCTGAAGGTATGGAAGTCAAAATTCAGATAGCATCTTAGAGAAGGGACCTGGGTGCACCTAAAACTCCTGTCCTGAAGTACAGAGACTGAGGCATCCGGAGAGTCAACCACGTGTTCTTGAGTATGCATGGCGATTGTCATGACTTAGTTGGAAGTAGAGGCCTGCAGAAGGAAAATGATAAAAAAAAAAACATGACGGGACTCACAAGTTGCTTAGCTGGTAAAAGTGCTCACCTGACTGCAGGTTGAGCTCTGCGGTCAGTGTGTTAGAGGTTTGAAACATGTCAGCAGCTGACTATGACTGGGTTTGCCCCAGCAGTGGCGTCCAATTTCCTGAGCTTTCCCAAGAGGAAGGTTGGTAGACACGGCGATAACTGTAGGATCAGAGTGCTGTGGGTTAAGGATGTGCCTCGATCCGATCAGAGCTGAATCTGTAGTTTGGGGCTCTGTTGCCTGTGAAGTGTTAAAAGATGAATGACTCGCAGGTGGGCAGGTCGGAGGAACATCCCCTTCCTCCCCCATGTGATGTGATAAACATACAGCTGGCTATTCCGGGTTTTAACCACAGCTTGTGAATTAGCAGCAGGTTAGTGGAGAACTACAACAGCCGACATTAACAAATTGTTCTTCAGTTTTAATTTGATCATTGTATAGGGGAAATTACACTTTGAAATGTTACTATTTTTAAAACTATATATATATATTTTCAAAAATATATTCCTAAGGTAGAAATATAGAGACCAGGATGTTGGCCACCGGGACGTGAAGAGCATGGATCAGAAAGCCGCTGTGTTTGCCCTTGCAGGAGTTGCCGATCCCCCTCCCAGTGAAGACGCGCTTGCCTCCAGAGCAGTTCGGCGACGCCCTGATGGTGCTGGAGTTCCTGCAGGCCTTCGGGGAACTGTTCGACCTGGAGGATGAGTTTCCTGAGGGAGTCACTCTAGGTAGGGACTTCGCATGTACATCATCTTACCAAAAGCTCAACAAATATGTAAATATGTTTGCTCAAGAAGGTTATGGAAGTTGGGTTTTTGTTGATTGAAGTAGTGAAGGCAGGAGGGTGGCTTCTCTCCCATACGGTCAGATCTATGTGAAAAATCCGGATAGCAAGTTCTTTGCATCTGCCACATCAGAAACATCCCTGGAGACCCAGTCCAACAGGAAAGTGAGTTGCTTATAAAAAATAAAATAAAACGGAAAAAATCCTTTCATCTGCACTTGACGTTAAATCAGATTGTTCAGTTTTGTTGTATCTAGTTAAGACGACCATATTAGCTTCGGGTTGTTCTTAAAATTCTGCTGTTTTGTCTGTGTACTAATCTTATGCAATAGGGAGAAATAGCAAATATTGTGTGGCTTTCTTCATTGTAAGCCTTTGCTTGGCCAGGACTAGCAGTATATCTGATACACAATATTGATATACTGACTTGTTTGCATTTCTGTCATCTGTGATTTCTGGGAAACAAATCTTTAATTTTTGTGCTTAGATACTTGATTAAAAAACAGTTGAATTTTTTTACCAACACGTGTTTTCCTACCTTACGTGTCTGTGGGAAAACTGGACAATGTTAGGGTCTCGGGATGCTTCTCCTCTGGCCGTGTTCTGTGTGGAAAAGAAACCTGTCATAATGTGCATTCTTCCCTTTGGACAATCTGTGTGATTCCAGTCCAAAATAGGCCTTGTACCTGCAGTCCAGTGCTTCACAGGGGGGGGGAATGGGCAGAATTCATTTTTAAATGTATGAATCATAACCCATAGGAGGAATTGAGAAAAATCTCAGCCTCACTTTTGCTTTGCATTGTGTCAGTCGGGAAAGGGCTGCCCAGCCATGCTGATGAAACTAATGCTCTGGCTTTTTTCTACAAATCTCTCCGCTCAATCGGCAGCTTGCCGCCCAGCGCCCTGGATGGGCTGAGTGGGCCCCTCTGGTGTGTGACTGTTCTCATGTTCTCGCATTGGTCATTGAGATTTTCTCCTCGGGCTTTGACACGCGGTCACCGTCCGGCCCTGGCGTCTCTGGGCCCAGCGCGAGTCCCGGCCCTGCCCTTCCGAGAGAGCCTGACCCGTCCGCCTGTGTCCACAGAGGTGCTGGAGGAGGCCCTGGTAGGGTGCGACCCGGAAGGCCCCCTGTGTGAGCTGCTCTTCTTCTTCCTGTCGGCCATCTTCCAGGCGCTGGCGGAGGAGCAGGAGGAGGTGGCGCGGGAGCAGCTGGCCGAGGCTGACACCAAAGGTCAGCGCCGCTCTCTTCCCCCGCTGTGGGCACGACCGTCGCTGGCTACTTTAAAGAGACGTGGTCCAGTTTTCTTAAGAGCCTTCTTGCTAGCCTGTTTTTCTTTTTTTTTTTTTTTTTTTTACATTTTTGGGTCAAAGTGTTCCGTAGCTACCCGTCGGTTCTAGACGTATGTTGAAGTAAGATTTTTCAGGTTTGCTGCTTAAGTGCATTTCCTCACCGAACGACCGTTTCTGCAGACCTCACGGAAGCGCTGGATGAAGATGCCGACCCCACGCAGTCCGCCATCAGTGCTGTGGCCTCCCTAGCGGCCGCCTGGCCCCAGCTGTACCAGGGTGAGTCTGTGACGGAGCAGTGCTGAGGGTACTGCTGGGCTTTTGTCTCAGTTGCTCATTTCGGTGCAAACAGAGGTAATTGCACTGTGAAAAGAAGAGGGACAAGCCGAGTTTTGGCTGTTGGGCATTCTTCAGGTGCCTCCTTCGCCTTAACAAAGCTCAACAGCTGAATCTGTTCTTTCTTTTCACTTTTCTTTGAGGAACTAACCTCTGCTTGATCCGTTGCGTCTAGCTCCACTGCCCAGTTAGGCTGGGGAGTTAAAAAAAAAAATCTTGATGTGCAGAATAAGAAATAAAACCTGCGGCGTGTCCCGTTTCCTCCAGGCTGCAGTCTCAAGCAGCTAGACCTGGACAGCTGCACCCTCTCGGAGATCCTTCGCCTCCATATCCTGGCCTCTGGAGCCGACGTCACCTCTGCCAATGCCAAGTACCGCTACCAGAAGCAGGGGGGCTTCAGTTCCATGGACGATGCCTGCGTGGAGCTGCGGCTCGGGAATCCGGCGCTGCTCAAGAAGCTGTCCGGCACGGCTGTTTACGACCTGCTGCCAGGTGAGGAGATACTGTCCGTGGCACAGGACAGATAAACAGCAGCCGGGTCCCATGCAGCTGACCACCGCAGACTGTAGTCCTGCAGTGTGATATTGTCTTATCTTCCTTTTGATTTTGCATTCCATGAAAGGCCCCTTTTTTGTGTCATGATAACATGATTATCGCCACAGTTTGAAAAGGCTGTTTTTATTGGCTGCTAGTTAAATTCTGCAGCTGCAAAGTGTCTTTTTGGCTGTTTTGGAAGTAAAAGAATAGATCCCAGTTCTAAATTCATCGTGGACAGAATTGTTGCTGGAAAATTTATATTTACTCCAGGGTAAAATGCGGTCCTCCAGGGCCAATGTTTTTTTTGTTTCCACTAAAACTGCATCTGTATATTTAATTGTTTAAATTAGACTTTCCCCCAGCTAGCAATGAGTTATGACCTTAAAAACCTACAGCATCAAGCTCTTCGGGATCAAAGTTTGTTTACAGCCGTCTTCCTGGATTTACTGATCATTTGCTTTTGACCTTTGTATCGCAAAGCGTCAAGTAGCGAATACAGCAAGCAGGGCGAAAGCCGAGGAGCTGAAGTGGGAGTAAGAAGCTGTGTGTTCTTGGGTGCAGGAGAGAAGCTGAAAATCCTCCATGCGTTGTGTGGGAAGCTGCTGACCCTGGTGTCCACTCGGGACTTCATAGAGGACAGCGCGGATGTGCTGCGGCAGGCCAAGCAGGAGCTCCGCGAGCTGAAAGCAGAGCAGCACCGCAGGGAGAGGGAGGAGGCGGCCAGCAGGTACCCCGCCAGCGCCGCGCCGAGGCGGGAGGGAGGGAGCCCGGGCCGGCGGGCAGAGCCGCGAGAATTTCACGGTTCGCTTTTCGTTTTCGGCAGGATTCGAAAAAGGAAGGAAGAAAAGCTGAAAGAGCAGGAGTTAAAAATAAAGGAAAAGCTGAAAGAAGATGAACAGAGGAATGGGACTGGGGCAGACGCTGCAGGGTATGTGTTTGTTGACTCGCAAGAGTTTGTTTTTCGTTTTATGGCCTCAAAAAGTGAAATTCTGTTCTTTAAGTCAAATCACAGTTAACTTCTAATACTGCGCTTGTAATTCTCATTTAGCGCAAGGCACCTTTTTTCAGCTTTTTAGATCACACGGTTTTTAACCGTGGCTCCTATGTGGCCTGAAAAAAAAAAAGAGAGGTGCGTGGAAGAGAAGAAGATAAAGCAGCTTACAGTCTGTGTCTTTAAATGACTTGCTGTGAAACCTTTGCGACCCCCCCTGGGCTGAGACCCTTTTATCAGAGAAAACCGTGATGGTGAGAGTTTTCGGAGTTTCCTTCAGATTGTCCCGTGTCCTGGCAGGGAGGAGGAGCCCGAGGAGATGGACACCAGCACTGAGAGCCACGAGGCCCCCAGAGACGTGGCCACAGAGGACGAGGATGAGTCTGAACTTGGCAGCAAGGCCAGAAAAAGTAAGATGCCCTAGCATGGGCATTCTCGTGGGTCCATTCCGCTTTTCACAGGGCATTCTCACTCTGGGGTCCTTTTTCTTTCATCTAGCTACCACCAAGCTCTTCTTCGATGAATGTAGCTTGCCCAAAGTTTTGTTGTCCTCTGGTAGAGGGCTCCCCGAGCTCTGTGATATAGGGTTCGAGCCTGGGTTATTGTACCTGAGCAACACTGAGGGCAGGGAGGAATTAGTTGGCTGTGGCAAAGACCTCCTGGGTGCTTATAAGCATGTGGTGCTGTCTGTGAGGGACGCTACTCTCCCCTGATCGTCACTGAACCTGCAGTACGGGGCTGTCTCATCTGTATCGTGCTAAAGACCAGTGGCTCCAAGGTGGGCTGGGTAGAAATAGTCTTTCTTCGCTTCCTCACTCTCCCCTGGGATCGGTCACGGAGTTTGTAGCCACGAGCCGATGCATGAAAAACACCAACAAGACCGGTATTGGGAATCGCCAGTTACCAGAAAAAAAATATATATTTTTTAAAATTTTAAAAGAGATCAGACGCACGAGAGAGAGAGAGGATGTCGCGGTTAACTCCTAACCTCTGCCTGCGTTCACAGCCAAGAGCAGCAGGGAGCCCCCCCTCAAGGAGAGCGGTGAAGACGGCAAGGAGGCCCTGAGCCCCGAGGAGGAGGCGGCGCTGCGGCAGGAGCAGCAGCTGAAGGAGAGGGAGCTGCTGGAGCGCATCCAGAAGGCCGCGGCGTGTACCTACATCCTGCCGCTGGGCCGGGATCGCCTGTACCGCCGCTACTGGGTCTTCCCCTCCGTGTCCGCGCTGTTCGTGGAGGAGGACTACTCCAGGCTGACGGAGGACATGCTGGTGCCCCAGCCAGTCGGACCCCCCAGCCACTCCGACGGAGCAGCGGCCCCCTCCACTCCCAAGCATCTCGGACCCGGCACCGACCCCCGCGCTGCTGCCGACAGCTCCCCCCGGGACCCCAAGCCCGTGAACAGACCCAACCTGTGGTCCTTCTACAGCTCCCCCGAGCAGCTGGAGCGGCTGATCGAGGCCCTGAACAGCCGGGGTCACAGGGAGAACGCGCTGAAGGAGGCGCTGTTGCTGGAGAAGGACAGGATAACTGAGCTTTTGAGAAACTGCCCAGTAGATCGCTTTCACGTTCCTGGTAAGCAGCCATTACAGGTGTCTGAAAACTGGCAAACATTTTGTGCAGTAAAAGCTGTAGAACGCTTAACTCCGAGGGAGTTCCATTTTTCTAGTGATGTGGAATTAGTTACGATTCTGGTATTCTGTTTGTGTTTTTTAGCTAACATGTCACCTCATCAATGTTTCTGTCCTGTACAGATCTACTACAAACTGAGGGCAGAGCTGCGCCCGTCAAATCAAGGAACGCCATCATGTCTCCCGACTCTCCCCAGTCTGCTGAGAAACACCTCGAGACTCGACTAAAGGATCTGCTGTTAGACATCGAGGACCGGATCTACCAAGGCACTCTGGGAACTGTGAAGGTTCGTGTGGCCCTCTCCTGACCTGTTTCGCACTAATGTGCAGTTGATTCGCAACTCGCACAGTCTCAGCTTTACACAGCCGGCTCTGGATAATTAAAAATGTTGAAAAAACGTAATTCTCTGAAACATTTGTCAAGCACACCTACAAGAGCAAGTTAGTGAGCCTATACAGACATCTTATTTACTTTCAGTTACTCTTTTTACACATATTTAATATCTTAAATTACTGTAAGAGATTAGTAGGAGGTTTTTATAATGGTTATGGGGTAAAATATGACTACGCACATTTTTCACACTACCTAATTCCTATCACCCATGTAAGTTGCAAGCCAACAGTACACAATCATCTGCAAATAAAAAGGAGATAAACTATTTAAAACACAAAGAAACTAAAGCACATTGATGTGGATTTCAAGCTTTTTTTTATTCTGGCGAGTACAGAAGTTTTGCAAATGTTCTGCACAGGTTGTGCTGAGTTTTGCCCGTCGATGTAGAAATTTGAAGGCAAGAATCGGTGTGTTGGCCTGTAGTGTTTCCACTGGGGGGAGAGAGAGAGACTCTCAGCTGTGATTGCTGTCGGTCAGTGCTGGCGTGCGATGTGTGCGCAGGTAATGGAGAGACAGGCCTGGAGGACGGCCCTGGAGAGTGGCCACTACGAGCTGCTGAGCCCAGATGGCAAGGAGAACGGGGTGGTGAAAACAGAGAATGGAGAGGAGGGCGCCATGGAGATCGATGAAGCCAATCTGAAAGTCAGCAGCAAAGACAGGTAACGCCTTCGCTCGTGTCCCGGAGTAAGTGGTTTTGTCTGAGGTGTTGGATGTTTCCAGACGTGAAGAGATCTGAACAGTTTGGTGGCGGTTTCAGTTCCGGGATGGGAGATAGTCCCCGCTCAGTCAAGGTGTCCATTTCCAGAATGAATTGGAGGATCTAGTGCCGTTTTGAAATGTTCATAGAAAAAAGGAGCTTTATCTGATTTACACATTTGTGGTTCATAACAAGGGGAGGCATGGTAGTGCAGTGGTTAGCAATGCTGCCTCATGGTGCTGGGGCACTGGGTTCAGTTCCTGGGGTGTTCTCTGTGTGGGGTTTGTATGTTCTCCCTGTGTTCGCATGGGTGAGTGTCTGCGTGTGCCCTGCGATGGACTGGTATGCTGTCCAGCAGCAGCCCTACTTGCACCCATTGCTGAATGCAGAAAATAGGTGAATGGATTTCTCATAAGGTATTTGTACGGCGTCTAATGGGTTCCTTTTCTTCCCTCTTCACCCAGGTTACTTGAGCTGAAGACTGAGGGTCAGAGTGCTGCATCAACCAGTGCCAGCACACCACAGCCTGTGAACAACACAGTTCATTACCTGGCGTTGGCACTGTCGCAGATAGAGCAAGGCATCGAACGCAAGTTCCTTAAGCCGCCCTTGGGTAGGTCATTCAGTGCACAGATCGCGTTTCAGAATAGTTTCTTGTAATGGTTCCCTTTTCAGTCTCCAGAAGAAATAGATATCGGATGTCTTTTAGAACGAAAGTTTGCTTCTTTGCCACTAGGTGGCAGTATAGCAAAAACCTTTCTTCTCCTGACCAGGAATTCTTTACGGTGAAAGAGTGTGCACAGGGTGTATTTCTGGGCGGACGTTTGTTAGGAATTTTTTTTTGCTCATCATTGAGATATAGCTGCATCTTATAGCTGTTCTTATATTCCGTTGCGTACAGGTGAAAGTGCACTAACACACTTCCTTTTAAAATCGAAATAGGTGATGAAGAGCTCAAAAAGGAGCAGAAGGGAAAGAAGAAAGAAGAGAAGAAGAAGAAGGATGACGATCAGTCAAGTGAAAAAGATGGTAATTTTCAACAGTAAAGAAAGTGCTAGGGCGGTGATCTTTCCTTCCACAATCATGTTTCACCTACAGAAAACTCTTACTAAATGCATTCTAATGGATGCTCTGATGTCATACGTAAAGCACCAATTAATTACGCATAGATTACCAACCATAGAAAAAATCAATTTTTCTTGGTACTCGTTGACATCTGTTCCTTTATTGCCACTTCTCTTGAAACCACGAATCACATAACTATAATGACTTACTAATGGTTTAGTTTTATAAACAACCTCGAGGGTCAACCTGGGCAGATGACGCAAAATTTAAATGTTCTGTGGCTTGAAGACCCGTTACCTATGATGCAAAATCCAGAATCTGTACATAATCTGTGTACCAATCATGATGTGAAGATTATTAGTAGGGCCGGTGGCACTTCAGTACTGTTAACTTATCCAGGTGGGAAAAACAAACTCAAGTGCACAGTTCCTGTCTAACAGGCCCTGTGGTTCTGTGTCCTTCAGATGCTAGTGACAGTGGCCGTGTGTATAAGACCGTGCTGGACCGGTGGAGGGACTCCCTGCTGTGCTGCTCCAGCTTGTCTCAGGTGTTCCTCCACCTGTCCACCCTTGACCGCAGCATCATTTGGTCCAAGTCCATCCTCAACGCTCGCTGCAAGGTGTGCCGCAAGAAGGGGGATGCGGAGAACATGATTCTGTGCGATGGCTGTGATCGAGGACATCACATCTACTGTGTCAGGCCCAAACTCAAGGTAACCGTGTAGTGTTCCTGGGGGACGCGACTGAAACGTGTAAATGTGAACCAATGTTGAACATGCCAAATCTCGTACAGGGAAGTGTTATCTGAGCTGCTAAACCATGTAACCAAGAAGGAGAGTGTTGTACAAGAGTGCAGTTCCCTTCTCTTTTAGGTTATCATGGAGGTTTTCATGAGGCTGTCGTGGAGGCGTGCACTTGTGCATTTTGGAATATACACGTTCTGGTCATCCCGTGTGGGGAATATTTAGTTGTTTGTGTTGACGCATCCTTATAGACACCATGGGGAAATGGTGAAAAGGCAAGATATAGTCAAAAGTGTAGAACTTAAGTCAATGCATGCTATGTTAAAATTGTACAATGGGCTGTTAAGATCTCCTCTAGAATACTGTGTACCATTTTGGTCACAGCGTTACTAATAAGATCCTCCTGCTCCAGAATCAGGCCTGTGAAAGTCAACCAGATTGTTTCCAGGCTTAAAGGAATGTCCCACACTGATAGGCTGTAAGTAGTCTTAGTCTTGAATGGCGAAGATTCCAAGGAGACCCGATTCAGTATTAAAAAAAATTCACAGACACATGGACAAAGTCAAACCAGTGAACTTCTTCACCATAAACAGTCAAACACAAACCCAGTGGGCACAAATGAAAACGGACGTTCATTTAAAACAAAAACGGTATTTCTTCATGCAAAGAAATGCAAGAATAGGGGACACAAAGAAATATCCTGGCTTCTTTTTCTAAGTTACTGAATGAAATCCTCAAGTCGAATATCTGCTTAGGACCAGATGGCCTCCTCTTTATTTGTACCTGTTATGTAATGTCTTTGAAGCATTCAGTCGTAAAAGGTCGTGACAAGAGTTGAGTGGGTTCAGATGAAGCAGCAGCAGGACCTGAGTTCTGTGTTGTTGCCAGGCTGTTCCCGCGGAAGACTGGCTGTGCCCCGAGTGCCGTCCCAAGCAGCGCTCTCGCCGCCTGTCCTCCCGCCAGAGGTCCTCCGTAGACTCCGAGGAGGAGGTGGAGTCCGAGGGCGAGGAGAATGCGGACGAAGAGCAGGAGAGTGAGGAGGAGGAAGAGGAAGAAGAATCTGAAGAGGAGGAGGAAGAAGAAAGGTAGGGTGCCAGTCAAGCCCAGTTTTGTCATGAAGTCCGCTTATCTTCGTGTAATGTCACACTGAAGCCCTTTGGCAGTGTGTTTTATTGCACTGCACACGCCTTTTGTGTTGTATTTGGGTCAGGGATTGCAACACCTCCCCTGTGTTTTAGTGCACCCAGGAGAGGAAGAGCAGCAGTCAAGTTGCCTTTGACGACCAAGGGAAACAAGCCCAGCACTCCCAGCGGTGGCCGAGCCTCCCAGCGACAGTCCGAGTCTGGCAGGTCCACCCCGCACAGCCAGCAGGGCACCCCAAGACAGACTGCCCCCACGGGGAAAGGGGGGTTAAAGAGCTCTGGGAAGAAAGGGAAGGCAGCCCCCACCTCGGACAGCAAGCCCCCGCTGAGGACGAGCAGCCGGACCAGCGCGCGCCTGAGCCAGGAGCCCAAGCCTGCGGAGAGCTCCTTCACTGACACGAGCAGCACGCGGCTGCGCGGCAGGAGGGCGGCGGGGAGCGCGGCGGACCCCGCCGGCGCCCCGTCGGAGGGCTCTCCTCAGAGCCGACACCCCGAGTCGCAGCGCAAGAAACGATCCCTCTCTGGTAGGCAGGGGAAGGGGGCTCCGCCGCGGCCTGTGCTGATTCTCCGAGTGTTGTCCTTCCAGGGCTACAGCGTACAAATCAAGGGCTTTCTCAGCAAGGCTTCCCTTCCCCCAAAACATGAATAGACCATTATTAGGCTTTTTTTGAATGACCCTGGCATCATTTCTTTTTAATGCACATTAACAGCCTATCCTATAGAGTACGTCTTAAGATGCACTATATGATAAAAAAGTAAGGGCTGTGTGAAATATTGCAGTTTACCATTCTCTCCTTATACTGGTTTTGGAAGCCGTGTGCTTTCCACTGCCTGCTCTATGGGTGGGTGTGCACAGACACTCGAGCCTTTTTTAATCCTGGCCTCGTTCCGCTTTATTTTATTTTTTTTTTGTTTGTTTTCAGATCTACCTTCCAAAGCTCAAGTTGTTCTGACTCCCCCAGCGTCGTCCAGCAGGAGGAGCTCGGGGAGAAGCCAGGGGGTGCACGAGCTGTCGGCGTGCGAGCAGCTCGTGGTGGAGCTGGTGCGCCACGAGGACAGCTGGCCCTTCATGAAGCTGGTGTCCAGGACTCAGGTCAGCACTGTGGGGGGGGCGCTTCTGGCTGTGCAGGACACTCGTATAACGGGGCTCCTTGGTGGTGTGAAAGGCCTTTCACAGCAAAACTGTGCGCACACAGTGGAGCCCATGGGAACGGCCCATGGGTACTGCTTTAAAATGATGAAATTGTGGGTGATGAGGAAATGTTTGCATCGATAAAGTCACGGAGGATCAGGTTTCTCAGTGTGAGCTCTCGGGTCTTTCGTTTGCATCCAGGTGCCAGACTACTACGACATTATCCGAAAGCCAATTGCCTTGAACGTCATCAGGGAAAAAGTCAACAACTGTGAATACAAAACAGCCTGTAAGTTCGTTTTTTTAATTTTTGCATCAGATTTACACAATGAACAAGTTGTCTGACCTTAAAGAAAACACTGGGCCGACCTGTAGTAATAGTTAAGAGGCTGGAATGGAAAGCTACACCCGTGTACTGATCTTTATAAACAAACACTGGTTACCCTCTCCTGTTTGGGCTTGAAGGTGACACTTCCACTAGGTAAAGTAGAAGGGCATTTTGTTTTAAACAAACTACATCAAAAATACTTTCTTACCATCCCTGCTGGTTTTTCCCCACTATTAAAAAGGCACCTACTCTGTTATTAGCATTTTTATATTATTGTTTCAGTAATTACTGTAAAAAAATATATTTTCCAGTTGTGTACATTTTGCATAAACTTGCTTGCTGTTCATTAACAACCTCTTCTGTTTTCTGTTCTTCCAGCCGAGTTCATTGAAGATGTGGAGCTGATGTTTACCAACTGTTTAGAGTACAATCCCCGCAGCACCAATGAGGCGAAAGCTGGAGTGAGGCTCCAAGTTTATTTCCACTCTCAGGCTCAGAAACTGGGACTCCTCACAAAATGCGGAGACCAAACTCCCCCTCCCCCTTCAAAGAGGTCACGGGTGTAGTGCTTTACACTTTCCACTTCTTGTTTGTTGAGTAAAGGTGAGATCCGCAAAGATTTCATCTCGGTTTATAAATGAATGGACCAGGTTTATGTACCAGGTGTACCCTTCACTGCATATGGTCCTAAGACAACAGAAGAAACAAGAGACATGGCTACAAAAAACAAAAATTGTTTGATAGTCTGAAGTCACATGACAAAGAAAAAATCATGGCTTTTTGAGATCGATGGGGACTTGCTTGCCTTGAAATGAGACCTGCACTGTAATCTTTACCAGTACCTTTATGTATCCTTTCCATTCTAAATTACTCAGGAGACTTGCATTTTGTTGTTTTTTTATCAGAATGATCCATATGATTTTGTATATTGGATGCATTTGTAGACTTACTGCAGAGACATTTGTGTGTTATTTTTTGTTTGTTTCAAACTGTTGTATTTTTTCAGTGAAAACTAATTTCCTGGATGTTTTTCCATGAAACATCACACTTCAGCCTAAAAGATTCCTACCAAATGGTTTTCAGGTTGTTGTTTGTTTTTTCCTGGGCTGTTCTACTGTACTGTACCAACAAAAAAGCACAGTATTCTCTTCAGGTGCCAGAGCTTCAGTGTACCAACACTACATTGGAACAAAGATCAGTTCATCTCCAGTTCTTCGTAACTAGACCACGTAGATATTTATTTAGTATGGAATATAATTTGAGGCAAAAGACCTGATTTGTATTTATAAAATTGCTATAGGTGTTTTCCATCTTTTAAACTTGTGTGAAAATGGTCAGTTTTCTATTCATGCCATAAACTAGACCACTTCAAAGGTTAAATGTTTTTTTCAAAATAACTTTTGTATGTTTTTTTTCCCCTGTACATTTTTTCTATATGTAAAAATAAATTGTTGACATTGTTTAAAATTGTCTTTAACTTTGCACTTGGAATTTAACAGCAGCGACGTTCTTCCAGCAGCACTAATCAAATGGCAGTGTGAGGAAATGGTAGCTCAGGAATAACCCAGGGTGATCCGTTTTACCGGGATGTGTTTTGGAGTTATGTTCATGTTTATTAATAAAACCCCTTTGACGATGTGTTGTTCTGAAACCTACGTGCATTTTGTATTAAAGAGAGATAGGTGCGCACAGATTGCCACAAGGGACAGCTCTGAGTTTTGCTTTCCTCCCCAACTGTTAGAAAGTGATGAATCTGATGGAAAATTCTGATCTTAAAATCACAACTCTAGGAATACATCAGAGATTGGTCACAAACCTTTCAAAGAAGACGTGCTTTGTGTTTAATGAATGGATTATCCATAGAAACCATACATTAAAAGATATTTCAAAGTTTAAATTAGGTGTACTTTGGAAAAACATGTTACAAGCAATGTGTTTATAGAAGATGGGATTTGACATTTTAATGTCTAACTCCATGGTGTTCTGACATTTTCCAATATATTTATTGGCCAAAATAGTTAAAACCTGAAGCACTTACATAAATATCTTGCATCAAATTTATTTTGTCGAAAAATTGTTTTCCATTGTCTAGACAATGTTTGAAAGTGATAGAAGGGCAAACTGGATCTAGCCACAAGTAGAATTTGAATAAGGGATGTTTAATAATAAAAGTGAACAATGCACTAGTAAGACCTCACTTAGAATACTATGTACAAATTGAATTACTACATAACATGAGATTACTGCCGATCGGGAATCGGTCCAGAGGCGAGAGAACAGGTACAAGCCCAGGCTCAAAATGTCATACTTGTTTGGGACGATGTGAAAGAACTGAATCTTCTTACCTTGAACAAACACTATAAGGAGATCCCATATGAGTATTTAAAATACTCATTGGCTTTAAACAAAGTCGTACTCAACCAAGAATCGTACCAGAGGACACTAAATACAATTAAAATCGCGAGCAGTCAGCCAGGTCACTGTACTGTATATTGACGAAGCGAATATTCTGGCTTCCTTCAAGAAATGGTTGTGAATCAGCGCCTTGGATTAGCAGTTTAACAAATTGGGGTGAATAGACTCCTTTTGTTCTTTGTAATTATTATTTTTTTTTAATTTGCAGTAAGCCCACCACAAAACTGCGATTACAAAACGAGGGCAATTTTTTTTTTCTGTACGTGTGGTTCAACGCAATGAAATGCGTTAATTAACGCCAACGAAAACTTCTAAAAAAACGGATGTTAGCGAGCTGTTACAAACGCAACAACGGGGAAACACGTACTGGACCAAAACAGCCCCACGTACGGCGGAGAAGATGTGCAAAACACCTGTAGAAAATGTTTTGGCTAAAACTGTCCCAACCACCGCTCAGACCACACCAAAAACAAGAAACGCCCCTTCCACAGCAAGCAACATTAAATTAAAACGGTGAATAAATATCCCAGTCTAAGAATTATTTTTAAGTCTGCGAATTAAACATGAAATGTAATTTCCCAGGGAAGTAAGCAGCAGGTGTATTCGCCCAGGCTACATGGACCGTATATGCGGTCTTGTGTTATTTAATACTACCCTGCCAATGCCATTATCTAACATTTCTTGATAACTTTATTTTATTTTTTTAAAAAAAGGCTCGTTCCTGAGCCCGGGTGTGTGTGTGTGTGCGCGCGCGCGTGTGTGTATGCACGTGCGTCGGGCGGTGGCAGGAGCCCGGCTGCGCGCGGGGGGCCGTGGCGGCCGGTCCTGGGCCGTTGCCGTGACAGCGAGCGCGAGCCAGCCCCCGTCTCTGCCAATCCCGTCCCTGCTCTCGCCGCCCGTCGCCGCGCGCGCTGCCCCCTCTCTCCCCTCGCTCACTTCCCAGCTCCCCGGCGCCGTCCGCGCGCACTCCGCTGCGAGCACCGACCCGACCACCAGCCGACATGGTAAGGGCTCCGCGGGGCCCTCCGGGGCCGGCCGGCCGCTCTCGGAACCGGGGGGTTTTTTAACTCCTTCCCTGCCCTGGCGTTACCCGGCCATCGGCGGGCGAGCCGGTTTGGGCTGAGGAGCGTTTAAAAGGCATTGACAGGAGGAGGAGGGGGCGAGATGCGGGCTGGAAGGTGGGGGGAAACAGGAGCTTGGAAGTGGATCTAGTGGGGTCCGTGTTCCGGTACCGCAGGCCCCGAAGCCTCCGGGCGGCCATTTTAACCTAATTTTAGCCGCAGTGGCCGGCCGCTGCATAACGCTCACCGGTCCGTGGGGTGGACCGTGATTTCCTTGCCCGTGTGAGTGGAGCGGGGAAGCTCATTCCGTCTGTTTTGAACGGCGGGTCCCTGCCTTGCACAGCCCTGCCCGCCGCCGTGCCAATGCGGCTTTTCCAATGGGATGGGAGAGCGGCTCGCTGTTGTCTCTCGGAATTTTTTTTTTTTTTACAGATATCGTGGGACACCCAGCCGCGTTTGACCGCTTTTTTGCCCGTGACGTTTAAACTGCACTTCATTTTAAAGTCGCGTTTTTCAGTAAAGTTGGTGATGTAGGCGACAAACCTTCTTTAAAAGGCTGAAAATATATATATATATATTCCCCCCCCCCCCCCACGTAAACGCCTGGCTTTGCTTCAGCTCAGTTATATTATAATCCCCTTTAACATGATCATGGAGACCTACGAGTTAGCCGCGTCAAACCGTCAACCTTTCTGAGACTGAGAAGCTCCCTGTCTGTGAAGTTACCGATGATCCAGGCTTGTACATTAAAAACACGCCACACCCGGGCAGGGTTCTCTCAAACTGCACACAGTGGGAGGACTCGTGAATTGTTAGCTGTTCAGCATTTTTCAACTGCTAAAATGAATGACAGTTTTTTTTTTATCAGGCGCTGTAATGTTTTAGAACTTGGCTGGTGGATGAAGCCATTGGTTTATATGAAGAAACACCGAGATCATGCTAACAACTCATACCTTCGTGGCTGTAGCCGAGAAATCATAACGCCGATTTCAGAGAGAAACCCCTTTTTTTTTTAACAGGGAGCACCGTCTTCCATCCTCCTCCCTGCTTGTGAACTGACCCTCCCCTCCTCCCCACAGGCCTCCGGCGTCACAGTGAACGATGAAGTCATTAAGGTTTTCAACGACATGAAGGTCCGCAAGTCGTCGTCGTCCGAAGAAGTGAAAAAGAGGAAGAAGGCTGTGCTGTTCTGCCTCAGCGAGGACAAGAAGAAAATCATCGTGGAGGAAGGGAAGGAGATCTTGGTGGGAGACATCGGCGAGACAGTAGAGGACCCTTACGCTTCTTTTGTGAAGCTTCTACCTCTGAATGACTGTCGATATGGCCTGTACGACGCCACGTACGAGACAAGAGAGTCCAAGAAGGAAGACCTGGTATTTATATTCTGGTAGGTTAAACACCTTGGTGAGCTGTGGGATACAAGACGGCTTCGTGACAAATTAAGACGGTTCCACCCAGTTGTTCTTGAAAGTGACTAAAACTTTTGCCCCGTGACTCCTGCTTGGATCTTCAGCGTGTGAAAGACTACTGTTCTAGTATTGCCGTACTGTGTATTTGAATAGGATGTCTCTTAACACAGTAGTAGTATTATTTTTTGTCGTTTTGTTCAACAGGGCTCCAGAAAGTGCTCCTCTGAAAAGCAAGATGATCTATGCTAGCTCTAAAGATGCCATCAAAAAGAAATTCACAGGTTGGTAACTGTTTTCAAAAGCAGGTCTTTCTGTCGCTGTGTGTGAACTTTTGAGGAGTTGCAGAGCACCTGGCAATTGGAAACTTGCTACAGTAGGAATCGATGGGCTGGTTTGGAAACTGTTTTAAGCAGAGTCCCATGTCCTTTCATTGAATTGAGTGCACCTTTGTTTAAAACGTTACAGTGATTTCAAGCATTTTGTGGTGTGCTTTGAATAAATCGCGCTGTAAAAGAAACAGGTGATCTGATTTCATTGTCATAACAGCAGTTTCAACTGGTCATGTTTTGCTTCCTGCGGGTCTTTACCTAATTTGTCGTGGTTTTCCACTAAGAACCGCTTCAATAGCATGGCCACAACCTTCTGTTCCTACCCTTACTGTTATGTTCCTCTACGTTCCTACAAAATAAAATGCAAGATTCTGTGATAGCTGCTTTTACCTTTCCATATAAACACATTGTATACATTGTAATATTAAACACATGATAGCAATATAATTCTTCCAGGTATGCAATAGAATTTAAAGTGCTGTGGAAAAAAAAGCTTACCATAGGGTCCAGCCCTGTGAACTGACATAACGGTAGTCCTTTGTGTTCTTTCTCTTTCAGGTATTAAACACGAATGGCAAGTTAACGGTTTAGATGACATTCAGGACCGCTCTACCTTGGCAGACAAGTTAGGAGGGAGCGTGGTAGTTTCGCTCGAAGGGAGACCCTTGTAAACTGACAGTCAAGTGCCATCTGGATCCAAGAAGCTTCCATTACAGCATCCCTGTTGATATCATTTGATCCTGTTGGGATAGTTTTAGTTTTTGGTTTTTATTTTTCCACACTGAAGGAGATCTCATTAACTTAAAACACCTACCAGCGATTGGCATTCGACTCCCCCGAGATCCTGGTAGATCACACACGTAGAGCTTCAAGGAATGCTTTCACGCCATTTGTTCTGCCAGAAACCATCGCGAGAAGAAGGAACACCCACAAGTGGCGCTGCATGCATTCCTTGCGACAAGTACAGCAACAATTTCATGTTCACTATCGTACGACAAATCCAGTACGATTCCTGAATGCCTGACAGCTCTGTCCACTACCGAGGCACCAGCCAGTATTCGACACTACCGATTTGCACTTGTTTGAATTTCCATGAGGCATGTGATATAACTTCCCACCTTCAGTACCCTGGGGTTTCTGACATGGCAAAACCCGTTTCACACTATGCAGAAAAAAAGCACTTTTTTGTAATTGTTTTGTTTAGACACTTCGGAAAGGAATGCCAATTGAGTTTCTGTATTTATGTCACCTAGGAGTTAACGTACCTCGGCTTTCATTCCTGATCATGCATATTTAAAACAATGCTTTTCCGTTGCCTTCTTGCTTTCCTGAGAACGTACGCTGTCACTGATTTAAACAGAAGAGGGGGGAGTGGGGGTGGCAGGGAAACTACTGCGATTTCACAACCCAGAGAAATATATACATCCTCATTCAAGATGGCAATATCTGTACGAGCGGAGCCTTAAGTGGAATATTGTTTCTGAGATCAGTGAAGTTGCCACTTTGCAATAAAACCTTGTGGCTTATAAAGGAAAGCTGCCTTTTTCCATTTATTTGAGCAGCGTCTTCATCTGATTTTCAGTTTTAGTTTTCATCAGAGTTCATATTGGGGTGTGGGGGGGCATGATGAAGATCAATAGTGACGGGGAAAAAACTCCCCCTCCTGAAGTGAATTCTGTATGTTGACGGCACCTATAAATACAGAACAGGCGCTGGAACAGTCAGCGTTGTGAGCAAATTGAAATGGGTATGTTCGTCCGGGAAGCTTCTGTAACTCAGTAATGTTAGAATAGCCACCACATGTGTTAAGAGACAAGTATGTCAGGGCAGTTGGTCTACTGATAGTAAATGTGATGGACTAAGCTCTTTAAGTTGGATACTGTTAAAATGGAGTTGCATGCTTATAAATATCAAAGAATAGCATATCTATTTTGTTCAATTTCTGTGAAGTTGCCTATTGGTGATTTGCTTGTGGCATTCGTTTTAAACGTGTGAAAAGAAAGTGAAGGAAATAAGGAAAAATACATTTCACGGCATTGTAGTGCAAACACTTGGGCCTGTTTTCAGGGGCTGATTGTTTGCTTTTCTTTTTGGTAATGATAACATTTTTATTACATAATAAATTTGTGCTGTCTAAACTTTGATAAAGGAAAACAATTTGGAAGTGAATGGAATTCCTGTGGGATGTTTTGGGAGTATCAAAATATTCTTTAGTCTTATTTAAAATAATTGCCGAAATTTATAACCTGTTTTCATCTGTTTTTTTTATATATATACAGCGACGTCTTCTAGAATGAGAGCCTTGTGCTTTCAAACACCTGGGCCACTGTACATAGAAATACTTCTTACTGCAGAAGGTGTTAGCAGGCATGTCTTTTTAAGCGCTAGACCTGTGCTTTATTAATCCGACAACCCTGATGAGGGTGTGAGAGTTTCAATGAACTTCACAAGTTCTTCGCTCCGGTAGCAGGAGCGTTTCAATGAGGCGAACACTTCTTTCATTAGAGCCTGAGTCTGGACAGGAGCCAGAGGCTGCTCTCCTTGTAGAGAATTTGAGCCGCACTCTGTGAGCAATCCTCTGGTAGCCAGTGCTATTTATGGCCAACACATGCTTTTGTATCTTGTCATCGTTGTCCACAAATGGCAAAACAGGACATGTCTTCAGACCTCTGCAAAAGGGAAGCCCCCACAGGCCAGCTGAGTACAGCTAATATAACAGATGCATTTCTCAATAAAAGACTATACGGAGGTGAGGGCTTTTGCTTATTTAATGTAGACTAAAGACAATGTGTTAACCTTCTTTTCCTTACATTACATTACTGCTCTAGGATTGTATGTTAAATAGTTCAGATGTTTCAAGTGTCACTCCTGCAATCAGGAGAAACGTGGAGGAATTAAGCCTTGAATGTTTTTCGCTGTCTTTGCCAGGCCTATGGAACATGTTTGTTTGGTGATTGAAATACCTTGTTCCTATGATCCCTCCAGAGTTTAATTAGATTGTGTCCTCTCTTAACTCTTCACTGTCCTCTGTTAACTTGTTAACTCTATACCTTACAGAGCGTATGATTCCAAACATCTTACAAGGATGTGAACCTAGGAAATCTCTTATTGGGGTCTATGCATTCTTCCTAGAAACACTACTTTTTGTTATGTTCTTACAACAGTAGAATTTATTAAAAGATAGGAGAGATGTTACAAAAATACGGTTTAAAAAAATGGTCTAAAATTCTGCAAAAGTGGGAGAGAAAATTTAAATATGGCAACATTTTCTAAAGAAACTTTTCTGTTTGACATGGTGAAAGACTTAGAACCCATCCATAATTCATTGTGTTATGCCAGAACAGCTTTATTCTAAACATTGGAGTTAAATAGATATTATATAGAATTATATAAACAAAATAGAATAGCATATCTGTGGACTTCTTGTGATAGCTATTCTTTGAGGACCTTTTCATTACTTGAATACTGAGCTTTGTGAAAACCTAAATACACAAAATTATCTATATACATGAGATTTCAGGGAATCACAATAATTTTTGTTCTAATAGAATCTGGCAAATTTTATGTCGGATCATTTTTATTTATTTGTAATCTTGACATTATGCATAATTATTCTTCTATCACTGCAGTTAACAAGATTGCAAATTTATGGAAGAGTACAAGTTTTCAGTTCTCAAAGCTGTACATTTAGGAAACTGCACAGATAATTAAATGAAAAGCAAACAAGATTGCTGTGTAGTTAATGATAAATAATAAATAAATAGTGATAACCTAACCCAATGGTGTTGTGCATAGTGCTAAAGAAAGTAAAAAAGTAAATGGAAAAAAATAATGAACACAGGATAAACTAGGGCAGCATTGACAGACGAAGCCTCTGAAAGTCTGAGATTTAGTTCTGGGTACAGTGAGCAAAGCCCCAGCCTCAGCTAAGCAGAGCTTATAGGAGGAAGTGTAAACGTGGAGGAGTTCAGAGCTGTATGAAGGATCCAGATTAATTAGATCCTTAAAAAGTCATTAACAAGATCGTAGAAAATGTGACTTTATAGACGACCAATGTAGTGATTTAAGTTTGATGTGCTAGCTGCTGGGTTTTAGACATTTTGCTACTTACTCAAAAGAGTGTCAGGGAGGTCTCATAGTACAGAGCTGCATGATGCTGTAAATGCATGAATCAGGCACTTGGCATCAGACATGGGTAGATATTGCCTAACATGGGAAAAACAGATGTCTTAATCAAATTTTTCACATGGGGCTCGAACAACATGAGAGGACCGTGTGACTCCCAGATTCCTGTCTGTGTCTCAGGCCTGTATAGGAGGGCCAAGCACTGTGACTGTGAAGCTCAATAAAGCTTCAATAAAAACATATTTCATTACAGAGAATTAAACACTTAAGTGTTGCTGAAAATGGGGGACCCTAGCAAACAATTTGATGATCTCTGTTTCCTCGTGCTTTCGCTGTTGATGAAAATGCCCCTGGGTGTTTCCATGCTGTCCTTCCAGTGAGTCAATCGGCATGTCACCCAGACCAGTCACACGCCAAGCACCCGACACCAGAATAAACAAGTTGTCCATTCGGCTCCAGCAGGTGCTGCGTCCAGGGGGGTGTCTCAGATCTGCCAGGAGACCCCAGCCTGTCGAGTGGAATGATGAAATCGAGCTTCTTTGTAAAGTTTCAGCACGTGTTTTTTCATGAAGCAGTCCAGTCCCAGTCCAGGTGGCTCAGTGCGCCTACACAAATAACCAGCACCTAACTGGGGAAAAGCTATCAAACTGGTCAAAATAAGACCATAATGAGCTCATTTAGGTTAAGACCTGAGTTGGCACAAAAACCTGTAGATGCATTGCCCCAGCTTTCAAGACTAATGCAGGGGATCTCCAGTCTCGGTCCTGGAGAGCTGTAATCCATCACCTTTTTTTGTGTGTCACTGTTATATTTTTACATCCTATTGCTGTGCAGTTAAGCAGGGAATTTGTTCAACTGATGAATCTGATCTTTGAGAGTTGGAGAGTACACAGATTTTTGTTTCAAATAATTACTAAATTATTAACAATCTTCTCCATTGCTCCCATTCAAATTGTGCTGAATTTTAAAAAAATCAGAGATTTAATGGTGACCTCAACCTCTGATGTAGTATTCAGTCAGAGACCCCTGATCTGGTATTATTTTTACATTCTACATTTTGGAGAAAATAGAATGTCATAAAGGAAACAACTCTCTCTGACATGAGTTTTAAGAATTCAAATAATGCATCATCCATCTAAATCAAATTATACCACAGATTTAACTATAATTGAAAAGCTGTCTACCAATCATATGTAAATCTGTGAATCTTTGCTTTTAAGTGATAGAGCTTGGAGGAAACCACTTACTTTTGCTGGAGCAGAAGGTTCTTAACAGCTGATGAACACAATTGAAAGCTATTAGCTGGATCCATTCAAGTCAGTCCTCCAAGGCTGTTTAACAAAGTAAGACAAGCTTTTTTTCAAGGCACAACTAAACACACTGTAGCCCTAAAAAAACGGACACTCCTTTAAATCACCGCAGTTAAGAAAAAAATGAGAGGGGCTGGAGTAAACCATGCAGCTAGGGTTTGGGACAACCTCTTCCTGCATTGTACAATACAAAAATAACATTATCAATAAATAAGCAACCAGTCATCTCTGTTTTTCTTTCAGAAGAATGAACTACACCATTAACTCATTACTGTCCGTGTGCAGCCTGTTAGGGCCTAGATCTCTTTCCGCTTTAACACAGCGACCCACAAATCGATGCAAACCGGAGATATTTCATTGCAGTTCGCTTTAACAAACAGATGCTAATCCCTCGGCCCTTCATCTCTCACCGAGGGACTCAGTCCGGTACTGAGAAAGGCGCAGTTGAACGGAAAAATAAGTGTCTAATCGGTTTCTCTGGGCTCTGCGGTAAAACCAAGTAACTGCAGGCGCGATTGTATCAGCTGTCAGTAGCTTAGCAGAAATACACTCTATCGCGTTCCTCACTGAATTACCAAACGGACTTACTTGATACCCAAAATAGATAAAAGGTTTATTTATATAGCTTTGCTTTCTTTTTTAAGTCTTCTTATCCAATCTTCTCTGGACAGACACGACCTATTTATAGCTCTCTGTAAATGGCAAATGGTCGTCAACATTTTCTCCAATTTCTCTATTACAAGTTCATAAAATTATAATTAAAATGTCGAGACATTAAATCACTTATGACCCCTAAAAAATCTTCACAATCTTATTTTTTTTAATATCAGCGGAACACGTTATACAATGAAAACAGCGAAGCCATTT
Organism: Lepisosteus oculatus; assembly: GCF_040954835.1. Classification (NCBI taxonomy): domain Eukaryota; kingdom Metazoa; phylum Chordata; class Actinopteri; order Semionotiformes; family Lepisosteidae; genus Lepisosteus; species Lepisosteus oculatus. The sequence continues at coordinate 4,883,631 of NC_090703.1, forward strand.
AAGAGTGTAACTTAGATCTCATATTGTTTCAGCTTGTTTCTGCCAGTTTATCCGAGTCCAGTTTCTTCAGATACAGTCGTGTGATGTGTAAACATTTCAGACAGATGCTTTGGCTCACTGTTGAAATGTTTTTTCTCTTTCTCAGACTATGAATTAGTCAATTGGTTAAAAGCTAAGTCTGGGAATTCTGGTCATCTAATTTCATGTTTTAAAAAAGTTTTTATTCAAACAAGGAGCAAGTCATCTGAACGTTGCAAATCATGACAGCTGACTGATGTTCAATTATTCCACCATTTGCCATTTTTGATATGAACAGACGTTCACTGAACGATGGATACACCATATCCCAATCACATCAAATAAACGGCCATCATCATCATGTTCGCTTACACGCACGAATTGCGCAAATGCAATATTGCAATATCCCTTAAACAGGCAGATGTTTATTTTGATTCAGATACGTCTGCTCAATTGAAAGACGGGTATCCAATCTGTGCTGAAAAGGAAATGTGGGTAGTGCAGACTGGATGAAAATGAAAATAATCACCTCCGTTATTTTATTGCCGAAGGGTAAATATGTATTGCAACACTACAGGGCGCCATATTTTACGTTCGCAGGCGCTGCGAGTTTCCTGCGCCTGATTTGCACCTCTGGTGCCACAGCCTGTGTGCGTGATTCACTGAAATGGAACAGATCATAAGAATCATATTTGTGCTTTGAAATGTCCTATTTATTTCATGCTTTTTGTTTTGATAAAAAGGAGCGTTTGCGCCACCTGCTGTTCGTTTTGTATATCACACAAAGTAAAGTAAAGTGGTAAAAGTTTAGTTCATGGGTCACATTTTTGTTAAAGGAATGTTTTCTCACAATAAACGGACTTCCAGGATCTTTTAAAACAGCAAACATGTGTATCCAAAAAATATCAGCTGTCAAGAGGCACATTCTTCCTTGTAATCATGTTGTTGTTTTTTGGAAAAAAAGAGCCTTTATTGGATTGAACTTGTATCTTGTTTTATAAAATCAATCACCGATTAGTGCACACGTTTTTTTTTTCATTTTTAAGAATTATATTTAAACGTAAAGATTTTTTTTTTGCAAACTAAAAGATTACAAAAACACAAAGAAAATGAGTGTGGACAAGGCCTTTCCTGAAGTGGAAAGGGTCAGTAACTTCAAATTCCTTGGCGTCCACCGAGGACCGAGGACCTCGCATGGTCTCTCAACGCCACCTGTCTGATCAAGAAAGCTCAACAGCACCTGTACTTCCTAAGACGGTTGAAGAAGGCTAAGATACAGTATGTCCCCAGATCCTCACTAACTCTTACAGATGCACTACAGAAAGCCCACTGACAGGCTGCATCACAGTGTGGTATGGCAACCGCAGTATTGCTGACCGCAGAGCCCTACAGCGGGTGGTGAAAACTGCCCAGTCCATCACTGGGGTTGCCCTCCCATCCATCCAGGACATTTATGACAGACGGTGCCTGAGGAAAGCTCTAAGCATCATCAAAGACCCCACACACCCCAGCTACAGACTGTTTGACCCCCTACCATCTGGAAAACGGTACCGGAGCATTCGGGGCCGGACTACCAGACTCAGAGACAGTTTTTACCCCCGCACTGTCAAAATATTAAAGCCTCTCTCACCTACGATCTGTCTGCTTACAGTGCCTTCTCTCTTTTTCAAAACTCAAACACACATTGGAATCTACAGTACCTCTACCTCACGTCTAGACGTTCACCCAACATAATTTTCAGCTTTATTTCATTCTGTTGATGTATGATTTTGCACAACTGTTGCCGTTTTGCACAATACCTGTTACCTGTTGCTGTTTTGCACATTATCTGTTGTTGTTTTGTTTTGCACATTGCCTGTTGTCTCCGTCTTTCTTTTCTAACACAATTATATTGTTGTTTTTTGTACTACTTATCGTCTGAGACGGTAATAATATACTGTATAATCAGTATAAAGAGTATAATGTTTACAAAATAAACTTGAACTTGAATAACCATTACTAAATGATGTACTGTATGGAATTGAACCGCTTGCTTGTTTAGATTTTTTTTCTGCACAGTTTGGTTTCATACATTCCTTAAAGTATTTTTTTTTTCCCAACGACGTCGAGCTACAATTTGCTCCCTTATTTCTGACTAAAAGCTCTTTTACAACACTCCTACCTTTTTTTTTCCCTTCTGCTTCAAACCCATTGCTTACAATTCATAGCCGGCAGCCATATCACTCTGCAGCTCACAGCTGGCAGCCCACCGAAGCCTGGGCAGTACCTGGATGGGAGACCTCCTGGGAAAAACTAAGGGTTCAGAACAGTATAGTAAGGGGGACACTATACTGTAAAAAGGGGCTGTCCTTTGGATGAGACATAAAACCGAGGTCCTGACTCTCTGTGGTCATTAAAAATCCCAGGGTGTTTCTCGAAAAGAGTAGGGGTGTAACCCAGGCGTCCCGGCCAAATTTCCCATTGGCCTTTATCAATCATGGCCTCCTAATAATCCCCCTCTATGAATTGGCTACATTACTCTGCTCTCCTCCCCACTGAGAGCTGGTGTGTGAGGAGAGTACCGGCACATCATCCAGGTGGGGCTGCACACTGGTGGTGGTGGAGGGGATCCCCATGACCTGTAGAGAGTGTCCAAAATGTAATTTTAATTGAATAATAATTAAATGAATTTGATTAGATTATTATTACAGAACACATGAATGAGGGGTGATTCTGAAATTTAGGAATCGGCGCAGCTTTTTAAAAACTTAAACCATACAGCTTTTTAAGAGCTGAAGGAAATTTTTAAACATTCAGAAAAAATTTTTAAAAAATCCATAATAGACAGGAGACCCCCCTCCCCCCAAGACTAGGACTGGAGTTGACAGCAGTATACGTTACACTGTAATAACGCTTCTCGTTAAAAAAAAAAAAACGTGAATCAAAGACTAACTCTAGATTTCAGGTTTAGGGAACTACAGCATCAAGATGAATCCAGTTTTTTTAAAAAACAAACAAACAAACAAACAAACAAGGCTGAGCATTTTCAGAAAAAGGCTGTTTCTAAAATACACCAGGTCACGTTTACAAGTGCGTCGTGGCTGTGGAAGACGATTCACCCCCGACAGGGTCGTCGTTCATCGGCTCAGGCATGATCTTCCCGGGGCCGGGGTGCAGCTCGCTGGCCCCGCCGCCTGCGATTTGCAGAGCCCCCCTCAGCTGCCCCATGGAGCCCTTTTTGTGCCATATGGGCACTCGGAGCGGGTCACCCCCCCGCAAAAGAAGTGAAGTTCAACAGCAGCCCCGCTCCCTCCCCCGCCCCCCAGCGGCCGCTCCGTGCCCACCGCGCCGGCTCCTCCTCCTGCCTCCCTGCGCCGCACGTCAGCGCTCCGCCACAACTCCGCTCGCAGTCGCAGCCATGATGGTAGGTGTTTCTCCAGCCTTTCGCCTGGCTTACCTTCATCTATTTCTTTAAAAAAAAAAAATCGCACGCACTCTCTCAGTTGGAAAAAAAAAAGGTGCTCAAGTGACTAGCCGTGCTAATGTGCGTCCTGTGGTCTCCTGATTTTCTTGTCTTTGTAGCAGGAAGGGTTAGACGACGGTCCCGATTTCCTTTCCGAAGAGGACAGGGGAGTAAGTTTGTTTTTTTCCCACCCCTCCTCCTCCTCCTCATGCTGCATCTTACTTTTTAGAAATAATGAGACTTGCGCCTTTATTAATTCTCTTCCACGTCAGTGAGGAGAATGCATGTGTTTTTCCGTTCTGCTGATGCGCTTCAAGTTTTTAGCTACTGCTTGACCAACAACCACTCTGACTTCCTATTAGCTAATGTGTATTATTGTAGATTTTGCGCCGGTGGAGTCTTTGAGTACATATTTCCCCAACATTTATGATGTAGTGTAAGCTGTTTACATAGGTATATTAATGTAATGGGGTTATTTTCCCGTGATTACATCAAAGTATATGTATTGAGGCCCTGTAGGTAATGCTCGTTATTGCCAACAGGCTGCATTATCCAGTGGGAGCTGAATGTTTTTCCTTTTCTTTGGACTGAAGAATAGCCGAAGCAAAGAATGTGATAGTGGGCACCAGTGCCACTGGTCACTGTGCATGGGCCCTGGATGTGGCTGTCAAAAGTAAAAAATATGTACTGCAGGCTTGGTCAGCAAATGCATGAGGCAGTGCTGTGATGGGCCAGATACTTGTGTGCAAGCTTTGATTTGCTTAGTGTGTAGTTTCGTTACTGCTGCTGAATTAAAAAAAAAACGTGGTCATGGGCCATTTGAGAACAAGTATTGTCGTTCGGGTGAAGGTAACTCTTTCCAAAGGATGAGAAGGACACCCAGCGCTCCACTCAAGGGCAGTGGGTTTCCTTGTCTTGCTTTCAGTTTAGCTGTTGCTCACGATGTGCTAACGAGGAGAGACTTAATGGGAGAAAAAAAATAGCCCCGATGTTCAATAATTTAAATACCACGCCTTTCTGTTCTGTGTTTTCAGACGTGATTGTCACTTGTCAGCCAGTTACAGAAAACCAGACGCTGCATGTTTAATAGTGTGCCTACAGTCGTTGGACTAAATTTTCATTAACAATTAACTGACTCTTCCTGTTCTCTCCCGTGAGAGGTCCCCGATTCAGTTTCTGCCTGTAAACCCCTCTTTATCAAACCAAACTTTCAAGAATTGCCTGCTGGAAGCATTCGCGGTATTAATCAATGATAGCTTTCAGAAAAAAATGCAGAAGAGGATGAATTCTATATTTCAGCAAACAGCTTTTCCGTTTGTGCTCATCAGGACAAATGAAACAGTTACATTATCTTTTGCTTCCTCTTTATAATTTCTGAAAGCCGGTGATGGGTTCAGACACTGGGAAAGCCCCTTGTAAGACAGAAAATAAGTGTCTTCACAGTTGGACTCCTTAATGCATCACGTAATTCTCTGAGGATTTGTGTGTTTTCAGAAAGGTACGTACGTAGGCTGTAGATTGTTCTATGCAGGGGCTGATCTGAAGCTGCAAGTGCACTCCACCGAAGGACTGTGTGATCTTGCACCCTGAGCACCGTCCCTTAGATACATTTTACAGTTCTCTTCATTGTAGTCAAAATGTAAGTGTATCTCGTATGTGAATGTTAGCTTGCAAAAACCCCTTTATCACTGACAGGCTGTTAAAAGATTCAGCAGAGTGGAAAATATCTCCCTCCTGAATGCTATTTTAAAAATTACTTTTGCCTTCTGTCTTATCTAGGTTGCTTCTACACCATTAAAAAGCTGTCAGATGATTTTTGCAAACGTGTGTGTGTGTACTGTGGTTCTGTTCACTATATTGCAAGTTAGTTGTTTATAATGCTGGTGTTTTTCCTACAGCCCAGAGCAGTAAATGTGGATCTTCAAACTGATGCAACACTTCAGGTAGACATCTCGGATGCTCTCAGTGAGAGGGACAAAGTAAAATTTACCGTTCACACAAAGGTACGTCCTGTTTTCTTTTATATTGAATCAATAATGAATTTCAAACTGTAGGTTATTTAAAATTGACCCCTATGGTCAAGTACTGTCTTTTGGCCTAATAATAGCTGTTGAAGTTCTTCATTAAAATCCAGTGAGGATTTTCACTCTGAAGGAGGATCTCCGCGGAGCTTTATAGCACCAGAAAAAGAGTGCATAATCAGTGCAGTGAACATTTGTTCATAGGCATCAACTGACATTTATCATCTTAAACACAGTTTTCCAGATCACTGCCTTGTTTGCATGTTCATGTTTAAACCCAGTTTAAAGTGAGTGCAAGCTCTCTTCTCAGGTTTTGACCTTGATGTGATATTGTATTGACTCCAGACTGGGGATTATGCTGATCTTGGTCTTTCAGAGCTCTTTGCCAAACTTCAAACAGAATGAGTTCTCAGTGGTTCGGCAACATGAGGAGTTCATCTGGCTTCACGACTCTTTTGTTGAGAACGAAGAATATGCCGGTTACATTGTGAGTACACAAAAAAAACAGCGCCGTTTAAAACTAGTATTTTTCATAAGAATTCTAGTGAATTTATACTCTCCACTCCCTTATAGTTTCATTTCCTTTTTGCACTGATGGCATGCAGAACATAATAAAGCTTACAAATGAGAGGAGGCCATTCAACCCCTCTGGCCCATGAGGACATTGGTAGTTAATTGATCCCTGGACTTCATAATTGATCCCTGGACTTCATTCCGTGTCTGGAAATAAACCAGGAAACTGGCTTCAAAGACGTGGCTGGATGGCTTGTTCCACACTCCCACAACCCTTTGCATACAGAAGTGCCTCCTGTTCTTGGTTTTAAGGGCACTTTCATGTAGTTTCCACTTGTACACCCTGTTCTGTGTCTCACTGTGGACTGAAGTCCACTGGGTTGAGTGTGTCAGTGCCTTTGACCGATTTTTAAACACGTGTTGGGTTGCCTTGAAGTCTGCTCTGGTCCATTCCTTCAGCCTGTCATGTTGTGAAGCAAACATGTTAGTCTTTCAGCACTGTATCAGCGTGTAGGTTAAAACCTGAAATAGATGAGTTAATTGTGACATGAATAATACATGTGTTAACGGACGTAACTAACACACTGTGGTAGCTACGCATTATCTGGTCAATTGAATTGTCAGATGTATTTCATGGGGTTTTATTCATGTTTATAGATTGTTTTTTCACAACAATGTGGTGTTTGAAAGCAGCAGTAACGCAGAACAGCAGCACATGTAAACAATTGTAGTCTGTGCCTTGGAGGACAGTACTTCTTGTGCTTTCCATCAGAAATGGTATGTTTGCCCTCTGCTTTTTTAAAATCAGACTCCAAAAGAAAGGGGAAAACTCTGCTTTGTTGTATTTTTAGAATTTAAATATTTTAATTATTCAGCTAAATATTTTGTCTTCCAAACCTCAGATCATCTGTCATAGAAAATACACATGCAGAGAACATTTCCTTTTCAGGGTCCTTGCGTTCAACAGTTTGGATAGTATATTCAAAACACTTTGGCCCCTCAATTCCCTTTGTTTTTTTTATGGGAATTTCAAAATAAATCCTTTGGTGCTCAATGCAGATTCCATCATTCAATTCAGTTCACGTGATTTTTTTGATGCATGGAAAATTAATAAACTACAGCGTAGTTTTAAATATTTCATTATCAAAAGTGGTTACATTTGCATAAACCTGGCACTTTCTGCGGCACAACCGCGGGACTGAAGTGCCCCATGTGGAATTATTCGGCTGAAATGGAAGGACATTCTTGACATTCTATGGATGATGTATGCTTTTTGCTAGGTATTTACATGGCAGCAATATGTTGAGCCTTACGTGAGTCTGTTGGATGCAACCCAGGCTACACTCACAGCTAAGTCTTCAACAGCTTGAGTCATGTCTGTGCCGTGAGGAGGGGGGCTGCTGTCACATGATGGATTGGCTTGGTTGATTATGAGAAAGCCAAGTGTTTCTGTGCTGAAGAAAGAGCCAGTGCAATGTTGTATGCATTTTCTGAGTATTGTTTGAGCTCAATGAAACAAAGGTGAGAGGCGGCCGACACGAAAGCAGTTCACTCTCTGTCGAGCTTCTGAGCAGAAGAAAGTTTTGATGTGTAGAATGTGTTTCTTTGGCTCTCAGCAAGGCTCCTAGTGTAGCGGATTAAGAATGATCTACATCATGCTCACATTGTCCTTTCACAGACTGTATCAGGTTCTTACTTTGTTTAACCACTACAAAACTCAATTCAATTTTGATTTATTTTTAGTTTTTTTTTTCCCATTTCTGTGCAGTGTTAACGGCTGTTGTGGGGAAAAAAAGGCAGTACTGGTGTCATTTGATAGAACTGGGAGCAAAGCTATTTTCGATTGTGTTTGTGAAGTTCTGACAGATTTTCTTTTGAGAATCATTGACGTGTGGGTATTCTGTTCTGTCATTCAAGTGTGACTGCCATGATTGATTAGTGTGGTGTGGTGTCTGGGGCAGTGATTGTGTTCAACATGGATTCTGTTTCCACTGATCATGGAAACACTGAACCCCCCATGTTAAGTGGGTGATGCATGTGATGGCTCAATATAAACCATTTATGCTCCCAGATCCCCCCTGCTCCTCCCAGACCAGACTTTGATGCATCAAGAGAGAAACTGCAGAAACTGGGGGAAGGAGAAGGATCTATGACTAAGGAGGAGTTCACTAAAATGAAACAAGAACTAGAAGCGTGAGTATATGAATCTCATTTCTAAATCTCTTCCTCTGCCTTGCCTTGTGTTAAAGCTGTTGGGATCGTTTAATGTGACACTGCAGGTTTGGCACAGTCTTGCACAGTGCAAAGCAAGAACTCTGAGTGCTTTCATGGACGTTTTAATGACATGTAGACTCGATCAGCCATTGGCTGATCATCTGGTGTGGCTTCTGCCAGCGGCTCCTGCACTGTCCCGCTGGGAATGATCTGGCACTGCAGGATTGGCTTGAAGGCACAGGAGAGCCTTGGTCTGAAGGTGCTCATCAGTGTGTCAACAAAGCACGAGAATGCCCTCGCTCACTTCCACAGCTAACAGATCCCTGCCCACCTTACCACACTTCTGCCACCCTGCTGGCTGGCATATGCAACAGCTGGCATAATGCACACAACAGTGCATAGATATTGCTGAGCCGCAGAAGAGACAATTTCATCTCCCCGTCTACGTGTTATTCCTAAGCATGCTGCTCTTTGTCTGCTCATGCAGACAGCTAGCTAACGTTATTCTGGAAATGCCAGGTTAGTTATTCCTGGAATGTCTCGGGCTGCAGGCAGTGTAGTCTGGAGACAGCTCTGCAGATGAATCAGATAGGTGACCCTCTGCTTTCCTGGACACAGAGCTGATTCTTCACTATGAGTTCAGATTGTTGAAGCAGAAAATGTATTTTTGTGGGTAACTTAACTCGGACTCAGGCTGCCTTCATAATACCCAATTGGTCTTCATTACTTATTTAAAATTGTGTGTTTTTGATTGACTAGACAGATTCTTAATTTGCTCATTTGGGCAACATTCAAATATTGGAACATCAGCACCTGGTTTTTCTAAGAAATCCGTGACTTAACTCTGCATTTTGTATTTCCAAAGAACAATACGACTGCGTCAAGAAACCTGTCTGCTCTCTAGTTAAAATCTAAATATCATGGAATATACTTGCTTTTTCACCTAAGGCTTCTGAGATTTTTTTTGTTGGATAAATAATGACAAAGTAAAATTTGTGTTAAGTCACATGAGGACATGGTGAGGAACAGATGAAGGTCATATATGTTTTACTGTGTAAAACCATGGCATCATGGAGGCTGTACTTGCTTTTTCACATGGATGTAAGGGGTTGAGGCTGATCCCTTGTCTTTTCTCATGAACCAGCTGGGTGAGATCTTGGACCAATACTATCTGCCAAACAGGCCAGCAGGGCTGCAGGGCGTCCTCTCATTGGTGACCTCCGTGTTCTTCTCTTGTGTTATTTCTTGCAGAGAATATCTGGCCATTTTCAAGAAAACGGTTGCAATGCACGAGGTCTTCCTGTGCCGTGTTGCTGCTCACCCTGTCTTAAGGAAGGACCTGAACTTTCATGTGTTTTTAGAGTATAACCAGGATGTAAGTTCACAAGCCCACTTCGCATTCACTTCTCTGAATTTATTTTGAGAAGAGCTGTCATAAGAGCTGTTACACATTATACTGATCGTTGGTTTTGACCTTGAGATGAACATGTGCTTCACAATGTATGTCATTGTGCCCGTGAGGTGGCTTTTATCTTTCATTGCTGGGATTACAGCCCTATCTACTCAGTGTGCTTTTCTTTTTTGTGCAGATAAGCTTGCTTTATGGTTTGAATTGGTTTGAATCTTGTAGAGTTAGTTGTAGATTTTTGATGGCGACAAACATACCAGCGTTGTGCATCCCAGGCTTTGAAAGATACAGGCTGCTGACTGGTATCCAGAAAAAGGCTGAGAATTGGTAGCTTTTTCTTGAGCTCGTAGGGTGAAATTGTCAGAGTTCTTAAACTGTCTGGTCACACCTGGGTTCCGCTGGTGGTTAATGAATATACCAGGAGTGTACAGCACATATGTGTCTTCTTGAACAACTCGTCGGTTAGCCTTTGAACTTGATTAGGGTTTGTTGCTGAGCAACATGTCTCCCAAACTGTCAGTAGTTAACAGTTCTTGTGAATCTGTTAAGTAAGGCAATTGACTTCAAAGAAAGAGAAGAGGGTTGTCTTCTTGAGTTTTGTTGACTAAATTCTTTACCTGTCTTATTTGTTGTCTGGTGCATCACACTGTTACACTCGGCCTTCTCTCTTTTCTCATCTGCAGCTAAGTGTTCGAGGCAAGAACAAGAAAGAGAAACTTGAAGATTTCTTCAAGAACGTGGTGAAGTCTGCGGACGGAGTCATCGTGTCGGGGGTAAAGGTGAGGAGAGGTCGCACGTTCAACAGCTTCGTGTTGTTGCTCTTCTGGGTCTGGTGGGGCAGACATGCACAGTCCACAGCAATCCAAGGCAAAAGACGTAGGAAGTAACAAATGGATAAATGGATCTCCTCTGCCAGGCGGTCTGATAATGTACCCTTTCTTTTTGGTATAAAACGTTCCGTGGTGCGTGATGGTATCAGTAAATTATATCAGGCGAGAGAAAGGAAAATATTTGGTTGTGAAATTCTGTAAGAACCTGAGAGCTTCGTTTTTATCAGGTTTTGCTTTTTGCACTGTAGGATGTAGATGATTTCTTTGAACACGAGAAGACTTTCCTTTTAGAGTATCACAACCGCGTGAAGGATGCCTCGGCCAAGTCCGACAGAATGATCAGATCTCATAAAAGTAAGTTGTCTCCTGCGTTTCCTTACGTGCTTTTGAAGTAAGAGAGAGATGTGCTGCGGAGGATTCTGAACCAGGTCTTTAAAGAATGCATGGGCAAATGATCCACTGATGTAATCTGTAATGGCACCACCTGCCTAGTTAAATCTAAATCACTCTTCATTCTCAATTAATTGTCTTGAAATGGTAACTGAACTTTTTTATCCTGTTTTATAATATATAGTATCATGTTTTTCCACAAAGACTTACATATCGGTAATGAGCTTTGTATTTTACTTTGACTTTTTAAATTGTTTTGCTGACATATGGAAATGGGTAAGTTACAGTTTAAATCTTTGCAGTTTGCAGTTTTACACAAAGGGTTGTGGGAGCCTGGAACAAGCTACCTAGCCATTCTGTTGAAGGCAATACCCCGGCTTCTTTCACGAAACAAGTGGCTAAGATTGTCAAACCGATTAGCTGTTATCTAGCCTGTTTGGTAGTGAGGAAGAATGGTCTCATTTCATTTGAAACTGCTCTTCTTGTAATAAAGGCATCTGATTTCTTCATATTTTGTCCTCTGTCCTAATACTGTTCTGCTGTGGTTTGAGTTTGTCAGAAAAGGTGCAGCAATATAAAGAGGTTAAGTCTGTATTTGTTTTTCATATGGTTTTTACACAGTTTTTTGTAACAGTTTTGTGACATTTGTCACAAGATATGCTGTGGTATATAAACAACCAAGATCTATGTGGTTTCCACAGGTAACATGATACTATATATGTATGTAGAATCCTGTATTAGTCATTACAGAGCCCATTCTAGTCTCAGAAGGTAACTATGTAAAAACAGAACACTTAAGCTATGTGTTAAGTTTCATTGACATCAGCCTAAGGAACAGTAAGAAGGTTGTCTGGACCCTGAAGCATTTTCTAATTCCTAGTTTAGTAGCTGTTCCTTCATTATGGATCCAATTTCAAGGATGCTTCATCTTCTTTCTTTGTTAGGTGCTGCAGATGATGTCAACAGGATTGCCTCTACGCTGTATACCCTAGGAACTCAAGACTCAACAGATGTATGCAAGTATGTGCCTACAAGTGTCACGGGGAATATTGTTTTTACTGAAGACAGTCAGGACGCATGTCACTTGAAACCTGGAGTTTAGCTACAGAACCCCTCATGGTCAGCTCCTGGATGTGTTGATCGGGCATTGTGCTTTTTGAAAGCAGATTCTGTTTAACACAATCTGCATTTCACTTCCTGCGCAGGCCATGGGAATGTGTGAGTGAGCAAGCATGTGGTTTAACATATGAAAGGCAATCTAAAAAATATGAGATAGCTGTTGTGTTATATATTTTAAAAGTTGCAAGCATTGCCACATATATTCAAATTGATGGCATTGTCAGCAGCAGATGCAAAAACACTACACAAGTACTCTTCTGCATTTACAGTGTAGTGCTTTTTTGTCTTGGTGGTTTTGGTTACACCTGTGAATTCGCAGATGCATGAAAAACAGTACGTCAAAGAAGGATAGACAAATTAAGTCACATCATTTTAAAATAAAGGAAATAAAAAGCAGAACCGTATGCAAAATGCATTTATTTAAATTTTGTGGCTTGAATATATGCGAATGTCTTTTACATAGTTGGATGTATTTTCAAAGTGTACTCTGAACTGTCTCATAACATTTTTACTTTCTCTTCTTCTTTGTGTCTGTTTGCAGGTTCTTCTTGAAAGTTTCAGAATTATTTGAAAAAACGCGGGTAAATATTTTCAGTAATATCTTTCATTTTCTGTACTGTACAGCATACCTATTAGAATGTATTTTGTGAACATTTCTCAGGCAATAGTACATAGTTTTCATTTTGTGAGTACATTCCAAGTCCTTATTTAATGTCTTTGGAATGGAAGCAGGAGTTCTAAACTACGGAAGTAGACAGCGGGCAACTGATTCAGGGTTAGAGTTTGTGCCATCTTTTCACAGTATGCTAAAAAATGCTTTTGCATACATATTAAGACAATGGTTTCTGCTTATTAAGTTGTTCTGAACTGGATCCAGTTTACCTGTTGTGCTTGGTGAGCCAATTTATTTTCTGTGTGCTGTGTTCAGTTTTGTTTTTAACTTATTGCTTTTGTGAATATTTTTGAATCACCTGCAGAAAATAGAAGCACGAGTGGCTGCAGACGAGGATCTTAAGCTGGCTGACTTGCTAAAGTATTACCTTAGGGAATCACAAGCTGCAAAGGTGAGTAACTCTTGGGTATGGGTATTACAATTGGCTTGCGGTCCGTATAGTGTGCAGCTACTCAGTTGTGCTATATCTAATACTTTCAGTGCATTCACAGCTGTGTTCTCTTCATACAGGATCTCCTTTACAGAAGAGGGAGGGCACTCGTTGATTATGAGAATGCTAACAAGGCACTGGACAAAGCTAGGGCTAAAAACAAAGATGTCCTTCAAGCAGAAACGAGCCAGCAGGTTTGCTGTCAGAAGTTTGAAAAGATTTCAGAATCTGCAAAACAAGGTAGATCTTTCTTCTTTTCAACGCCTCCCTAAAACATTCTTCCACCAAATGTCTTCCGCCGGCATTACTGATTCTCTAGCGAAGGATTGTGCTGTTGGGTGGGAACTGTGAACTTAGTACTCTGATTGAGGAGTATGCAAACCAAATGTTGCTCTTAGATTTAATCAATTTTCTCTCTCCTTGCCTTATTCTATTAAAGGAGAAAAGTCCTTTTTATAGCTTGCAGCTGTGTTTAAGCTTTAATGACCATTTGAAATGTTCAGTGTGCTCAAAGCCAGTTTTCAGTCTGCTCAGAAGCGTTTTGTGTTTTTGTTTTGCAGAGCTTATAGACTTTAAAACAAGACGGGTAGCTGCTTTCAGGAAGAACCTTGTGGAACTGGCGGAACTGGAGCTGAAGCACGCTAAGGTTATATATTCTTTTTCCGTAAATGTGAGGTCTGAAACAGTTGTGAGCAGTAAGGCTATAAACTCTTCCTTTCCTTTCAGGGCAATCTACAGCTGCTGCAGAGCTGCCTAAGTGTGTTAAAAGGAGACACATAAGCTGTGACTGGCCTGCACGCTGAAAAGGGCTTCACCTGTCGTGTCTCGTCTTGATTCTGAAGATGAAGGAGAGTGTTCCTGCATCTCTCATCTGCAGAATGCACATATTTGAGAAGCTGAGATACCTTGTTCCCTCTTAATTGCAAAAAAAAGAGGAATTCAGCTGTGGATTAAATACCTGATGTCAAAAAGTTCACACAGCACAAGTATATCTTTATTTAATCACTTAGAATTTTCATTGTTAACAATCAAATATTGTTTTGTGGAATTCACAATATAAATATCACACTTCATTTATGTCAGACATTGCTTAGTGATAAAGAGGCAAATATAGTTTCAGTAATCTTTTATTGTGATGCTGCTCAGTACATTGTTCCAGGTGAGCTGATTGTTACTCTTATTAAAGTGTATTGTCACTAAAAACGCCTTGTATATGTTGTATTAGTTTTTACTATAATTTCTAATGAACATCTTATTTTGATTTATTCTCAGTTTTTATTTTTTAATATGAAATGGTAATTTCTTAAATTTGGGGGTACAACTTCTTCTGTAATGTCTTTTTATTTTCAAAATAAGCAAATGCTTCAGTATGTTTGCCTTAAAATATAGACTAATCCTAATGAGTATTGTAAAAATAAAATGCTATCTTAGTGATTTTTAAGTGCACTGTATGAATGTTTTTCACAGTCTGTGACCAAAGCTTCCATTGACTTAAATGGAGGAATGCTGATTTGATTATTAATAATAATAAACTACAATTTACTGTGAATTAACACTGTAAAGGATTTTTGTCAAAACAAGAAAGCAGTTTGTTTGGAAAGTAATATCGTTTGCCTCTTTCACAGTTTTGTGCAGTAAAATATGATGAAGTTTTACTTGATCAATCTCATCAAAATGTGGAATTCTTTTGCCTTTTTTTCTGGAAAGCTAACAACCAGCCTGGTTAACTCAGTATGGTGTTTCACTTTGCACAGCACTTTGAAACAGGCATCTCTTCCTTTTCTGGAATTAAAGGAATGCTTGAATATTCAAAACCTATTATTAGACAATTCCCATTTTCCTATAATGATTGGATTGGACCTTTGCTTAGGCATGATCTTCCAGTCCTCCAGTCCTCCATTCTGCAATGGAGAAGAACGGTTTGCTCTTTTCAATAAGTCTTGCTGCTGTTCTGTGTAAAAGGCGGTTTACCGTGTCTCAGGCCCAAGTGTCTTAAGGAAATCCTATTTCAAGTATGACCATTGCAGCACATCAGCATTGTTGCCCACAGCTGTGTCCCAGTTTTTAACATTTTACCTCAGAGGTTAGTGTTAAAATAAAGAAAGCAGAGAGTTGCTGACACCACTCTTTCTAAAGCCTGGTATGTTTATCTGCATAAGGGGGAGGATTTCCTCCAGAGGCACAAAGTGTCTTGTTTTCCTTAAACGATGGACAGAACTGTTCAAACTATTCGTTGGGCATTCTCCTGAAAGCTTCCTTACACACTGAGTTCTGACGAGCTGTTCTATTCCATTAATTGTCTTGAATATTTTTAACTTGGAAGTGGACTTTTCCATCTACTACTATAATTAACAGCACCCAAGTGCCCAGTGCTCCTGGATGGGGTCTGTGTGCTCCAGTCGGGGGCTTGTATGTGTATCCAACAAACTGTCAATATCGCGTCTTTGAGCAACTAGTTGGGTACAGTTTAGGGATAAGATTAGTGCAGGGTTATTGTTAATGACACATTTTCAAAATATTTACCCGCAACATCAATGGTCTCTTAAGAGTACCAGAAGGTCAGAAAACATCAGGACCTCTGAACGTTTAGACTGTATTCTGAAAGTTTTGTAAAGGCTTTATATGCTCAGCACCTACTTTTAATTGGCCCTCTTTGGTAGTAAGAACCTAACCTCGGACTTCATCTGCATTACGAAAGTATGTGTATGTATTCTGTATGATTATCAAATGTAAAAAAAAAAGGTTTTCTAACTGGAGCAAACCGAACTTGAAAAAAAATGTTTTAACTTAAGTGAGGATTGAGTAGTTTCATGTGAGGTTGTGAGTAAACATAAACTCGCAAATATATAGAGGCAAAAAAATAGTATGTTGAAAAGGGGAGCGAGATCACCTGAACACATTTGTAGCGTAGGAGTTACGTTGGAAGGAGGAAGTCGTGTAAAAATTTGCGTTCCTTGTCTGGTTCAGCGTGGAACTGAACTTCTCGGGTAAACGTTGCTCGGGGAACAGAAATGTGTGTCGGACCGCTTATCTTGTACGATTGCATGCGCAAATTGCGTGCATCCGTTTATATGTAGCGAGTCTGTGGTGCATCTGCTAAATAGACTGGCAAGAGGAGAAACTCGTTTTGTTTGTCAGCGATACTGTTTTGAGAAAATGAATCGGAGAGATGATTACGATTCCTACGACATCGAGGAGCCTAGCGACGAGGAGGGCGCAGAGAGCAGGTAACTGTACGTTTAGAATACACACATTATTTGGCCTTACTGCCTCAGAGCGACTAGTTTTAATAATTGTAGTGGTACGTTTTCATAGCCGTACATGTTAATGGTTAGTACCAGGTCAGTTTTCCCACTAATTCCGTTTGAAAAAAGAGGTTTGCATTATTGTTTCGTACATCGAAAGTTTAGTCTATGCGGTGAAAAGGGTTTCTAGTGAAGTTCTTCCTGATTCATCCAGAAATCGCAGTGTTCCTTTTTAGTTAATCGAGCTTCAGTTGTCTACAGGGAAGTTAGTTGTCCGAGAATAATTATATTACCTTGAAACATAGCGGCTTCTGTTGACACTGTTCATTTAAAGCATCTGGCCTGCAAGATACTCCTCGTTAAAAACGATTATTTTCAGAGAAGCAAAAGCAAAAGTTACCACCTTGTTATTCCGGACCCTTGTCAGAACCTAAATGCAAAGCAAGTCTTGGCCTACCCAGTACTGGATGGGAGACGTCTAAGGACAAGTTTTGGTGTTGGTGGAGTTCTTCCTTCATGCAAACATTTTGTAACCGCGTTATCCAATACAGTGTCGCAGGGGAGTGGGAACCCGGCAGGCAAGGCAAGATACACCCTTGACGGGCCACAAGTCAACTGCACAGACACAAACGCACTGTAGGTGGCGCTCTTCTCTCTGCTAATGCTCTTTGCAGGGAAACCAGCAAAGTTGGACAGGTGCTATTACAGTACTGGAGGTCAAGGTTTTGTGCACTTCATTGGTATACCTTCTGTTCACACATATTAAGATGTTCCACTGTATTTCTAGAATTGTTAAATAACAGTACGTCTGTGAAGGCTGTGTACGTTTTCCGTGGCGCACAACTGTCATTGTTGACTTTTTTCCGTGCCCGCTGTGCCGTGTGGTTCTCCGCAGCTCCGAGGACGAGATAGACGTGCTCCTTCACGGCACGCCAGACCAGAAGCGCAAGCTGCTCCGAGAGTACCTGACGGGGGAAAGCGCGTCTTCCAGCGAGGATGAGTTTGAGAAGGAGATGGAAGCGGAGCTCAGCTCCACCATGAAGTCCATGGAAGGCACTTGGGTCGCTCCGGCAGCACCAGCAGCAGGTGTTTCAGACGCTTTCATTGCCTGCCTGCACAAACCCCTGTAAACAGCGTGGAAGTTCTCCGCTGCTTTGATGAGCAAAGGCAGCCCTACCCTTTGTTGTGGAGGTCTGGAGATCCTTTATCGTAGAAAGTGCAAAGAATAATATTCTGAATGTAAAAAAGACTGTGAAACCTTTTCTGTCGTAAGTGATCGCAGAAAATGACATTTGACTGAACTGACTTGATATAGGCTAATTAAGTACTAAGGGTGTTCAACAGGGGCGTGTGTCAGCTGTTCAGGTCTGAGGCTAAGTGCTATTGACTGCTGTTGGAGGCAGTACAGGTTGCACATCTGCAACTTAAATGTAGGGACTAGGGAATCCACTGCATACCTGTCACAAAGGCATTGTTTCCTGAATTTCCTGTTACTTATGAAATCCAATAGTTAAAAGGAGACGTCCAACATGTTTAAGAGCTGGAAACAAACAGTTCAAATTCATCCAGGTGGGGCTGCACATTGGTGGTGGTGGAGGGGAGTCCCCATTACATGTAAAGCGCTTTGAGTGGAGTGTCCAGAAAAGCGCTATATAAGTGTAAGCAATAGAATAAATTAATCCTGTTATTAAGCCAATTAAAGATTCAGTTGTGTCACTGAGAGCCTGACTGGAGTAAAAGTTAGCAGGTCTGGACTAGGGTTGGGAACCGCCAGCCTGTCAGGAGGGCCAGTGAAGTGGAAGTGATCAGTGTGGCGCTGTGCAGTCAGGCTGCCATTAATCACCACAAGTGGAATTCTGTAGCAACAGAGACTCCTGGCCAGACTGGCGCACTTAGACCCTCAGAAGGCTCCACAGCCGAAATGTTGTGTTTCGTTTCTTTCTCTTTTATTTAAGCCATTTGTTTGAAGTAACGGTAATTCAAAGTTTGTTCTTCTGAAATTTCATCAAAGTTATGCATAGCAGGATATCACTGTCTTTGCTTGTAACCTGTAGTGTTGTTCATGAAGCCAGTTTTTATATTTGAAGCAACTCATTCAATTAACAGCATTTTCTCCATCTTTTCCAGAATTAGTTTCCACTGTTGTAAAGTGATTTTTCTCCCGTATCTATTCATCTCAATGCTTTTGTCATTGATCTTAGTGCTATTAATCTCTGTTTCATCTGTTCGTCGTGGAGGTTTTATTTTACATCATTTTTTGCTTTCTGTTTAAAATAAGATGAATCCAAAGTTTGTTCTACTGAAATATTCTCAAATGAATGTATATTGGGGTAAAGTGCTACATTTAAAGACGATGTAGATGTGAATTCAGTCATTTGTTCAGATGGACCAGTACATACTGTCCTTCACAATTAGACTGTGTAGTTCTGTACTGAAGCCATGCATGACCATGTGGAAGCTAATGGGGGTTGTTTTCTGTTAGCAGATGAACCATCTGGCAGTGGACAGCCGAGTGCAGACAGCAGGGTGGACTGTGGGGGCAGCAAGCAGCCAGAATACTATGACGACATTTACTTTGACTCGGACTCGGGAGATGAGGACACATCGGAAAAGTGTGGGTACTGCACGACTTGATTCTGTTTCCAGGGACTGCATTTACTACAGTCTGTATTTACATTTGAGCAGTTAACAGACAGAGGAGCTGTATTTCTGACAGGGGTTTGAACCGAAGTGCACAAGGTTATCATTTTAGAAAAAGAAATTGCTACCTGTAACAGATTGACTTTGGGTTTATCATAAAGATAAGATTTTTAAGGGCACTATTTTTCAGAACTGGTTTGCCTCATCATCCACGTGCATGTACATCATAGCTGTAATGACATCATCTGAATGAGGAAGATAGGAGTGGTGAACAATGTCAAGTCTAGTTTTTGTAGTCTTAGTCAGTGATGCTTTTTATAGTCGTCTTCAGGACGATTGAAACTTGTTTTACCAGTAATTCTTCATTCTGGGTGCATGATGCCTTTCTTCTTCCTCACTACTATCTGTTACCGCCTGCCCTCTCTTTTCTCATAGTTCTTTAGTACCTTTATTAGTATTTTTATACAACAATTGTGTATATTCTGTTTTTAATTGTACTTTTTTGGTGAATTTGTTTTGGTTCATTTTTCTTCTTGATGTTCTCGAATTACATTCAGAAAATTGATTTGTTTGGATGGACACTATAGTTCAGTGATTACACTTTGTAAATGGATATTCAGTGTTTTTAGTGCGTATTATGGATAGATTGAGCTACCACCATCTGCATGTAGCCCTGGGTTTAGAGGTGTGGGTGAGTGGTCAGGATTGGGGTTTCGTTACTTACATGCAATCAGCCTACAATAGCGGTTATCATCCCATTAGTATTGCTTTATCAATATATTCCATTTATAAAATGCTTAGAAATGATCTGACGTGTGAATTAACCTTAATGGAGGAACCTTTAATTTCTGAAGAAAATTCAGCCCTTGTTTTTTTGTGCTACCGCTCCGATCGGTGTTCGAGTGAATCGCTGCTCTCGTCTTCCAGGTAATGCGGTAGGCAGGAAGAAAAAGAAGCGGCACAGAATTCCCACGAACGATGAGCTGTTGTACGATCCCGATGAGGATGACCGGGATCAGGCCTGGATGGATGCTAAACGGAGGGGGTGAGTGGATTTCTGCAGCCTCCGGCTCCCCCGCTCTGCTAGGCTCATGGGAAAGCAGCTTGGAAAGGTGGGGTGGGGAGGAGGTGTATTCCTAGGGCTCTTAAGGGTCCCAGGGCGTACTTCCTTCCTTTAGTTTCCCAGGGGGGAAAGTTGCTCTGCAGACAGATGCAAGACATAACACAATCCACAATATGTTTAACACAAAACGAGCCCTTAAACAAATAAAAGACATACAAGCGTGAGGAAAAAAAATAGCCACTTAAGTGATCTTCACAATTTTGAAACATAAAGAAATTGGGTCATCAGTGTGTGAGATGAATAAAGTGTGCATAATGGAGAAAAAAATAAATTTAAATGTATAGTCGGTGAAACAGCTGTAGGTCACCCTCCACAGCATTGTCACGTGAGTCGCTCTGTAAACATATATCCTGGTGCTAAGATGCACTGATTCATGTTGAGTGGACATGATTGCAGTGAACATATCTTGCGAAATAAAATACAATTGCGTGTGTTATTTCAGGATATAACTGGCAAGAGTTATGTTTAAGGTCTCTGCTGTATCTCCCTACCTGGCACTTAGGTACCAAGCCCAGAGGCAACAGAAAAGTCATTCCTCCGGGAAGGCAGCGAAGCCGCAGCCTCTTCCGAGCAGCGATGCGGTCCTGAACTGCCCGGCGTGTATGACTACACTGTGCATCGACTGCCAGAGGTGAGGCCGGCAGTACTGGTGGACGTGTGTGAGTATTACACATGTCCTGGAGCTGATATTCCCCTCTTCCTTTACACCCCCCCAGGCACGAGAAGTACAGAACGCAGTACAGGGCCATGTTTGTGATGAACTGCGCCGTGAACAAGGAGGAGGTTTTGAAGTATCAGGTTCCCTCGGCTCGCAGGAGGAGGAACAGGGGAAAGAAGCAGCAGCAGCCCAGCGAGGACACAGCCGCCGCCGCCGCCGCCCCCTCGGAGGTCTTCCACCCGGTGAAGTGCACCGAGTGCTCCACAGAGGTGGCGGTGTTTGACAAGGACGAGGTCTACCACTTCTTCAACATCCTCGCCAGCCACTGTTAAAAACACAAACTCGTTTCTTTTATACCGTCTGAAAAAGATGGGATCGTTTGATTTTAATTTCCCCCTTGCGAGGCCTAAAAGATCTCAAAATTTGACCGTTGTATCAAACCTGGTTGGTATTTTTGTACATTTGATATAAATGGTAGTTGGGGCTATAGCTCTTGTGGACGTTAGAAACCAGGGTTGAGACGCAGCCTGCGGGGGATGTATTTCTTTCTCTGACCATGACTGATACCTACTGTCGTACTGCTTTGAAAGAAACCTCAGTTTTTGTTTTGTAACATTTTGGTCTGTTTGTGAAAATGCATCTGTTTTGCTGTAAATTGTATGAGCTTCTACCACCCAGGAAATGTTAGAGGGTATCAGTGTCATAACTTGAAAAGGTTTGAATGTTGAATCTTTTTAGGCTTGTTTTAAAGTGTTCATTTGACCTTGTTCTATCATGATACTGATATATTTTGATACAATAGATACAGGCTTGGGGCTCTCAGTATATGTATCTAATTACATTAAAAACAGCTGTGAGAAAAATGAGACCATTTTATCAGATGTTGCAGGTTAAGAAAAATTCAACCTCCTTATTTAAAGCTCTGACGCGGGAAATTGAGATGTCTGAATTTACTATTTTAAACAGTCATTTAGGAACTGTGAGCTGCTGAAAAGCCTGGAAAATACAAATATCTAAAGCCTTTCAAAATAGAGCCACTCAAAGACGAAGAGCCCTTTGGTGAATCCAATTCGACTCATTCAATAATCCTGTTCATGTAATCTGCATAGACTCGTGTTTAGAGAAGCGAGTAAATATTGATGGTGTGATTCTTCAAACTCAGCTGAAGGGGGGCCACCATTGGTGAATAATACAATATTACACCTACTAATGCACATCTCATACTAATAAATATTAATAACTTTACAGTAAGTAATACTATAGGATTGCTTTTTGTAGAGCTTTTCTCGCAGGCGCGTGTATTCTCCTTCTTCATCAAGAAGGCAGAATCTGGCACGGTTTCGTACGCGCTTGTCACGAAACCGTCGCTCAAACAAACGCCTTTTTGAGCAGAGCTCTGCTCGCCCTTGGATCCACCCGTTAGGGAGCGGAGAGAGTCGGACCGCCTCGCCTTCACCTGCAGCGGGGGCGGCGGCCGGCCGGCTCACGCGCTCACGGGAAGGGGCGGGGACTGGGGGGGATGTGCGTCAGGGGGCGGGGAAGACCTGCCCGAATCAGGAAGTGGAGGGAGAGAGGCTCCGGGCGGGGGAGCCTGACATATACACAAACACACGCAGCGATCGCGGGATCATGGCGCTGGGAGACGCTTGGAAGCGCATGTCCTGGCTGTACTACCAGTACCTGCTCGTCACCGCCCTGTACATGCTGGAGCCCTGGGAGAGGACGGTTTTCAGTATCCTTTAAGGAAGGACGTGGCGTTGTACGGTGTTAAGTTGTGAAAGCGGGCGATGCGAGGTGCCGGTGTCCGTCCGTCCTCTTCCCTTCGGAAAGTCGGGAGGCCGAGACTGAGCTCGCAGTTTGTACCGTTATCCGGTGAGGGGAGAGGGGCGCGCAGCTCTGGGTGTGGTCGGGTCGTATTCCGTTTGTGTTGACCGTTATGTTTTTCCCACTTAAATTTGACATTTGTCAAGAGTGTTTTCACGGGTACTCGTTTAAAGCATGCGCCGCAACGCGAGCTGGCGGGGAGAGTTTTTTTTTTAAAGAGGAAAGCGCAACAGATGGTTGTCGAGGGGAGATCTCCCTTAGACCGCCCTGTTCTCCTTGGGCCGACATTGCTGTTATTAAATCGCTCACGTCACGGCGACACGGGCGAGAGCGAACTTGGACCTCCGCTTACTGGTTAACCTCACCTGGCGGAGGGCCGTGACCTGCAGCCCGAGGCACGGAGCTGCGCCTGCCTGCTGCTTTAAACGGGGAAGGGACTAAAAGCGGCAGGACTCGGGTACAGAGAGGTGAAATGGTGCAAATCTAGAATTAGTCACACATCCTAATTCCGGGGTGTACATTTTAAGTGTATCGCGTCCGTGAGCCTCATTGGGTGGATGGTATCACGTTACATACCAAGCGCATTTTAGGGCCATTATCAGACTGTAGTTCATTTTTTTTGTGTACCCACTGTGTTGGCGCTGTTTTCTGTCCAATGATGTAAATAACCTGGGCATTGTAGAAACTCACCTTCCTTAATTCTACTACGCACTAGTTAAAACACTTCTTCTGAAATGCTTTTGCGCGTCCTCATGAGATCAGTTCCAGAAAAAAAGGAAAACGTTGACATTGACAGATAAAGATACACTTCCAAATTACCAATATTCATTAAGAAAGTGACGAAAGTAACAGATTTCTGTTGTACAATTTGCTCTGCTAACTGTATTTTAATAGTTTAAAGGAAATACATCTGTAATAGTATCTGTGTTCTCCAGTAAATACCACATTACAGAACTAATCGAGTTTTCTGTGAAAGCCAAGTTAGAAGAAGAATCTGTGTATTAATGTTGGGCTGTGGCAAAGAAAGAATGACTTTATCAATGGTATCTACTCCATTAAAATTCAGTGTGCATAACCTGGAACTCCTTCACTGTAAAGTGGAGATACAGTATTTTGACCTTGTATATCTGTAATTCATACATCTGGTTTTTCCTTCATGTGAATGTAAATATTCATTTCATTTCTGATTTGTGAGAGTTCCTTGGCGCTCCTTGTTGTTCCGAGCACACCGGACAGTCAGTCATCCATCAGGTTTGCTTCCGTGTGAAGTGCTGATCCTGGCTGTGCCAGGTGATCCCACACTGGAAAACCTCATTGAGAATTTGCTGAATTAGGTTCTGGGAACCAGCGTTCGAAAGCACTGCAGTAGAAGTGCAGTCAGGCAGTGAGAACCCCTGTGTATGTCCTTGCAGCAACCGAGTCGAGAACCGCTGACGTCATTTGCAAACTTTATACTCGTGCTGTGCCTTCTGTGGTGGGATTAGTGGGGGTTTGTTCTGTCTGCTGCTCCAACAGAACCCTTATTTTTCCGCTGTGATTAGTTTTACTCCTGGCAGGCTAAGTCTTCAGTCTGAAGATTAGTCTTCCAGTTCATTGCACTGATGGGGATGCTTGCAGGCTGCTCCTGCTGCTGATGTGCGGTTTTTGTCACTGTTTTTATTGTGGTTGTACCAAGGTTTAGTAACTAACCGACTAGTTAGATTGTCACCTGCAGTTTGTTCGTTTTGTGCTGGAAGGTATGAGGTGGACTTGTGACGTGGGTGACAGGCGAAGAGGCCTTATTCTCCGCAATTTGCTTCCAGTTTCTGTGTCAGTGCGCTTAAAGGAAGGTCATTTATTTTGCTTGATTTTCAGATGCAAATATTGTTCAAGCACTTTTCAATATGCATTATCACAAGAAATTCTAAATGTGCTTTGAACACAAAGTCAAATTCACAGAAATGGCTTTTTTAAGACAATAGAGGTCTTAAGCACAGGTTTGGTTTAAAAATGGGTGTTATGCCAGATATAGGTTTATTGCTTAAGTAGTGTGATGTTTTTCTGGTACCGTAGGTGTTGGTATCTGTTCTGTTATGTAAGTCACCCTTAAGACATTTTGTCACGCACATCTGCTACAGTACATCCAAATTTGGCTATTTTTTTGTCTTGGAATGTTTTGCACATTTGAACAAGTCTCCCTAAGAAATAGTTATGTGTTTAACACAAGGCTCTTTTGATATCTTTATGGAGTTACTTGTTGCATTTGAAATTTAAATGCATGTCATTGCTTTTTGAAGAATCAAGGTGGCTTGGTGTGTTCCTGTGGATAACATATTGCACTCCATCGTACATTTAAACCCTTCAGCATGACTGGTCTCGTGGGTTTTAAGGCGGACAAAGGTTAGGACATTTGTGATTGTTACATCTGACTGCATCTTCTTTTCCTTCCCCTTCTGTC
The DNA here is from genome assembly GCF_040954835.1 of Lepisosteus oculatus. Taxonomy (NCBI): domain Eukaryota; kingdom Metazoa; phylum Chordata; class Actinopteri; order Semionotiformes; family Lepisosteidae; genus Lepisosteus; species Lepisosteus oculatus. The sequence goes on from NC_090703.1 coordinate 4,908,616, forward strand.
GAAAGCAAGATGCTGGGAGTTGTGGTAAAGCGGTGGCTGTCGCGCCTGTCGTTTCCAGCTCTGCCTGCCACGTCTCCAGGCACTCCAGGCCCAGGTGATCTGCGTGGTGCGTCATGTTTCAGCATGTTTCCCTTGGCAGGGAGGGGAGGGAGGAGAAGGCTTAACTCCTTAAAGGCCTCTGATACTGCAGTCCCAAAGAAAAGATAAGAGAACAAGTGTGATCTGTCTTACTGCAAGTTGCGACCCCACACTGGACTGTGTGGCTCTTGAGCATCTATTTCATTGAAATTAACTTAATTGACGTAGATAGTTCTCCTTGAAGCAGGGGATGGGAGTTGACTTTTATAAAATGCCCTTTGTTAAAACTTTCTGTTGTGTGCTCAGACACAAATATCTTAATCTGTAAGGCACTTTCTTTTCATTCAGACTTCACTGTTGAACTATTCTGTGAAATCTGATTTCTATACACGACCTGCCTTTTGAAAGGATTGTTTTCCATTGTGTTAAGACCAGTTTAATCCATTGGGTGACGTATTTTACAATGTTTGCAGAAGGCTTTGTGCAGACTCTTTAGAATTGGAAATTTAGCCTGTTTTGCGCATGAGAGGCTGACCTAGATTTTGCTGATTTAATGCAACCATCTTCAAAACTAGACAACATGTGAGTTGTCTAAGCCTCTGAGATCAACAGATGGGCGTTCAAATGTTTAGGAAGGCAACCCAGGTCATGTAAATACAAGTACTATACAGTACATCACCTACAACACAGAGTACTGCCGATGGGGCTAGGTGGAAGATATAGGAGCCCCGATCAATAAAGACTGAGCCACAGGAAAACCAAGATGCAGGGACATAGTGGTATTGCTGCCTTATAGCTCTTGGGTTGCAGGTTTGATTATGGCTGGGTTGTGCCTTATATGTGGAATTTGCATGCTAACCCCATGATCTTGTGGTTTTTCTCCTATCAATAAGTAGTCGTCTATTAATAAGTGTTGTTGTGTGGGCTCATCCTACAACATTTGTTTACAGTCCCGGGGGGTGGTGGGGGGGGATAGGCTCCTGACGGCCACACACACCCTGCCACAGAACGGACAGATGAATGCATTAAAGGACATGAAGGCACCGCCCTCGTTTCCTGGTGGCTGCCTCTGCAAAAAACTTATTTTGGACATGGAAGATCTCAGAGAGAGTTCCAACACTACATGTGTTCAACCTAGAAGTTGAATGTTGTAAAACAACACTCAGATGGACATTGCACGACACAAGAAATGGAGGGTAAACTGGGCATGGTACCCAAATCTAAAAAGAGTTAAAGGGGGTTTTGTCCAAAAGCCTGCTCAAGACTTCCAGCCATGGTGAGAAGCCTACGGAGCATGAGGCTACAAGGCAAACCAACAACATGTTATAAAAGTGGTTTCCTGCGGTGTATTGCTGTGGCGATTACATTAATGAAAAGATTATGCTGAGTTTCTTAGACCTGGCAAGTATACTGTAAAATCCTAAAGTAAGAAATTTTGAAAACCTTCGGCATGGCTTTTGCACCAGGCACAATATTGTGCTAATATCGTGACTACCTTTGGTTTAAAAGGGTGGAGAAGTCGAGGCCAAAATGGAAAGGTGGAAACTGGGTTGGGGTTCACGTAAGGAACTGCACCTGTCTCGCGTTTTCAATTTCCCTTGATTCCTTAACGGGGGTGTTCAGACTCTCTCCTGATCTCTGTGGCTGGAATGGCTGTCTACACTGGCTATGTCTTCATGCCTCAGCACATCATGGCTATTCTGCACTACTTCGAAGTAATACAGTGATGGAGGAGCCTTCAGCCGAGTCTGTGGATAGGAAGGTGGAAGAGGAGGCCTGCGTTCTTGCTGGACAGCTTATCCTGTGACTGTTCATCCCAATGTTATTGACTAAACAGTTGTGCTGTTGGCAGAGAATGTGGAATTCCAGCAGAAAGGAAGAGAGGAGCTGAAGCGTCTATTTATTGAAGAATCATTCCATTTATTTCATGCAAGTTGTCATTATGTAGCAACTTGATGGCTGTTTTTTTGTCCTTGTGACCTGTACGCACTGATGTCAGTGTTCATAATTTTTTTTTTAACAAGGGATCATGGTGACAGTTGTGGTTTTTCCGACTGTTAAAGTTTTTCTTGTTAAAAGTTTTGTAGTAATTATACCTAACTTGTAAGAGAATGAGAAAGTTTTAATTGCTTTAAACTTGCTTTTGTAACAGTTGTTGATCAGATTTGTTGTTTTTGGGGACCGCCGTAGAGCATTTTGTACTTTGAAAACCAAGATCTTCAATATAGACTTAAAGAACATTTTTGTTCTTGATGTAATCTGTATTTGTAAGATGCATAAATATTGTATCTCAGGTGTTATTTTTGTGGAACTAACCTTTCTGACAATACAATGTTAAATCTGTTTTCTATGTTTCCTCTTTTGGGTGTGGAGGTTCAGCAGTCTTTGCACAGTGCTTCGATCTTATAACAGACTAATGAGTGCATTGCCAGTAACAGAGGTTAATTTCATACTGAAAAGAAAAACAGCTGCACTTCACCTGCGGAGCTGAAACCACCTCTTTTTTTTGTGAAAAGTTACAAGTGAGAGACCATCCACCTTGTTGGGATGCTACTAGCTGATGGATCCAATGATATTATTCAGTTGTTTCTTGGCTGGGCAGCTTGTTCCAGCCCCTGCAACTCCTTTGTTGTAATAAAGCGCCTCCTGTTTTCAGTTGCTTCTTGTTTCCAACTGTGTCCTCAGGTTTGTGGGTTGCTGTTGATTCTGAAGGAGTCCAGTGGTTTGGTTTTATCATTGCCTTTGAGAATTTAGAGTGCTCTCAAATGGTTCCCTTGTAGATTTCTCTTTCACACTAAAAAGATGATGTTCTTTTAGCCTGTCCGTGTACGATTGAAGTTCCCAATGATTGTTAGCGGACCTCTATTTTCACACTGATGGTTCGTGTACTAAGGCACTCATTCACAAGTTCATTTTAAGGTTTCCATCAACTTCTTACTTCGGTCTCAACAGCTACCGATAATGATGAGTTCATCATGAACAGACCCATGTGGAACTCCCAGAATTAGCTTTTATTAGCCTGGTTACATTTCAGGCAGCACGCCTGGAGCAGGGCACATCAGAAACTCAGAAACTGGTACAGGGTTGACACCAATTACAAATCCCATTTGAGCTTTTGAGAGCTGAAAATGATTAAAAAAAGTTATTCCCTAGCTTGAATTGGCCTGCGTTCAAGAACTTGACTGGAGCAGAAGACAATAATGCTTCAGCACCAGGGTAGGCGGTTTCTTTTTCCTGTAAGCCCAGGAAGGTATCGGGTTACATCTGTCTGAACTGATTCTGAAAGAGCAAGTTGTTTTGTAATTTGATAATTGAAACTGGATACAAATTTCTAAAACTGGTCTTAATAAATATACTGCATTGTACAATTTTGAGAAACTTTCTTAACCTAAGTTCTGGACTGTCCAAAATTGGGCTGTCTTCCCTTGTGTCCCAATCCTATAGGTGCCACAAACTGACTCTGGAGAGATTCCACCCATTGTGCCTCAGAAGAAGAGACCCTACTAAGCTGCTGGATGAACTGCATGTGTGATACAATATATAGGAGTGGGACAGCACTCTGTGTTCATCTTAAAGGTGGTCCCTGTTGTCATTGTCAAGACCTTCAGCTCCATGCAACATCCGTAAAACCTGCTGAGTTTTTTCAGCTAATAGGATTGCAAAAAAGCCAGTCAGTGACATACTTTTCCTATACAGCGGCTCTGTATTGTGCTGAGGAAAATACTGGCTGGCTGCCCATGGACTTGTTTTTCGAGCAATCCTTGCTAAACCGTTTCCAGCTCTCATCCTCAAAATTACACATGATTTCCTTGTGTTATTCCGCTATTGACCTATTTTAAGGATTAACCCTATTCCATCTTCTGCTGGTCTCATTGTGTCCTGAGCTGGCCTTGCTCAGGTCTGCTTTAGCTTGTGGGCAACAGACTTTACACTGACTTCATCTGCTGGGATAAAAATCAGAAACCAAACTTATTTGAGGTCATTTCACTTTATGTATGAGTAATCATGGTTTTCCTAGTGTATTAGAAATTTCTAGCTATACATGCTCTTTCCAAGAAAGTAATTTGGTTACAGAAAAACATTTATTTTGAAAATGGGGAACATAGTCATGCTGAAAAAAACAGAACAAAAATACACAACCAATGCAAAGACGTTCACTGCAATTCTCTAAATGAGGGGTCACCGGTCTAGTAAGACACATGTGGATGTTAATTGTTTGTGAACACTGGGAATACTTAAAAATTATGAAATCGATCTATTAAGCAAGTCATGTGCTCTGTTAAGGAAAATGGTCCTGAAAGGCTCCTTATGTCTGTTCCAAATGGTTTCTAAAAAATCTGCAGTTTATCACAAGTATCACCATGTCTTTAGAAATCGATGATTTCATGGTTACCTGTGAAAAGTAATGGGCTGGTGCTCTCTGGGTAAATGGAGACTCCTGCTGTAAATGATCCAGCAGGTATGAAGCAAGATTTGTAACTAGGTTCTGTTGCCACCATGTGGACACAGTTGGTAAATGTCATTGACTGGATCGCTCAGTGTCATAAAATTCCTCAAAACTAGTATTACTGCGGTATGCCATCTTCCAGCAAAAAAAAGCCCCAGATCCTTTCAAGAACCGCACTGTCATTGAGCCCGGTCATTGTGAGTAGTGCAGCTGAAAATGGATAAAGTAAAACACTTCGAGGTTCTGAATGAAGTTCAGTGTGATCAGCATGGTAACCAGGGATATTGTGCTTTAGTAGGATTAAGTGTCCTGTAGCCTTAGTCATTAAAGATCCTATGCCACTGTTTGCAGGAGATCAGGGATTTCAACTCTGTTTTCTGATTAAATTAAACTGTGGTTTGACCCCTCTTAAATTTCACTTTAATTCAGCTGGGGAAGCAATATTAAGGTTCTATATAATAAGCAATATAGCCCACTTCTCTGCCAGACCTGCTGCTGGCTAACCGTCAGCCAGCAGGGAGCTGCACTGCGGTGCTGGATGAAGTGGGTCTCCTTCTTCACGTGAAGCACTTATTAAGAAATGGGGTGACGTCCGATGCCGATCGTTTTTTCATCAACCCTTTTTCCCACCGGTTTGTGGAGCGAGGCAAACACCAGTTCAGGGGTGAATGAGAGAGTAGGAAAGGGCTGAAATAAACTCGTAAATGCAGGAGTGTTGTCTCATGTTAGTAACTCCTATTATAGTGCAGGAAATGGAAAAGAGCAGGAGAATCCAACGTTTTCACCTGCCCGAGCTCGAAGCATAGCTACTGTAAGTCGTCCGGTGTATTACTGCCGCTATTGGGGTGCAGTGGCTCTGAGCAGAGTATATGCTGGACAGGCTTGTCCTTTTACCACTTTCCTCAACTCAAGAGTAGGCACGTGGTCAGTAAGCGCCCCTCAGCTGCACACGGCCTGCAGTTGATCAATCTGAAGTCTCTCCAGGGCCCTCTGACCGCCCCACGCTCTCTATTGTGCAGACCTCGCCGCTGACACAGAATGGCAAGACCCCCCCAAGGCACCCAAGTGTCGTAAAGCGGTAACCCCAAACCCAACCGGACGCGGTGCGCGCCGTGACACGTCCTTCCTTACACTGCGTCTGGCCCGGCCCCTGTTGTGCTTTAATTTCTCAATAGAACATTACGGAACATTTTTCCCCCATAAGGAGGAGTTTTATTTTTGCAGTGAATTTGACTTTGTTTGCCACTTAACTTTTAAAAATTAAATTCTATTGCAGTTAAGTGGTTTATTTATAAGAATAAAGTGTTCGCTCCGTGCCTAATTAGCGCTCATTAAGCGTTTTGGTGAAATGTGCATCAATATCAAAGTGTCTTTGATTTTTATTTTCACTGGACTTCAAATGTTCTCCATTTATTTTTCCAGTTTAGTGGAAATACCTCAGAAACCCTCCCTTTCTTCTCTCTCTCTCCTCCTTCCTCTGCTGAACAACTTGCAGTCCACAATCCTCTTTCCTAAAGCTGGAACACAAAGTACAGCAACCCCATTAAGAAGGAGAAGGATGGGCTCATGGAAAAATGGAAAGATGATGGAAGTGATACACGATACTGTATTTAGTTTCTGTATCACTGTACATGGTGTGTAAGCTATTAGATTTCACATAAGTCTCTACAGCTGTTATTCAGCTCTTAGATTTCTCCGCAGCTGTTATTTTTTTGCGTGTCGCTCCATAATCCCTAATTTGGCAACAGCATGCTTCCCTCACAGGGAGACTAGCCCTGAAGAATCAAGAGTGAAACTCATTCCTGACTGCTCTACGTGCAGTTAGGCACTTTCTCCCTGTCACCTGTCAGAAAGCAAAAAAAATCACACGCTGAAGTTTTTTTTTTCTTCCTCTTTTGAAACCTCTCTGGAAACTAAACAAAATACCATCTGGTTAGGGCTGCATTTCAATTGCTGCCACCATGTTTCAACATGTTACCAGGCAAAACTACAGAGCTGGCACCTGAACTCTGTGCCATTAAGCTGTTAATCGACTTGAACTTGAACTCCAGGTCTTGAAGGAACTGGATGAGCACACTCTACTACAAATCAGCTACTGCACATTAAAAAGAAGGTATACTGTAAGTGAATCACAGAAGAAAACATGCAAACGAGAGAAGGCCATTCAGAGTATCTAATCCTATAAGTACAGTAATTAACTGATCTGAGGATCTCATCCAGCTGTTTCTTGAACAACGTAGCTGGGTAGCTTGTTCCAAACTCCCACAACCCTCTGGAGTAAAGACGTGCTTCCTGATCTCAGTTTTAAATGCACTTCTACATTGTTTCCTAAACCACAATCTCGTTCTTTTTTTAAATTAACATTTTCTGTGACCTGATTGACTTTTTTCAATACATTTGAGGGTGAGACAACACTCCCAGTCACAGTTATCTCCATCTTTGACAAGTTTGCGAACAATATTGAATTTTAGGCCAATATATGTTGATTAGAAAGAGCAGTGATCCTAACAATCTACTGAGTGAGTCCATACTTTCTGAGTCTAAGAATTATTTTTTCAAGTGATACCCTTGTAAACATTCGGAGGGCTTTTTTATTATATGGGTCCTGTTTATTTTGCTCATTGAAGGACCTACATTCATTAGAATCTAGAAGGTTGTTTAGGCAAGAGCTGCTTTTCCTTTTCCCTTTCTGATGAGCTATCAGTATCGATTTAATAGTATTGAAGTACAAGCCTGACTGCCCAATAATTAACTGAATGAATATTAGCTATCTTCTTATTCTGTTCAAGGAAGCCGTGCAATATTTGTAATTAGGGTATCTTTGCTTATCATTTTTGCAGATCTTTGCATAGATGAGCATTTTTTAATTTTGGAATTTGTAATTATTATATACACACCCGATTTGAATCTGCATTTTTTTCAAGAAATCGTAATAATAAATAATAAATTCCTTACACTTATGCAGTATAGTGCTTTTCTGGACGCACCACTCAAAGCGCTTTACAGGTAATGGGGACTCCCCTCCACCGCCACCAGTGTGCAGCCCCACTTGGATGAGGCGACGGCAGCCATAGTGCACCAGTACTCTCACCACAGACGAGCTATCAGTGGGGAGGAGAGCAGAGTAGTCCAGGCCAGCCAATCGCATTGCTACTCCAAGTGGCGCCACCACTCTGTCACAGATGGTTAGTGAAACTGGAGCTTAGAGCCCAGTCTGCACTGTGATTCAGGCTATTTCCTAACAGTGTGAGGATGGTTGTGCTTTATTAGACCTCTCTCTAGGAGAAACGATTACTACTGCCCATCTGCCAGCTTGAACCTTTTCACTCTAGTATGCTTAGTGGGCGCCTGTTTATCAGAGACTATTTGTGGGGCAGCTCGAAATAGGCTGTGTTCGGGCGTGTGGGTTTGTACAATCACACTTCATTGAAAAGAGAATAGTAAACTAGGCTCTGTTTCCACAAATGTAAATTTGTAAGAAATGCCAATATCTTTATTTTAGCAGAGACAGAAAAGGTGAAAGGTCAAGTACAGCAGTTCTGTGTTCTGCCTCCTAAGAACTAGCTTATCATACAGCACTGAAAACTGATTTATTCATGGACCTGCGCCAGCAAATTCCTAAGAATATTGTGGGTTTTTGTTCTCAGACCACTAACTCTTTATTTGCAACTTTTGAGCCAAAACTGCTTCAACAGATTATAAATGCTCTTCTGATACATGTTCAGGATCAGAGATCCTTTGGACATAATTTATTGCTCTTCTCTTACTGGTCTGAGGCAAACTTCAGAGCCTAGGCAGCCTGTACACTCTGCTCTTGAGTGGAGTATGGCTTTGAAGTTTTTTTTCTACCAATACCGATGGAAGCTCTGAAGTATCAGAGGAAGAATTAAGGTTTTTTAAACCCACGGTATTCAGTTTCATTGAGAAAGCAGAGATTACATTACAGCTTACCATTAATGTGGAAATAAGGAGGGAATGTCAATTGAAGGGGCAGCTGTTTGTGCTGCTGCCTCTGTGCTCTGGGGTCCTGGGTTCGATTCTGGCCTGTATTGCCTTATGTGTGGAGTCTGCTGTGCTCCCCCTGTGTTCCTATAGGTGTTTTCCAAAGTTTATAGTTTACTCCATCCAAAAACATGATTCATTAAACCAATTACAGCCTGTCTGGTTATCCATACAAAAATATATATACATATATAAAATAACATCATTTGGCATCTTCCCATATAACTTTGTCTCTGTGTGGTGCTGACTCAGTTTGCAATGGTCAGCTTTTATGTTGAGGTCCAGTTCTTTGCAGGAGGGGCGAGTCATGGATATCAGTGAGGTAATCAGTGAAGAAGTACTGGTCACAGTCACAGTGCGGGGCACATTCATCTTCCATTGGGAGAGTTTCTGGGCACATGTTCTAGTGTGGCTAAGGGTGCACCTGTCTTTCTAACATGGGGCGAAACCTGGTGTTTTCTTCTGCTGGGTCAGTAATGAGGTGCTTGTTGGAAACCAATGAGTTATTCCAGAGTGTACACCACTGACATTACGAGCCCCCAAGGGCACTTCTGCATATCCGGACGAGGTTCCCAGGTGTCACTCTGTTTGAAGGAGGTTTTTTCAGATCATCACGCAGAGGAATTCTGGAGTTTCGCCTGGGAGAGAAAGCAAGTACAGGGAGTCTCTCTGTACTTTTGGTATCTAAACATGGTTTACTGGTTTACTGGTTTACTGGAGTAGACATCAGTGTTCCTGAGATTACCCACAGAGTCCCACTCAGTTGTGGATGCAGAAGCTGAGTGAATGAGCCATGGCCACACCAGCTCACAGAATTGCATGGCAGTGCAAACTGGGGGATAAGATGCTGATACTGGATGTCTCCTGCCCTGCCTGGATTTAATGTTCTGGTTGGATGTTCTTTATCAGGGAGAGAATAGTGTGCACACTTAATCAGGGCAATTGCAGTGGTCAAGTCCAAACTTCAGGCCAGTAAGCACGATGTATAGATTTTAGATGGCCTGACTTTTTTTATTATTGTTGTCGCTGCGTGTTGAGATTTGTTTGTTGTGCATTCCGAAAGGGAGGGCATTCGATTCATGGCTGCGAGTTTTAATAAACAAAACTTCTTGTTTTTGCGCTTTTTTTTTTAATTTGTCACTCTGTGGACAAGATGCTGACATCGCTTTCACATCCACGGCTACAGGAAGACACTGAGTCTGGATCAGCGACAGGGCAGATTTGTCATTTCTTTTAATCTTGGAGACCGTACATTCAGTGAAGCTGGCGCCTTGGTCAAGAGGCTCATTTCCCAGATTCGGTTTCTTCACACATATATATAAATAATGTCTGTGGCCTGAAACAGCATGCAGTGTTTGCTTGGTCAGGACATGTGGCGCAGAGGTTTCCTGCTGAGGACTGTGCGGGGACCTCTTGTCAGCATGGTGATTTTCCACTGCCTTGACATGCACGAAAAGGTTAAAAGGCTAAAAACCAGCAAAGCCAAGCAGGAAATAATATGATTGAAAGGAAAAGAAAAAATAATAATTAAAAACGGATTGTCTAAGGTGGCGTCAAGCGATTAGGATCACCGGAACACAAAAACTCAGCATGTCTTGCGTTATCAACCAAGAGGCGTGGAAAGGTACAAATGTGTCTCCCATAAAAAGATTTCAATCTACAGAAGTAGGGATTTTTTTTTATTGAGGCATGTGTGAGCACAGGCACAATGTAGTGGGAGGCTTGTGATTGTAGGCTTGCTATTTTCAAGTACAAGATGGCTTGTTTCTTGTGCAATAAAATGGGTACCGACACCCAGTCAGTGGAAATGTCCAAATTCGCACAGTGCCAGAGCAGTCAGGCTGTAAGTCAGTGTCAGTGTCATGCCTGCTTGATGCCAGTCTACCACACACAGGTTTTTTTTACCTTTGACTGTTCTGTTCATTTAGTCTGCTTTGGTAAAATAACCAACTGCATGAATGGGTATAAGTTGAATTTACTTTAGATTAAAGCACCAGCCAGGTGAAAACCTGAAACTAAAGCCCGTGTCCTTCCAGAGTACAACAGGTAATCCACATTGAGTTTTGGGGGATCGATGGATTTAGAGGTGCCTGGGGTGAGGGGAAAGTGAAACGGCCACTTGTGCCACAAGAAATACAGACAGTTGGCACCCACTCAAAGTGAAAATAGAAACTGGCTACTTTATTCATCACGGCATGAGCACAGCCTCACGTACGCCCTAAATAGGAAGCTCGCAGCTGAACGTCTGTCAGAGCTGATGTGAAATGAGGCCGGAGCCAGCAGAGCAATTAAAATAAGCTTCAGTTTAAGATTAACTTGGTATTCAGATGCTAGTGTAATCTCCTTGGCCAAATGGTGCAGAAAAAGAGTATCCCCCCCCCCCCACACACACACACACCCCCTCGGGTAAACGCATGGGCCTCCCTTCGGTTGTAGCCATCAGCACACAGTCGTTGGCTGGTCTGTTGGGTTCTGTGTGGGGACGGGGATGGTGGACGTGCCTTGCAGAATCAGGCGCTCTTGTTTGGTCTTTGTGTCCCAGACTCCGCTGCTCCGGCTGGGTGTCTCTGCTGCACGTTTCTGGCACGCCCCAGCTTTGCTTCTGTTGACCTGGAAAGCTCCCAACTTCCTTTTTTGTTTAGGCTGTGGGGTCTTTGTGTTCACCATACAAGGAAGCCGATGGGCTTGGGAATCACAGATCGGATCTGATTATTTCTGGATGCCAAGTGGAATCTTGTGAGATAAAGGCACCTTAAAGCTTCAACGTGGGAATTCATCTGGAGAGAAGGGGATTCACTTCCAACCATTTCTGTAAATAACTTCTAGCTTTATTCACGTTTCAATTCCTTATTAAGCATTGTTATATTGCTGTTCCTTTACTTCAGGTGAAATACAGCAGAACCAGGAGTGTATTTTTCATGTTAATACTATCTGCATATATCTGTTGAATGCTCAACTTTCAAGAACATTTTTAAGGAATAAAGTACATTTAAAATAAAGGTTTATGTTACTCAGTTTATGTTTAAAGATTAAAGTGGCATACATGCAGTCTAAAAGCAGATTGTATTTAGTTTGTAACTTGAGATTTGTTTTGGGACAGTAACTGTCTTCTTAAGCCACTATGATTGTGGGGTGGGAATGACATTTTTCCTGTTCATGAGTACTGAATGGTTCTGCATCTATAAAGCAGTGTCCTACCAAGCTGCCACATCAAAAAAAAATATTTTATTTAACCTTTATAACAAATATTTTTATTTTATTCAATTCTTTCCTACAATCTCCCTTACCTCTGGCTGTCTCAGATCTCCTTGTCCCATTGTGGCATCCATTTGCGATTCAACATTTTCTGGGACCTCAGGTGCAAGCAGTCTTAACTTATTACACAGGAGTCCTGATTGGTAGCAAGCTGTTAAGAGTTTCCTGTCCATTTGCAGCACAGACACACATGCTGTGTTAAAGTGGACCCCCCTCTGGGGACAGGCTGTTCCTGAGGTCAGCTTGCCTGACTGTCCCCGTGAGCGTGACAGAACGGTACACTACCGTTCCGACACGTCCGTGCCTCTCAGCCCTCTCTCCGAGCCGAAGCATCAGGGATCCACACGAGCTCTGTGGCTTACGCTTCAGGTGGCAAAACTTAGACATCGCAGGGATGATCTCTACCAGCCTCCTAAGGGACTTCGCATGGGACAACGCTTGAACTGCTTCCCCTGGGGGGGGGTGACATGTTGAAAGGGCAGAAGGGATCCGCTCACCAGCCTGAGGAGGGAAGCTGACATTTTACAGTTGACATGCATGTGCAGCAAATGTAGGACCATACTGCAGGTACAAATTCTCAAACTTCTTACTTTCCATTGTCCTTAATATAAATCTGGCTAGAAGCCATGTTACTGCAGAGCATCTCTAAAGCACACAGCAATGCTACAGCACGGTCGCCGACCACGCTATCTATTCACATGAAAATATTCCGATGAATGAACTGGCTAGTGACAGTTGTGCAGTAGTGAAGACTCCTCGTGGAGAAAGGCGTGTATAAACTCCAGTGTCCATCTCCAGGGCCATGAACTGTTTACAGTGGAACTGATAAACAGGATTTGGACACAGCGTTGATGGCCTTGATTGCACCCTGCTCATCCAGTGAACCACAGGGGCATTGCGGAAACATTTCTTAATTTATCAGAGAGGAAGCAAAACAGATATTATCCCTCTAAACACACTTACAGACTTGTTTGCCTGTACTGTAGAGACTGCACATGGACGTGCCCAGCATCTGTGCTGGAGACGTTATTTCTGTTTTAATGGTTAAACGCAGAGGGAATCTGTGGGATTAGTCATCACTAAACAACATCAACCCTCCACACGTATCAGGGAGAAAGCCACGGTTCATTGTATTCATTTTGATTCATTTTCCTGCCTTTCAAGCTTGCTTTGCGTGGCCACAGCTGCATTTCAGTTGAATTTCCAGGTAAACTGTGTTTTACTAAAAGTACAAAGTGTATTAAAAATAATGTAGATTAATGATTGTCTAATGCTACATAATTACCCATCTACTGAAGTAAATTTATCCCTTATCGTTATTAATGCTTAGGTTGTGAAGGAACACACACTTGAGATGAACCTCCTCTGAAATAATAATGAAAAAAAATGTACATAAGGAAATAGAGTTCACTAGCAGAGATTGCTTTTATTATAGATATTACTAGTAAGAAAATCAATGAATTCATGTAAATATTTGGCGTCAACTATATATGTTGTAACTCTCAATGTGGTTGCCTTTGACAGAATAGCTGTTCTGACAAGCATGTGACCCTTGTCTGTTGCCAGTCTTTATGACTGTCTTTGTAATAAATTGTAATAGGCAGAGATGTTAGATAAAGTAGCATAACAGTCACTGAGAATGGAGCTGAGGATGGTGAAAATAAAGGGGAAAAAAGTGTTTCCATATTATAATAAATATGTAAAAGGGTTCCAAAACCTAACAGAATGAGAAATTCCGATTTTCTTTCATGCAGCGATTGCACATTACAAATACAGTTCTATCTAATGACATGTATAAGGCAGAAACCGGTGTCTGGCCACACATTCTGCGTTGATTTCTTTGCTATTGAGATCCCTTTCCGTAATCTACAGTGCACAAGAAACCAAAACGAAAAAATATCCCGACTTATAAAGACATGACCTGGCTCTGTTGTCTTCGGTTAAAGCTGAATCACTCTTCCTTGGAAATTGGTATGTGTTGTCTTGGTTTTGGAATGACAGTTTTTGACTTTGCGTTAATATGAACCTGTAGACTTCCTGACGGCTAAACACAGGCATGTCTTTGCAAGGCGTCTCTTTAACATTTAGAAACAAAAGAAATTGTTGACTGAAACACGGAAAACAGAGAGAGAGAGAGATGCACTGACAAGAGAGCGAGCTTGTTATCAGACTGGCAGAACTAGCACGTGCAGGAAAAGACCATGCATGCCCAATTCCTAAAACTATTTACGGGCAGTCATCTCAGTTCACACGCTGAATTCTTTATCAGCCACACTGTTAATAAAGCCGGATCTGGTTGTGCTGCAGTGTGCTGTGCCTCACGTATGCTTGCATACCTCTAATCAAGGCCCAGGCAGCCAGGAACCACCTGCCTGCAGCACGAACACTGGGAGGAGAAACCGAGCAACACAGCATCTAGATTCACCTGCAGGCAGATGTCATTGTCCTTATTCTACTGAATACTGAATATAACACATAATTATTCCCCTCTAGATATGCTGTCATGTTATACCAGATTTGTTTTTCTTAATGTGGATATGTCCTACTGGCTGTATGTAGTTGTGCATAAAATGTCCATGTTAGGTAGAGAGCCGATACATAAGCATTACTCATGCAAGCACAAATCAAAATAATATACACAATATAATAAATGGAAATATTATATTATATTTCTGTGTATATGACATATGAAGCATATGTAGATATATTATGTTAGATGTAGATAGTTCATTAGACTGAAAGTGTCTGGGTATTTTTCTGGTTTTCCGGTTTTTCATATTCTGAAAGTAATTGGAAAAGGTTACATTTGCTTTTATATACTTATAAAATTGATGGGTAAAACTGGCTGGAGACCTACTCCATTTAAAGGGGTGATAGGAGCAATTGTGCACCTTAATAAAGAGCTTCGAAAGTGGCCGTGTTCTGTATATATACTTTTCCATTACTGATTCCAGGGATTTCTCCTGGATAATGCAAAAGCAGCACTACAGCCATCTTCTGTTTCAAGTGTATCATATCACACACCATTTTACTGATTTGAATTTCTTCTGCTTGCAAACTAAGGATAAATGCAGTCTCTGTCTATTGTTTGAACGCTTGTTTAGTTCATTGGAAAATGTCTGACATTTGAGCCAGACATTCATCTTAGCAGTGCCTACAATCATTCGGCACCTCCCTTATTTTTTCACCCGAAGAAAGGTTTCACTGCTTGGGTGCTCTGGCATGTTAATCAGACTCTGAAGGAGAAAAGACAGGTTTCCATAAGGAAAGTGCTGCCTTATTGACAGTCTTGGCTGACCGACGCCAGGATATTGTCCGGCCCCCCAGGCCACTGTACACATCTGTTAGGAACTGTCCTGACACTTGTAAAAGTGTTGGTAAAGGACACAGGTTATGAACGTACAGTTAATTTGAGTGTGTAACCGTGCAAAGGGTCAGAATACTTCAGCAGGGCACTGTAGCTTCACCGATATTGAGATTAGGTTATTTTTCTGTTCATTATCTGTAAGAAAATCAATATATTTTTGTGCGGTTTAAGAAATTCAGAACGCAAAAAGGTTACTAACTTGGGTCACTCGGCTCTACTTTTGTATTTAGAACGCTTTAGTTTTTAACAGGATATCATTTTGACAGGCAAGAGTTTAAACTGTAGTTTACAGTGTAGTTGAGAGCTCAGTTTTTATCATGTAGAGATTCTGACTTCTGTCAGTTTTTTTTTCTCTGACATTTTTGTGATTTTTAATTTGATAGATAATAGTACATATACTGAGTATTATTCGCACATAATAAAATAAAGATTATATATGCAAAATGAGATTGTTTACATCAAGTTCAGTTCGGAACTGATGACCTTTTAGAGTTAGGCCCCTAGGCTCTCAGCATCAGCTTTGTAGGACTGGTGACTTTAGTGCTGTTGAAATCCAACCCTTGAAGGAAGACAGAAACCCTGGGGTTAATTTATAGCCTGTGTTGTCGTCTGATGCGCCGATGAGTAATGTCACCAGGCTGACTTTCAGGGCTACATTGATCTGTTGAGATCCTTGTTCCGCCCGAGACAGACATATTGACACCTGCCGATGTTTTTCCAAGATTGGACTAGTCAAATACTTTACTTACTGTGGTGTCATCCAAGGTTCAAACCTTCTTCGCGTGTGTTCTCTCGGGGTCCGGCATATCAACACGTAATGCTCAACCTGTGTCAATCCAGCCTCCCTGCGGGGCTGTTCTCGCTTAAAGACTTACTGCATGGTAACAGTTCAGCTCTGAACCCCGAATATGGTGAGAAACCAACCCCTCTTGAGCTAACTGCCTAAGTCTATTAGATGGCAACTGTGGACGTGTTAAAAATCCCCACCCGAAGATCGATATTTTCGCTCAAGTTTTTTTTTTTCTCGTGGAATTTCTGGTTATGATTTTGTTTTAACCGGGTGAAACTATTGTGTTTTTTTTTGTTTTTTTTTACTCGTGTCTCAAGGTGAGAGCTTTGAGACGCAGAAAAGCGTATTAGAATATCAGGAAACTCCCAAAAGCGGAATGTCACCCGTTTAATGTTTAAAACATAAACTAATCCCCCCCCCAAAAAAAAAACCAGTTCCAAACTGGTTAGAAGACTCTTCCAACAGCAGCTCAACTTTTCGTACAGCCCACATCGTGAACGAGCACCGCTCACGTCCCACACGCGTGAGCGCGCCCGAGGTGGCGGGGGCATCGCCTGAGCTTGAAACATGGCCCTTTCCACGTAGCCTCCTCGTAACGCTGCGAACACGCGAGCATGGTGTCCGGTGGATGGCGTTTTACTGGCAAATGGCAACATCCCTGGGAGAGCGCGCTTCAGCAAACGCCGGGGCAGAGGGGGGTGAGTTTTCGAGAGACGGGGAAGGATCGTCAGCGATCAGGTGCACTGGTTCTCCAAACCCTGTGGGCACTGTCCACGCCACGGGTGGCAAGACCACGCCGCCCGCGCTCTGCAACCCCCACAGTAACCGACCTGCCCCCGGCAGAGAGCACAGGCGACGGGTCAGCTCCCACAAACTGGTCCTGCGCTACATCGCACCGTGCATGAACTCGTACGGTCTGTGCATAGTGAACAACTTCCTCGGCAGCGCAGCCGGGGGTAAAATTCTCGAAGAAGTCCTGAGGCTCCACCAGAGTGGGGAATTTCAGCACGGGGAGCTGGCGAGCGGGACGTGTGGCCAGAACCAGTCGATTCGGGGGGACAGAATCACATGGGTGGATGGGACGGAGCCCGGCTGCGGAAACATCGGCTTTCTCCTGTCGCGAATGGACAGACTCGTCGCGTTCGCCGACGGCAAGCTGGGCAGCTACACGATCAGGGGGAGACACAAGGTGAGTGGTCACTCTCGGCCGCCAACATGCAGGCTGGTGCGCGTCGTTGCGCTGCGTTGTTTGAGCGCTGTAACTTCAGCCGGCGTGTCACGAAGCCAGAGGTTAAACCACGGTGCCTGCGGCTCGATTGGTTTTCCTGCTTCAGTTAGTTAATTGCAGTTAATGGTGTTTTTAGGGGCCCCCCTTTGGATGGAAACTGTGTGTATTGCTCTGTATTTTTAAATAAAACAATACAATGATCCATGATTGAAATCAAAGCATAACCCGTTGATTCGTGGGCTTCACGTGTCTCCCCCCTGACAAGTTGTGTCGACTCCCCCCTGCGGCGGCTTGTCTGTGGATTTCTTGAAAGTGGGTTTGTCTTCCACGCAGTGCGCTCTTGTATTCGTGTCTCACGTGTACAATACACACACGTGTGCGTGCGGGGAATGTAGCGAAGGCAGGCGAGAGTTATAACGCGTTTTACCACGTCAGAACGATATGACTAAAGAAACATCTTCAAAGCTTCAAAGTTATTTGTTAAAATTGTTGCCAGTTCTCACCAGTCATTAACATTCAGACGAAATATGTCTGTGCTCATAAGGAGGTAGAAAGTACCCCTTTTTTTCAAAGGGAAAGGTTTTTGAACTATTTCCTTGAATTGTGGATTGGATTATTACTGCTTAAAATAACCTGGTCACCAAAAAACGCTACCATCAAAGGCCAGATTTACCTTCCTAAGTAACACGTTTTTTTAGTAATATTAATAAAGATCACTTTCATAGTGCCACAACAGTCACAAGGGCCTAGGTTCTGAAAATAATAAAACAAACACACTCTCGAGAGAAGAATGGGTGAACCGCAACAAGCCCCCGTTATTTAGTTGAATGAACTGAGCAACCAATTAGTTTCACTCCGCTTCCATTAGCCACGCGTGGGTGGAGACACGCTTCCGTGATCTGTTTTCGGGGTGTACGTGCCGCACGCTCTGCGGGCTCGCTGGTGTGGGACATGTCGTGGTTTCGCCGGCGTCTGCACCCTTGCGGACAGCGGACAGCGCACAGGCAGCGGGCCGGCCGTGGGGCTCCGGCTACATGCGCCCGGCGACCTCCCCAATGGCGGAGGACACTCCCCGCGGCTGGGATCGGGGGGAGAAAAAAAAAACAACACGCACATGGTGTTGACCTCATCACCAGGTTATCAGCAGAAATCAAAGGACGGTACCCCTGCGTTGTGAGGGGAAAACAAGGCGGTGGAGACTCGCAAGCTGTGAAGGTCCAGATCTTGTGTGACCTGGAGTAGCAGCATCACTTCGCCATTAATACAAACATTGTAGCGGCTGGTGGACAGCCAATAGGAGCACCTTCGCGCATATTCAAAGCACGGTCGGTCTCTGCACAGGGGGGGCTGGCTGTGTTTTGGGATGGCCTCTGGGTTTCACTGAGAGCGCAGCGGGAGCGTTTGAAGACGCGCGGCCCCGCCTCCGGAGAGAGGTACCACACATCACGCACGTCCCCGCTCCGACCCGCCTCGCCAAACACAGCCCCGCCGAGGACTTTAAAAGCAGGCAAGCAGGCAGGCAGGACAAAGTTCAGCACATGTGTCTTGTTTGTCCTCCTGGGCTGCACGGTGACGCTTTTATCAGCCTCAGTTAAGCACCGCCAAAGGAGTTGGAAGGTGTTTTTAGGGGCGAGCTCGTTTATATCGGCGAATCGGACTGCGATGAAAGTACTGTAGTTGCGTTGTTCTGCTGTTATCAAGACTTCGGATTTTATTTTTATTTTTTTGCGGCGGGGGGGAAGATGCCTCTGCTACAGCATATTATGGAACTGGATCTAGAAAAGCTGGCTTTGGACCACATCGTGCCGTGCCTGCTAGATCAAGGCTTCTTTTATCTGGACAACTTCCTCGGCGAAGTCGTGGGCGACTGTGTCCTGGAGCAGGTGAAGGAGATGCACTCTTCGGACTTGTTGAAGGACGGGCGGCTGGCCGGCCGCCGGAGCGGCGTTTCTCGGAGGCACATCAGGGGCGACAAGATCGCCTGGGTCAGCGGAGCAGAAAAGGGCTGCGAAGCGATCAGCTTCCTCCTCTCTTTCATAGACAAACTCGTCACGCTTTGCGCCGGCAGGCTGGGGAAGAGCACCATCAGGGAGCGATCGAAGGTGAGTCCCTGGAATCGCACTTTAACGTGATCCTATCGGTGCCCGTAACCAGCCGTAAACAAACACTGAACGGTTCGCAGGAAGCGCACGTACGTGACTGAGCAATTAACCCGTGACCTTTCAACGGATCAGAGCGTCTGTTGAGTTTCCAGGGATGGTAAACGAGGACTTGTGTACACAAGCGCTTTACATTGGGCTTCCGAGACGAATCTATGAATTATTTCGATCTGTGTTTGGAAACCCATTACATGGTGTGCACTGTGCTGGACTGGCGTACTGTTGAACGTGAAATCTCTGTGGTTACAGTAGCACACTGTTGCAGCTCTCTGGTTCGGTATCCCGGATTGACTTCGGAGCTGTCTGTGCACGATGCCAGCTAAGCCCTTCGTCTCGATCACTTGAATATCGGAGGAGCTGCTGTCAGCCCTGACAGGGGTCACTCTCTGTGCACTCCACTCACATAGCGTCGAGAGTTCTTCTGCAGTAACAGTCGTAACGCAAATTCTCACTTTAAGACTCTTATTAAGATCTCCTATTTAAGTCAACGCGTTGGTGTGCAGAAGTAAGTTATCCTAAAAGAAATTGTGCGACTCCAGATGAATATATGTAAACATGATTAGGCGAAACCACAAGTATTTGTTGCATTTTAATATCTGTTTGTGCATAAAGGCACACATAAAGGAATGCTTTGTGTATGTAGAGAGGCGTTTATCGGTAGTTCTGAGCATAGAGTATATGCTTCCTGACAGCACAGCCAAATGAAAATATTTAAGGTAACAACACGTGCAAAGACATTGCTTTTGTGGAGGGGTTAGAGCGGGCTTCGGGTCCCTGCGAATCTAAAAGATTGTCATCTGAATCATGACCGCTCTGGGTGGAGAGCACTGAATTTTGCACATGCTTCTATGCTAGACTGACTTTAATGATACGGTGTCATGTTAGCCTAGGACACTTGCAATGCATGACTGCTCCAGAGTTTTAGAAGCAACACAAGACGCGAGCATCGGGAGATGACCTGGGCTGTCGAGGCGCGTAGCGCGTGTTAATGCACGAGGAATAACCCATGACCCTGGGCACCATCTCGTCTGAGCGTCTTACTGCTCAGGCAGAAGGGACAGGCTTCAGAGTACTGTTTTTTTTTTCCAGCAAAAACAGGTATCCGCCTTAAAGTTTAAGGCAAAATAACATTCCCAATAGCAGCTCTTAAAGCGACCCTGTTTATTTAGTATTGCATCTAACCTAAAGGAGCTGATTAAAACAATCCAGCAGGTACAGACCCTCGCCCTGCTCCCCGTGATGACGGTGTGGCTGTGGATGGCAGAGCGCACGTGCACGCACGCACGCACGCGGAACTCCGCCCAGAAAGCGCGCCTCCTGAAACGCGCCCCTGTCTTGTCAGCAGTACGTGACTTCTGACACTGGAGATAGTTCTGTTTTTCTGTTTACACACACGGGAAGCCAGCAGCCCGGCCGCAAGAAGAGGTCTCGCACTCTACCAGCTCCATGAGCAATCACGCTGCATTTTTGCAATCGCTAGAGTTCGTGCAAGTGCGGAGGGAGACATGACTCACGAAAAGCCCAAAGTTTCGTTTCGTTTCGTTTACAGGTCGTTTCTTCGGTTTGACGGGCGTCGCAAATATATTGACTGTTCTGCTCAGGATTTAGAATCCCTCTCCAAACAGAAAGACGGCAACCGCCCTTTTCAAATAAAGGACAGAAAGAAAGTTTTGGTTTACATACAATGTGATAAGAATACATCATTGCAGCATTTATCTTATATCAAGTCATAGTAATATACGTCTTTTCTGATGAGAAAGGAGTAATGCAGGAGTTGTTTTGTGCGTCCGGAAGGATTGTCACGTTGTATATTTCTGATTCAAAGCATTTTAGATCTTTACACACTCCAAATGAAGCACTGATTCATCCAGTTTCGGGAAGTGGCTTACAGCTGGTGAGGGCCCTGGCAGCACGGAGCCCGGTCAGGAAGCACAGGGTGCGAGGCTCTGACCCCTGGATACACACTCATGCCCAGCATATCCTGGGGGAGAGGAAGGAAACCTGCTTCTCATGGAGGGAACATGCAGACTTCACAGAGAGGGTGCCTCGGACAGGAATCAAGCCCAGGGCTTAAGAACAAGCACTGCTGACTGTCACGTCACTGTGCTGCTCTTGCAAAGATCTGCATGTCTAAATCCATTAGTTTTACATTTTTGCATTACACCGGGGTAATGAGAAGAATGGGTGAACCACAACTGCAACTGCAATCTTGCTAAGTTTAATTCCGATACGAAGCAGCTGAATATGCAGAGCTAAGACCATCTTGAACTTGCCTTCTCAGGCTTCTGGTTTCCAATGTAACTCTTTAGAACCCATGAGATATATGTAACATCAAGGTGAAGAGGGCATTAAGTTCTTAAAACAACTGGGGAAAAAAAACGATCATTACGTCTGTCCTTCTATAGTGGTATTTTTGGTATTGTGCTGCAGTAGTATTAAGGGAGATATTAATTGAATTAAACAGATCCTTTTAAAAGTGCACGATTTTAATCCAGTCATTCCTAGCAGCAGGGATGATGAGCTCTGACAGAGTGCTGCCCTCTTCTCCGGGATATTTACCAAGCTTCTTCAGATTTCCCGGTTTTTGTTCTTTTCCTGACCTGGGCCCGGCTCTTCACCTGACTTGACTTCTGCCTTGTGTTGATGTCTGACGCAGGACGTCACTTCCTGGGAGTGCCGTGTGCGCTGCGCTGAGGGGGCGGTGTGCTGAGCAAGAGTTTCGCGAGCTCTTGGCTTGCAGCAGCCTCACGCTCTGCACGTAGCGCTGTCATTAAACCTTCAGCGGGCTGGCAGGAGGCCGGGACAGCCCCTCCCCCCACTGCCTTCCGCAGGGCTGCCCCCCCCTGCTCAACCCTCGCCACTCTCCTTCATGGCCTGTTTACACATTCTGGGAATGACAGGCTAAATATGTGCATCCTGAATGGAAGTAATTAATGACATGGCCCCTTAGCTCCCAATATCGCAATCGCTTGTGCTGTTTTCCTGGGTAGATCAACCGGAACACGTCCTTCAGAAAGAGTGAGGAACAATACCGCTAACAAGTTATTTTGTTTCTTTTGTTCTTCATCGTGATCGTTGGGCTTCCTTAAATCATATTTGTCATGTGTAGTTTTGGACAGTAAGGTGTTCAGAAGTGGCATTCTGTTGTTGTTTTTTTTGCAGTACTTTTATAACTGCTCAAAATTGATTATTTCACTGGAGCACAATGTTCAGCTGGTTTTTCTACTCTTTGTAGGTTTATAACTGATATACAGGCATTTAAATATATGGAACAAGTTTATTGTTCTTTTAAAATATATAAAGTGATTTTTGCAAAGTTTCATGTAGAAGTCTTGAATTTTAGGACAATATTCCTGAAAAAATATTCAAGTAAGGGATTGCATAGTTATCACGTTTAATGTCATCTTTATTTGCGAAATGCAGTTTTTATCAAAACTATCTTAAGTATTTAAACTATCGCATTAAAAGGTCTGCAGCTCACAATGAGACAGAAGGACTGTGAGCTTGCAGAAAAACCTGCAAATTGAAATGTAAGTGTTTACTTTTAATCAGGAACAATGTTGAAGGACATTGCATTAACTTAAATATTATCTTGGTTAGCAGCTTGTGACATCTAAACACAATGTTATGTTTTGTGGACAGTAGAAATGCTGTCTTTTTTCATAGCACTCCAGTCTTTAATCTGATGGTATCTGGGCGTTGCATGTTTCTTGTGTATCCTGAAAGCTAAATGTATTTACTGTTTTAAAGCCAACGAAGACTGTTTTCACTAGCAGAGCTCACTGCTAGTTCTTGGCCTGGTGCGTTTTATTGCTTCTGGGAATAGTAATTTTCCGGTTGTGATAAGATTGGGCGTCTAACACACAGACAAATCGGCTGTCCTGCTGCGACATTTCTCTGGCACTGAAAACTGTGGATGGCAAGGATAAAAGTCCTTCCCACACCCCGCAAATGGAAAATATCACTATGACTGGGCATTCGTGTCTTCCATCAATTACAAGTACTCACAGATTACTTACATTTTTGCGATTAACTATGTCAGGTGGCAATGTACAACTTTCTGCTGTGTCGCCAAGCATAAAAGCTAGGTAAATTCTGGCACATGAAAAACCATGGTCCACCTGAAGACTCATCATAATTATCTTTCATTTGCAAAGAGCAGATTTGCAACCAGGCTAGTAGGTCATTACATTAGTGGCTCGGCTGTTTTAATTCCATACAGCAGTTTTATTACAGAGAAGACTGTTCTGTTCTTTTGCATGCCAGTTGGTCTAAAATTGGGCAAAAGAAAAAACAAACAAACAAACGAGGAAAGTTGTGAAATTTTGTCTTTTTTAAAAATACCAAAATGTAGCCTTCTGACAAATATTGAGGGGTGCTTTAACAGACGACAGTCAGATGTACTCTCCAATGTGTTTGCACTAAATAATTGCACTCATTATTTCAGGTAAAGTTAGTTCTAAATGGGTTCCGTGATACCACTGGTTAAGATTTCAATTTCACTGCTAAAGAGATAGTACTTGATTTTATACTTGAAGGTCTAATAGGTATTGTAATTGAATGAAGTAGTTTCTGTCTTTATAAACGCAACAGTCAGAACAATGACGTGCCTTATAGAAAGTGCAGTCAGCGTTGGTATACTGTTCCTGTGGATGTGACTCGCCTAGAGGCTCTAAAAGTGCTTGTGTTCTGCCAGAAAGAACTTTCCACATGAGTGATACGGGTTCCTCAGCGAGAGTGCAATTTTATCGAAGGCTGTGTTCTCTAGATATTGATTATGACCGTTTAGCACCAGCTGGTGGCAAAATTCCAGCCTTTTCCTTTACAGTCTAAACTTCCACTCACAGATCTGCTCTGATAGTGTATCTCTTCTCTAAACGTTATAACCAAAGTCAGTGTGAAAAGAGAGTTTTATCTGGCTAAACTCTTGCATCAAGATAGGCCTGTTTTTCTGCTTGGTCCTTCTTGCTGGATATACTGGATAGGAATTGTAGTGGTGACAGAGCAAGACTTCATTGGCTTTCGTGAGACTGCTACCGACCCACTGTGGTAAAGGAGAACCACAGGGGCTGTTTTTTCACACTTCACGGTGGCTTTCTGTGAATCCCTTATCTGCAGACTTGGAGTTGAGATTATTGGTGGTGGCTGAGTGGATTTCATTCTGTGGTTTTCAGCTTGTGACTGAGTGCACGTACTCATGAGTATTAAAGAGCCACTTCCTGTTACCTGCACGTTCATATTCAGCTGTATGTCTCAGCCGGGTTAGGTGCGTAGCTTTGAAGATTCAATCCACTTGAGCCTTTTGACATCTTCCTCAATTTTAGTGCCCCTGCTGGGGGAGCATGCAGTCCTTTACAGGCGCTGCTCATCAGTACCTTCCAGGAGGCCATTCTACCCATTTGCACACACAAAACAGACAGATCACTTAAAATCATTTTATAAGCTTTTTCCTTAGTTATTGTGTTTTGGAAATCCACAGGAGATGTTTAGAATGTAAAAAAAAAGCATCAGCTGAATGCACCAGACCAAGGACCATACTTCTTCTTGCTCAAAGTTGTAACGTACTACAGTAGTTTTTCAAAAAGTCTTATTAAAACCCCCTTTGGTTTGTTTTAGAGGGAGCTTGTAAACTTCGTTGGCAGTTTTTTTTTCTTTTTATCTATTGTATTACATTTATGGGGCAATTCTATCTCGGTTTGATGTCCGTTATGGTTTCAGTTTATCCCTTTTTAACGTGGGTTTGTTGTTGTGTTGTTGTTGCGCAGGCCATGGTAGCCTGTTACCCAGGAAATGGAACTGGGTATGTGAAGCACGTAGACAATCCCAATGCGGATGGACGTTGTGTGACCTGCATTTACTACCTGAACAAGAACTGGGATGCAAAGGTAAGATCCCAGATTTTAAGCTTTGCTTACGAACTTGATGATCCAGATTTATTTTAATTTGTTTCCAGTAAATTTATTTTCTGGTCTCAATGCTTTATTCATTTTTAAAGCACATTGATGAAAACAACATTATGCAGGATAAGTAATTATGTTTTCTACTGTATCAGATATTCCTGTCTTTTATGTGTAACGTGTGTAATGACTCACTGTTCTCTTTTGATGAGACTATGCAAATGTAATTATTATTTAGAGTTACAAATATTATGTATGACTAGGAGCTTCATTAACTGTTTTGAAAGGGCTGTCACATCAACCAAAATTCTAAAAAATAGTCTTTTTTTTCAGGAACATGGTGGAATACTGCGAATATTCCCTGAAGGAAAGTCTTATGTAGCTGACATAGAGCCAGTTTTTGACAGATTACTATTCTTCTGGTCAGACCGACGAAACCCTCATGAAGTCCAGCCCTCGTACTCTACACGGTGAGGAAGGAGATTGTTAAAACGATTTTAAGCATTTTTATCAAACATTTGGAAAGGAAATTATTTTTGAGGTTCTACATGAATGTAAGTTCCTATATAGTAAATAGAATATTTTAAATATTGAATTGCATAATTCAGAAGAACTGCAGTTTTCCACTACCAAATCAGTACGGCCAACCTAAAGTTTTAACGAAGGTGTTGCTAGGATAGTTCCATGAGTGTTTCATTAAATGGTCTGTTTTTATTTGCCGTAGGTATGCTATCACTGTTTGGTATTTTGATTCTGAAGAACGAGCTGAAGCAAAAAGAAAATTCAGAGATCTGACAGGTAACAGTAATTATTAAATGAATGCATAAGAAACGTCTATAGCTTGTTATTTTGTTGCAAAAAGTTTCTGATTTTTGGATTTGTGACAATTTTAACACCAGTATTACTTTAGATGAACATTTAAAAAAAAAAGACGGACAATCTGTAAATTAGTGAAATATGCCTGTGAAGGTAAAGTTTAGAATCGATCAGTATAAATAATGTGATCACTTGTTTTCCGCAAACAGTTATCAGTAATGTATTTTTTTTTCCCCATTTCAGCATCTTCACAAGACAGGAACATTCCCAAATGAGGCAACTGAATTACTGGCTGACATTTGTAAGGAACGTGTACATATTCATTAGATCCAAAGAAAAAAGTATTGGGTTGTTTTTTACACTACTGCACTGTTAACATTTTTTTGCATGTATATACGGCACTTATGGTACAGGAAACAGCTATCTAGGTATGCATTTTTTGCAAAGACAAATTTAATACATAAACTGTCTGCTGGTCTTGATTGAATGGTATTCTTGTCATACTAGACTGATGATATTTGCTATCAAACTCTGAAATGCCTAATTAGTTTATCATTTCGAAAAAATGCAGAAATTGATGCCCCCGTTCCTTTTAAATTGTGATTTGGTATGCACAGAGCAAATTCTACAAACAATTAATTTCAACCATTTTTTCAGCACAAGAATATTGTGGACACTGATTGTAATGGAATAAGGATTTATATAAAAAGACGAGAGATTAGGAGATGCAGTAAATGTTTTGGAGACGGTGAAAATCAAATAAGCTCTGAAGAGATTACTATACAGTACAGAGAAAAGTTGCCTTATTCCAGTCACTGGTTATCAATGTCTCATCAGTATGTGACAGGGATCACCAACCCTGCTCCTGGAAAGCCCTAATCCACTTGTAGGTAGCAATTAAATCAGCAATTTCTAAAGATACGGAACAATTCCATGTTGTTCAACAGGTTATTTAAAGATAATTTAGGCCTAGAATTGAATTATTCTTCAGTCCTCAAAGACCAGAATTCTCTAAATTGAACACTTTTCTTCAGCAAAAGCTTATAGGTGTAGCCAATAACAAAACAGGTGACCTATAAGACTTAACTAGATTGGAGCTCTCCAGGACCAGGGTTGGAGACCCCTGATATATGAGGTGGATGCACAGAGTATAATGCAATGGTGCCAGAAACTGTCCCTCACCCTGCTTCTTTTCATACACACATACACGCACAAGTCCTGTCTAAATGACCTACCCCCATAACAAAAATATATTTATTTGGAAGCTGTAACCATTGCATTACTTACTAGGAGCTGGGTTAAAAATACCCTAGGCCAAACCCTGTGAGACCATTGATAAATGTGTACTTAATTTCTTTTTTTCTCCAGCTAAGGTCTTCAGGAAGCATCATGTTTGGTGGCGAGATTTGCAGGCGACAGTTTTTGGCATCTTAAAAAAGCTCTGTTGCATGCACACAATGCAAAATTTGGGAATCCCTTTGTATATACATTTGCCTAAAATGTGTTCTGCAATTGTATAGGAATTCTGTTCAAATCTTAAAGTGTAATTTTTGTTTTGTAAAGCATCCTTCTTATTTTTTACCTTTTCCATTTTTCTAACATGATAACCATCAAAATTAACTTTGGGGAAATTGAACAAATTAATATACGTATAGTACAACCATCCCTTGACAGGACCTGCAGTCTCAAAGCATGCTGTGAAATAGTGGCCATTAGACAGGCACACCTTTCTATGGAAGGGTTTTAAGAGTGTTTTTTTTAAGTTCAACTGAAGTCATGGGCCTCCCACTGTGTCCTGGACAGAAACTGTTAAACAGTGGGAAAATAAACAAGGGAAAGAGGGAGTTGGATTCAGACAAATGAATGTTCGTTACTAGGCTCTTTATTTATATTCTTTTGTAGAATTACAAGCCAGACCAGCCCTGAACTTCCATCTTGTAAAACCAAACTTGCTGCTTGACAAATGCATTGGCTGTTTAATGTTCTTGAAGTACAGAAACGAGGAGATGGGCATTAGCTACTTTCCTTCGGTGTGATCTGCCAGTATCTGTTCTGCCTGCTGCTGTGGGTGCTGTAGCAGCACTGATGATAATCACGCCCAGAGGATGAGTCGGATCTTCTGACCACGTGAACTGTGATGATGGGGTGCCGCGCTATGTCCTGGACTTGTTTGTGCTTAAAAACAATTGCGGTTTGCCACCTGAGGGACTCTATTTAATATTATACCCCGTCCAATCAAAGCCAAGATCAATTTTATGATCATGAGATTTGTTGTTCCTTGTTATGCTAATGTAGAAAATGGACTTCAAGAACTGTGTATAGTGCATTTTAGATGTTTTTCTTAAAGACTTAAATATTGTACAATACTGTGTTTAATGGCAGCTTGCATGCTGGTCAGCAATGCTGGTGACACCTACAGGATATTGTTATAACACTTGTTAAAATACGTCTTTCTTTATCATATACAGTAAGTGTTTTTAGAACATCATGAAATAAATGTTTTGCACAAACCGATAGTGCTGATAATGTCCTTGTTGATTTTCTTCCAGATATGTGTAATTCCTAATTTCTCACACTGGGCTCTCTTTTGTGACACTCAAATCATTAATGCGTTTTGAGCTCTAGAATTTGTAAGCATTGGTCTTAGGTAACGTTCTAAATCTAGACTAATGTTTACAGCACGTCAAAGACCATAGGTAAGTAGAGTAAGTGTTGGCTACCTAACAAACTGTAAAGATGCCAGTATTCACCCTCCTCACCACCACGAAAGGTGAATGTGTTTATTCGGTACCTTCTTCCACTTCTTTCAGCTACACTGTGGTTGTTGCATTGTTGCCAAGTGTCTCCTAATCCACAATATAATTTAACCCATAATGGCTTGATCTTAACCAAAGAGTCCCACCAGTTGAAAGAGAAGGATCTGTGAATACGGTATTCTGGCCTGGAGGGGGAGTGCAAAGTCATATCAAAAGACAGCACAGACAGACACTGCAGAATGGAGGCGGGCACTGGTCAGAGTTCATCTCCCAGAGAGATGTGAATTGTGTGCTGCTGAAGAATTTTTAATTTTAGCCCCTTAAAAGATGCACACTCTGCAAAGCTTTCAAGAAACTGCCTTTCGAGTTTCAGCATTTCTTCTCATTCATTACATGAATGTCACTCATTTTCCTTAAAACACATAAAACTGTGCGTGAAAGAGTTTACGTATGTAATAAAGCATATGTACACACTGTACAGTGTAAGACAGTCCTTTGAGAACGTAAAACTGGAATATCCAACAATCGTAAATTCACAGATTCACAGAGAGACATGGTGAATTCTGTTTCTTATTCTTCTCTTATCCTACCAGATAAAAAAATCCTAAATATCCTGAAACAAGTTATATACAGAACTTTCATTTCATTTCAAGTCACTTCAACTTAGGAACAACATTCAACTACATAAATACACTCACAACTACACGTGACCTCTTTTCGTTAAATGTTAATAACCACTTTTATCTCACGTATAACAATAGTCTCATTCAAAACAATATCGATAAATTCAACAATCAGAACGTATCGAAACCAACCCCCCCTTCCCCCCCAAAAAAAAACAATAAAACAAAAACAGAAGTTAAGCGTCCAGGAAACTCTGAATTCTGGTCAGCTGCTTTGTTCTTCGCTAGGTGAAAGGTTCCGAAAGAGGAAACACTTGGGGATGGTTGTATTTTAATAGTGATAAATGCGACTAGCATACAAATGTGAAGTAACAGTATACAGTAAAAAATAAACTGCCATCAAATCGAAATTTCGATCGCCCAGAAATGTTATACTTTGCTACTAATCGTCAATTTAGGTCAAATGTAATTAATTAATTGCGTGCGACACGACGTCTTCTCTACGGGTTGAGGGGAAAGGTGTTTAGCGCCTTCTGGCGGTAATGGCGTGGAACTGCCGTCAAAAGCTATTGATTGTACAGGGTGAAATAAAGCAAACTGACGCAAAAAATAAAGCGATACATGAAGGATATTTAAAGGCAAAAGGTATCGCACTGTCGTTTCTGTACACTGCAGCACATCTACGACTTTACAATACAGTGAATGACCTGTACTACACATTTTTGTACAGAGGGTGGCACTCTTGTTCCCTTTATTCGCTTGTTACCAGTCTGTATTTTTAACCAAATTGATTTAAGTTCTTTCTGCATAAAGAATAAGAAGCGCCTTATATTTAAATAAACCATGACCAAAAACAACACAATAATTAAAAACTGAGCTTCGACTCTGCTTGCCTTCACCATTTTCCAACAACAAGGAACATTGAATATTGGAGAAGAATAATTAATTTTTAATTAAGTGCATCACATTTACTGTGAAGTAGCCAACTATATTTGATCCTGGAGAGCCACAGTCCAGCAGATCTTAGAGGCCTCCTTTAAATTTGTAAAGATTTGTACTATATTTGTGTTTTGCTAAATGTATTGAGTTAGCTGGTCTAATTCAATCAGGGATGGGTTACTGTGGTCAGTGAGAGCCACCTTGTAATTTCACAACCCTTGCAACTGCTTAAGTGAACAAAACACTAGCTTTAGTGCTCGGGATGAAAGAGGATCAAGGTGTTTCGAAATCCGTGCATCAGTGGTCTCCTAATAACCCGCTGGCCATCCCTGCAGGTTGAAGGCATGTCCAACTGCACAGTTCTTGCTGCTTCTGAGATCTGAAAGTGCGGATGTAGAACCTGCATATTATCGGGTGGGAACAACCATTTTTCTCTCTCTCATTAGAGCAGAAATTGTGCGTGTCCTACCAGTGGAATTTAAAGGGAGGACCCTGATCAATCTTCCCAAATTTTGGTTTGTTTCTAGGGATATGGTGGTGGGAGGAGGAATGGTCATTACTTCATGATCCCGCAGACAGCTGCTCCTGGGATTCAGGATTCCCAACAGCCTCTTGGGTCTGGTGATGGGACACACTCACCTTCACTGTGCCCACGAAAGTGTGTTCTCACAGGCCACAGTTACAGGCCTACAAAACCAGGAGGCCAGCAGAAACACACTTACCTGAAAAAAATTATAATTATATTAATAAGTACAGTGTGTAATTAATACTGTATATACTCCACTAGAGTAAATGGCTTTATAAGTTATTTTACAATGAATATGATTTACGTCTGCTAAAAACAACTGAACTTACAGAATAAAAGATCAATATTGTGGTAGTTCTGATGTAGAAATGACAATAAACACACTGAATCTGTATCTTATAAACATATTTCATTGTTCATGGTCTTAAACAGGAAAATCTATCATTTGGCCAATTTATGTGTTTGCTAATTTGGCAGGAGAGAAGTAGGAATGTTGGATGACCATGATGAAGAATGATTTTTATTTAAAAAACGCTAGTGCTTTCTGCTGTTCCACCTGCCGTGGTTTAGCTATTCTTTCTAGAGAGGAAAATGAGTAGCCGGGTCAGATTATATAAGTGGGCAACAATGAGCAAACAGGCAGCTCGGAAAGTAATTTTGCTCTCCACTTTCATCTTGGCAGCCATCAGCAATGTGGCTCTAAAGGATGTTATTTGCCAAACAGACTCAATTTTTTTCAACAGAAATTTGTAGGTTACTTTGGAGGTTGAAGACGCATCATAAGAAAAATGACCTATAAACAGTGGTGGGTTTTACTTACCAGAATAATTACCAACCACCACAGCGTTACACCAGTTTCTGGAGGGATCTGCATCTTATTCTGCCAGTGCAAGAGTTTCGACAGTCGTGGTCATACAACAGTAACACAACATAGTAAATATGTATTCTGACAGTCTCTCTGCTTCCCTACCTGTTTGGTGAGAAATTACGAACAGTTTAGGACCAAGTAGATAAACAGAGCACTAAAAATCAACCTGAAGTATTTTAGAGTAGCACTCGAGCTTGCATCTTTAGAAAGCAATATTTTAGCACTTCCGTGTAAATGATTCCCAAAACCTGCTAATGACATTTACGACATGCAGAAACCAAATTGCAAGAGCTGAGGGGGGTACTTCTGCGAATAAAATAACTACTGTTCATCACATATTAAACAGTCATCCAGATTAGGTTATATTAGTTATATGGGTCATGCTCTTTGAATACTTTACGAGACTAGTGTACTTGTACACAATCCAAGCTTCAGGGATGAGTTGCAGATTGCTGAAACCTTTGTAGGGTAAAAAATCGTCTTGGTTTTAATTTAGCTCTGACCTTACTGTACTTCAGTCACGTTTATACTAAATAATGGCATAGCTCGAATTTTTTTTTCTGCAGTTGAAGGGGGTACAACTTGTTTGAGGAGTGTTTTAATATGCAGTACAGGGTACGCTATTTAAGTAAGTAGGAGACATCCTTCTTTGACATTTTACTTTACTACTAGGTTCTGTATGCATGTATTCTGAAATCTGTTGCATTCTAACCATTGCAATCAATCCAGATTTCCTTCTGTCTGTATAGGGGGTTCCAACAGCACACGCGTACATCTTTCACTCAATCCCCTGGCGAATCTAATTAAAACAATGCAGAACAGGTCCTTCAGTGGCTCAGAAGCGACGCGCCTGCTATATTGAACGTGAGAACAGAAGCTCCTCACAGGTTGGCGCAATCATCCAAGAGATGATATTCATTTCTCCCGACATACACTCTGTATTCAGGTAGGCGAATTAATCCGCGCTACAAACACTACTCCTATGTAAGAAGGTTTAGGAATAAAGAAGTGATGACGATTACGCGTTTGATCGTCGACAGTTCTCTTTGTTCAATCCCTTAATTCAAGCCACTTGAAAAAAAAAAGCTCTTTCAATTACGTCGTCAAATGGAGGTGTAAATATTTCCAGTTCTCACAAGAAGAAATCGACATTTACCTTCAGAGTATTCTTCTCCAAGCTTTACATCCTGGCAATGTGTGTTAAACATCTTAGGTTGAGGGATTCTGCGATAATCCACTTTGAGGACGATCTGGCTAATTGTAGTTGCAAAAGTTGCCACTTCATCTCTTTACGAAACGAGCGCCTCCAGGCTCAGTTTGACCTTGAAAATGAATTCTTTAGATTTTGACTTTCTTTGCAAGAAGGGTGGGACGACAAGTAAAACTGCTGTTTAGCCCTTCACACACAGTATTTAAATGTTTTAAACCACGCTACGGTGCCTTTTTTTCTAGTTATGAAATCTGGACACGTACCAAGCTACGTATAGAATCACCTAAAGCTAAACCTGACAGTGTGATGGCACATGGCGCTGGAATCAGCTTTGTGATACAGTAATTTAGAGCGTTAACTGAGGTTTTCTTTACACTTTCAAAGAACAAAAAGGCAAACCATAACTCTTGCATTAATTCATATCATGCATGCAGATAGAGTGTTTTGTACTTGCAGTAAGAAAGTTAACCTAACGATTTCGCCCTTTTGGTATCTAAACAGTGTTTCAAAGTTATAATGAGGAGAGGTGGGTATGTCTGGCAGGGAAGGGTCATTATAGCCAGCCTGTGCCTATGGATTTTTTCGTCTTCTTCTGATCTATGATTCATGCCCTTCATTTAAAATTGTGTAAAATATTAAAAAACTTCTGGATTTCTTTAAAAGTCAATCTCTGCCACGACCTCCTTCCACCTACAGAAATTAAGGGAGTACGAAGACTGGCAGCTGCAATAAGTTTTCCAAAACTGAACCTTTGACTCAAAATAAATGAAGGAAAATGGGATCATCTTTCCTGATTCCAGTTATCTGACAGCCTCATAAATTAACAAGAAGTCAAGGCATTTAGCAGCTACAGTGCTTTTTCATACACTTTTAGGGCTAAACACTGTGCTTTGTGTGTTGGAGTGACCTCCAAATGTATTGGGACAGAAAATTCAAAACAGATTTTTGCTTAATAGTTAAGCAATTAAGTGTTAAGCAATGCTAAGTGCATTGCACATTTTGTTTTTGGTTAACCCCATACATGCATTTTATTATATTAGAACACAAAAATGTTTCTGTTCAACCCAGTGGTTTCTGGTATTGACACACATTCAGATTTCAGAGTCTACGAGTCAGTATTTGGTTCATATTCCTTTGAGGCAATAACTACATGAAATGTGTAACCCATTAAACTCACCACACTATTTCTGCAGTCATTCGAGATGCTTTGCCAAGCCTTTGCTGCTAACACCTTGAGTTCCCAAGGGATAACAACATCCAAGAATCAGATGCTTGTGAATGTTTGCCACTTAGATAATGGGCGGCACCCTGTTTGTAGGATGAGGAGGCATGACCCCAGAAGGAAACAAACTAACCCCAAAACCACGAGTGGAGAAAGAAAGAGAGCAGGATTGTCAGATACTAAAAGAATGCAGTGATTTGAACGATTATATAGGAAGCCACAAAAATGCTTAATTCATTTCAATGGAAATGGTTCAAATGTATTTTTATGAAGACCTGCAACCAAGTTTCTTTAAATTAATGCTAAAAGAATGCAGAATGTTTTATGTTGAGAAATTGGAAAGCTCCAGATGGTAGGACTCCCATGCTGACTTAGGCGCAAGTAGGACACCAGACAGACCAGAGGCGAGGAGGTGACATCAGGAGCAGTGGGGGTTGAGAGGGAGGATACTGGGGATGAAGGTATCAAGAATGTTGGGCCATGTTGAAGAACGGGGATAGAGACAGAAGGAGGCTGTAGGACGCCTACTGCCCAAGCTGAAAGTAGGATGCCAGACAGACCTGGGGCAGAGGAGGTGGTATTGGGACAATCAGGGGCCGAGAAGGGAGGACTCAAGGTTGTGCTAGGTATATAGTGACACGAGGAAAAGCAAAAGTTTAAAATGGAAGGCTGTGGAAAGCCTGCTGGTGGACGAGAGGTAGGACGCCAGACAAACCCGGGGATGAGGAGGTGGCATCAAGAGGCAGGAAGAAAAGTGGACTTTAAATGGTGTAGGATGTCCTCTAGGTAAGCTGGAAGTAGGACGCTGGACAGACCCAGGGCCGATGGTATCAGGAGCAACAGGCCACTCTGGACACTGGAGACAGAAGCAAAAGAGGGTGCAGAAGAAAGAGTGTTAGGAAAACAAGAGGGAGCAGGAAAGGCAGGAGAAACCAGAATGTAAGAGAAATCAGGAAAAGCAGAGACAGACTGTGAAGAAGGATGTTAAAAGAAGAAACAGGGGGGTGAGGATTGAATGGATGGTCCTGGGGTTGGTAGGGTTGCTTTCTGTAAACTAGTGTCCTGCTGCATGCTGGAGGATATCATCACCAGATGCAGAAGTATGCTGAATGACAGCAGCTTGTTTGTTACAGACTTTAGAGATATACAGAGGAAAAAGAGCTTTCTTTGGTGGATTTCTTTTAAATGGGATACCATTATTATAGAGGGTCCTTTGCAGCTTAGCCAGGGTCCAGTTTTAACATCAGGGTCTACAATATTAGGAGCTGCAGGAGGAGAGAGCAATGCAGCTTCTGCAGATTTTATGGCATTGACTGATACCGGGGGTTTGAATGGGAAACTGTAGGGTGTAGGTGAGGGTTGTACTGGTTAAGTTTCTGTGAGTGGATGAATGACAGGGTCAGACCTGGAAACAAGAGGATTTAAATTGGTGGATGAAGCTGATTGAGAATGTGAAAATGGAGAAACAGGGGTTTGAAATGAAACAGGAGGCTGTCTGCGGGAAGCCAGAGATTCTTCCTCAAGTTAAAAAGTCTTCATCTGAACAGCATACCTGGAGATCCACAGTAAAGAGAGGAATATATATTGCTATACACATCTACACTATGCACTTTTAGCATGGTCGACCTTGTGTTTTTTCTCACTGTGTATTTATTGTCCCACAACATTTATCATGTTTGTAATGTACTGTCTACATGGTGTGGTGTTGTCTGTTGTACTGTGTATGTTCCATGAAATCAGCACGATTAAGAATTCCAGTGTACATGTACATATGGCAATAAACTGCTCTACTCTCTCTACATAGGCCTGTGTATGTCTTATATATAATGTGTCTTATATATATTGTGGTTCACACTTTAAACTTTTTATCACTTTCGTAAAGGATAGTTTTAGTCTGATCTGTCCACAAATCTTTATACTAAAATCTGTGTGACTCATCTTTGTAGGGGATTTTGGAGAAAACTCTAATCTAGCTTTTCTGATCTTGGGCTTGATGAGAGGTTTACATCTTGCAGTGTAGCCTTTGTACTTCAGCTCTGTATTTTAGAGGTTTCAGTTGTTTTAGGGGTTTCCTTGACAGCTCTGATCATTTTCTGTCATTAACTGCAAACGTTTTTCTCATCTGATTGGCTGATATTTATACCCTTCTTTCTTCTTCAGTATGTTCTAAACCATTGATTTTGCCAAGCCTTAATTTCTGTACTGTAGTTCTGATTTGAGTTTTGTCTTTCAGCAAATTTGTCTCCAGAATTACCTGCTTTTCTTCAACATAAAGGTCTTCGGGTTTAGCGGTAATCGTCTGCTGCAGACTTCAGACTTCCAACCCTGAAACCAAACCAAAACAAGACAAGGTAAGGTGTTCTCAGCTCTTTTATGAGAATGTAATTATTCAAAACCACTGACATTATTAAAAATAAAATACTTAGGAGTTGTACTAATTAGTTAGTTTTTTTGTAAATCAGAAATGTTCATTGTTGGAATCCCATTTTAAGCTTGATTATGTAGAGCAAGATTATTATTAAAATATCTGACTCCTAAAATAATATCTGAATGTACAGATTATTATAGATGTTTTTTTTTAATTAAGGCAGTAGCCCATGGATATGGTTAATGTTATAATGTTATTTTTACCTGTTGTTGAAGAAATTGTAATTTAAAAGAGAATTTTACCTCGCTAAATACTAAGAAACCTATCTGAGCTTAGGATGTAACTTTAATGAGTTTTCACAAAACTCTTCCTTAAATCTGTTTCTGCATTCTAGTGGTTTAAGCAGTGAATGTAAGTGATCAAGTGCTTCAAAAAAGTTCTGATCACTGAGCACGAACGAAACAAGTCAATGACGAATAATCCTTAACAGCAAATGGTCACAAGGGAAATCTAGATTTTGTGTGATCTGAAATCCCTATTGTTCTCTTTGTATCGAACTGTGCATTTACAGCTATAAGATCATGCCATTTCTTCCAAGGTAGTTTTTACTCCTGGAATAGCTGCCATTCCATTTATTCTTGATGGAAGAAATACTAAATCCCCAGTGCTAATTGGTGACTTAATCTGCTTACTTGTTTAGACTTTTATTTAAGTTGTCTATTATTTCAAGGATACTGTTTCAAACAAATTTAGCACACGCACATAGCTACAGCCAGCCTCTTCTCAGCATGCTTGCTGGAACCACACGGCCCTTACCAGTTTATAAATTGATGTACAGCCACAGGTGGGAATGACACCGTGTCAGACATGCTCCCAATCAGCCATTCTCCCTTCAGCAGATCTTCAATTCGTTACATCACAGGCGACACACCTGAATGAGGCCAGTTCTGATACCAATTAAAAATCCCTTTTGACCTTTTAAGAGCTCAAAGCAAGCATTTACAGATCTGCCCCAGATGTAAAACTGAACTCAATTAGCCTGCGATTATGAACTCAGCTAGAGCAAAAACCAGAAGACATAGTGCTCCTCCTGGATCAGGGCTGGGAACCACTGTGCTACAATCCCCCCTGCACGTGCACAGCTGTGTGGTTAGGATTTCAGCTTTGCAGTTAAGTAGGTCTAGATCATGGTCTTTGTCAGAATGCTAGCCTGGCAGGATCACACAGGCTTTGGGGATGGGGTCTTGGCTGGGGCTGGTTTCCACCTGGAGCTGGAGATAAAGAAGGAAACAGGAGACTTGGTTTAGAATTGTTGAGGGACATTGTCTGAAAAGAATGTGCTGGACAATCAACAAGAGTTTGCCTGTAAACTTCGGGGGAAGAGGCACAAACAATAAAACAATATAATATTCTTTCCGAAATTGATGCTACAGTCAGAAATCTATGAGATGAAGATAAATTGGGAGCACTTCAAATAAGTATCCCCTGTAAAACTACATTTTAAATGTCACCTGCGGTTGCAAAGAGGATTATCATGATGTTTCACTCGTTCTTGCGCTGTGTACAACGAGCAGGAGTCCTGAAACCAGTTCTAAAATGGCACGTTATAATTTATATTCAACAAGATTGCAGGGATCTGCTGGTCTTTTGATTAGGTCTCCTACAGGACCAAAGCCCTAGACCCAAGGGGAAAAGAGTGGAGTGGAGACTAGAGCCCAATTAAAATAATTGGGGTTTTAGTAACACCGCTAGTTTTAGTTTAAAACTAGAATTTTTAAAGCATAGAATTATTGTCTCACAACCTGAGTTAAAATGATTGTGTGCAATACTGCATCCATCCAGCAGACCCCTTGAAAATGGGATCACAGTGCACTGTAAACAAACCATGTACTTGGGGCCAACTGCCAAGTCATAGGTACTCATGGCATTTAAACTGTTTGTGCCAGTGCTATTGTCAGGATGCCCTTGACTGCTGTTTTTATTTAAGAATATGCAGTAGTTTGCTTACGGTCTTTAGGCGCAGACCAGAGACTTTTTCCACTACATTGTTACCTTCTTCATCCATGTCGGTGCTTCGCTTAACAAAACAACAGGCCCATTCCGTGTTAACCTAAATATCAGGAGACACTCTAATTAAAACTAACATCACATTTTTTTTTTAAAGCAATAGCTGCAAGAGACTATTCTTCTGTTTTATGATGTGTATCCTAAAGCACAAGTGTAAGAAAAGGCCAAGAACGTGTATAATGCAAAACAAATGAACTCAGTAATGTTCTGCTTGGAAAACAACTGTAATATAATTGTGTATAGATTATAGACAGATTTCTAGCATATAAAACCACTTTGATTAAATAAGCTATTGTGTACTATGCGGAATACACTTCAGACTTTAAAACAAAACCAAGCAAAGTTTAGAGTGAATATTTACATAAATCTCACTTCAACCACAGCTGGTCTGCCACAAATGTCAGGCATGGATGGAGACTTCACTGTGAACATATGGGAATTTCCCTACAGCGTTATTCTGTTACATTTCCTTTCTACACATATTATGTCCATTTCTATTTACAAAGCATGTATTTAAATACAATGTTTCTCCTAAATAA
Source organism: Lepisosteus oculatus (assembly GCF_040954835.1). Lineage (NCBI taxonomy): Eukaryota > Metazoa > Chordata > Actinopteri > Semionotiformes > Lepisosteidae > Lepisosteus > Lepisosteus oculatus. The sequence goes on from NC_090703.1 coordinate 4,947,773, forward strand.
ACTGAAGAACAATAGCCACATGTGATAAGTATTGAAAACTTAAATAACCACTTAAATAGTTCAATAGCCTTTTTAAAATAAACTCTTAACACTAGAAGGATTCAGATTGAAACTGAAACTATAGTTCTGTGCATTAAGTATGAATAAACAATTCATGAAAATGTAAGAATGGCCTAAAGGGTGTCCGGTATTTCTGATATTTACAGGGATTTTGAAAATCTGGCCTCTCACAATTGAAAGTGCCATGAATAAAAGATGCATGGGCTATTACAGCCAAAGCTAAGAGACCACAGGTTGAAGTGACTTACTGTGCAGAGGATGTTCATTTCTGGAATAAGTTCACTTTGTTTCATCTGTGTATTGGAATTATCTTTGACTCCTGCGAGTATATATATGTACATGTACAGCACCTTTATCACAGGAGATTACAGATTTAAAGGACTGTTAATTACTGCAGTGTCCTCTAAGGGTTAATGACACAGCCTGTCTACACTCATCTGGTTTCACTTCTTTTTAAATGCGTTGATCAAGTCCACTTTCTTTTTCTACCTGGGCAGAAGAAAGTAACCAGGTTTGCTGTCAAATACCTATTTTCTCACTAATAATAAAATAAATATAAAAACTTATTTGGCTGACTCCTTCGTCCAAAGCGACATACATTTGCACCCATGTACGAAATGAGAACACATTTCATAAAAACAGCCGGCCACGGTACTTGAACAATCTGGGAGAGTCAGCTTGCTCAAGGGTTAAACAGCAGCGTCTGTCTGAGATGTGGACCCATAGCCCTCAGGTAACGATGCCTTCTTCTCCAATCTCCTTCTACACATCTGACCAGGAGAGCTCTTGTGAAACTTGAGAGAAAGCAGGCACCCACCTGCAGGACAGCTCTTTGACATTTCTAAAGCACAGCAGCTGTAGTACGGTAGATTTCAAAATGAAAGAAAAAACTGAAAAAACAAAACGAATAAACAAAAAAATAAATTAACTGGGAGTTCATCGGCAGTGTGGGACTCATTCATGATGATCGAATGCAAAAGAAATGATGCCAGATAGTAACGAATCCAAGAGAAGTTTATTATGAATATGGTACCTGTTGGATGATAGAAAATCGAGTTACATAAAGACAACCATGTATGACATGTTTCTTTGAACTGATGAGAATCTACAAAAGTATAAAATAACCCTGTTGTAAATGAAGTATGTACATTTCTGAATTGCAGCATTATCCAATGGTCAATGAAAAAAAGATGTTTTAAAAAATAAGCCAGGCACTCAAAAGTTAGCTTCAGTTAGTTATAAGTTTTAAAACCCAAAAAAATAAAATGTACCATAGTTTTCTCTTTTTAATATTTTAATTTTTTTGTATTTAGAATTTGTAACACTGTTAACATTGATACTAAGAGAATCCCTTTCCCCATTATTCAGCTACTTGGCACCAATTTCCTCATAAAAGATTCTGTATAATTGTACAAGAAATAGTTAAAAACACAGACACAGTCTTCACAGGTAATGAAGTGTTTTTTTTTCATACTGTAATTTTAAACACTATGTATTTTGACAGCAGCTGAGATTATTTGTTAGTTTAAATCACCAGCAATTATTTTGACACAACACAGAAACATTAAAACAGCTCCTCTGCTGTTCTGTTGTAACATATGGGTGTATTTCCTGGGCTGTCCACAGTGTGTTAGTCTAGAGCTGCCCCTGAGCTGCCCCACCTTTTTATGTACAAAAACACAACAATCAATTAATCCAGGACACTTGTAGAGGGACACTAAACTCCTGCTTTCCGTGGATGGCTTAAATTGCTGGATCCTTTCCAATGCCCCTGTTAGGTTTATTTGCATTGATTTAGTACCTGGGTTAGAAAACAAAACAACACACTTTCACAGAGACTGCTCGCTGCTTGTGTCCTCGTCTTTGTAAAGGAGAAGACCGATCCAACAAAATGTCAGATATCTGCCTGCCTTCGCTTTGCTGGACAGACTAACATTAAAAACACTTAATGCTGACAAAGCTGCTGGACCAAACAAAATCGGGCAAACCGAACTGTCAACTTAGTAAACATGCATCCAAAAAACCTATAAAAATAGATTTATAGTGTGAAACGTTTTGTCTCATTTCATTAAGAAATTTTAAAATCGTATTTGCCTTTAAAGAATATTCATGATATTTTTTCCAGTGTGTTGCAGGGTCCTTGAATTCAACAGGTTCAGTGGAAACCAATGAAATACACCCAATACATACAAGATAAGCACAAGGGACTCTGGGAATGTTTTTACAACTGAGGCTTTATGGTATCAGTCTGTTACATACATCTAAGCGTTACTTGTTGTTGTTGTTTTTTTTTATTTAAAGTGTAAATGTGTAGCAAGCAGGAAACTGAAGTCATACCCAGAATTCCTCTGCGGGGAAAAATGGCTCCATGAAACCTTGAACTAGTTAAGAGTCTTTTATCTCTGAGAGAACGAGGTCTGTAGACTACACAACAGCAAAGCAATAGCAGAAACAAAAGAATACAGACAAGAGGAAGCAGAAAAAAGGTGACATTACATAGGAAGGCCACCACACAAAATCCACTAACCCCCAAGAATCACTGTTTCACTAGGACAGCAGGAGTGGGACTAGCCCCCCAGACTAGATAAAGCACAGAGAAGACAAGGGACAAAACAGCTACATCAGCTCCGTATATACTGCATATAGTAACACACACTGAAATTGCAATGAGACTGACAGCCAAGGACACTTACACGTTGTACACATTACGGATCTCACTTTGTTAATAGACGCCTTTGATGAACGGCTGCCAAAAGATGAAGTGGAAGAATCATATATTTTTTTAGAATTTTTCTTTTTTTTTTTTAAAACAACAATCACAGTGTTTTCAACACCGAACCGTGATATTTACTTTTTGGCAACAGAGAGAGAAAAAACTAGGAATGTGAACTTTTTTTTTTTTCCCAAAACGCATGACTTCTTGTTTTGAATTGCACGTACCTATTACAGTCTCATTGACCAATCCGTGATTTTTTTTTATCACAATGCGTCCAATTCTGAATGTCAAATCAATGCAAAAAAGAAAGCTAAAAGCCAGAGGTCACAGATAAAGGATTCTCAATGTAAAAAATGAGACCAAAACCAAACATTTAAACGGTGATTGATTAAAGTTAAATATTTGTAAAAAAAAATATTTTAAAGTTAATGTTGCGAATTAGCCTCAGTTATACTGAGATTATCATTAAAGAGAAAAATAAAATAAACCTGCTCAAGTTCTGTTCCTGAGCTCAATTTAATTGAGCTTTCGTACACTTCAAAACAGCTGACTGACCCAAGAGAAAGGTTAATGTGAGGCTATTTTTGTTAGCTTGGAGGTAAGAATTTCCTGTCCTGCAGCACATGAATGAAAGAGTTCCTTATCTATTCTAACGGAGAGGCTGCAGTGACAAACTAGATACCCAGTATAAAATCTTCCATTTTTTATTCATATATATACTTCTTCAACAAGACGTCTACTCCAGCCTGTTGTTTGAATGTTACTAAATGGTAGCACCATGTTTTTAAGAGGAAATGTAAATGTAAATATCTTAATAACCTGTTTCAAAAGCACTTTGTACTTTCTTTTGACATTCTGTGCACAGGTTAGCAACATTCTAATCATGGGCCAAAATACTTCAAATGTGTTGTTTGTAAGTAAGCAAATTGTGAGTTATATAAAAAGACGAAACACTGCATAAATTCTGTAGTGCTCTCCACAAATGAGGAACAGCAACAAAATCCCCTTCGGTTTAACTTATTCAAGCAGGGTACACTTTCTCTGTTTGTCTCCTTCAACCTTGATCACATCAAGTTATGAATTAAAAACCTCTAGGTTTTATGTACTGAAATTATCTTAACCATTACCTTTAAGACAAACTGAAGACATCTTCATAAAGATGCAAAGACTTAAAATAAAAGCACATCTTAGAAGACGAAAGAGCAGGCATCAGGTATTCTTGACTCTCTGAAGGCAAAAAAGTTAACTCTTTACAATAAAGAATAATCTGTTTTAGTTCAACAGAGAGAAAGATAATGAAAGATACACAGAGAGAGAGAGAAAGACATGGGGACCATTCATTTCCATAACATGAGCTCACTTGCTCAGATTCAAAGTGCTAGAATTAAGTTTTTTTTTCCCAAATCAAACACAGTCTTATGCCTCAGAGTCTTTGACAGTGAACACAGTAATATGGTCTCGGTATTTTGTTCTAGTCTTCTTTCCGCTCCAGAGTCTGCGTGGTGTGAATTCCGTTGCTATAGACAGGAAATGGAAGGGTGGAGAACAGGCCCTCCGCCGTCGTGAAGACATTCCCTGCAGGCATTTGGGTCAGGCTGGCGGCACTCACGGCCGCCCCGAACGGTCCCGACATGTTGAGGCGGTGGACGTGGTGGTACAGCATCTCCATGGGAGTCTTGGGGTCGATCCCGAAACCGGAGCTGTTGACGTCCACAAAGTTAACCGCGTGGGTGTTGGGCAGCAGGTTGCCCTGCATCGCTAAGGTGACTTCAGCCGGGGCGTAGCGGATGGTGCCGGTGGTGTAGACCCGCTGGGCAGCAGTGCTGGTGGCGGCGAGGGTCCCGGTTACCCTGTGAACCAGAGGGAGCACCACGTTGCCGGCCTGTAACCTCTGGAGAGCTTCCAGGTCGCCGGCGTACAGCAAAGAGCTGGAAGTGCTTGGAGTTCCCTGT